>NC_086162.1:22017762-22325391 GCF_035149785.1 Candoia aspera
TCCCTTAAACATTGCCACCTTAGGAGTCCTTGGAAGCATGCCTTTGCCACTGCAGCCCCTGCCCTATGGAACACCCTCCCCTCGGAGATCAGACAGGCCCCCACCCTTCCCCCAAGCGCTGGGATAGGGTGGGGTCAGACTGGGATGCGAATGTGGTGGGTTGCATCAGGGAAGTGTGATTGTGGCACCAGTTTCTCTTTATTTTTATTGCTGTTGGTTTTATATTGCTGTATATTGTTTTATACAGTTTTTATACTGTTTTGTGAGTTGTAAGCCGCCAGAGTTGTTTGAAGATGGGCGGCTACATAAATATTTTAAATAAACAAATTGGATTGTGGACAAATAATGTGCTAAACCACAGAGTCATTGTGTTGAAATATTCCCTTCCAGCCATAAAAATCTACCCATTTAGGCACATTTAGTGGAAGGAAATGAACAATCCAGGTGAGGTTTCCACAAACACATTACTAAGTAGTCCGAAGGAACACAGTGGTTCCCATTTCCAAAAGTAGCAATCATTTTAAAAACTAGCAGTCTTAGATCAGGATTTATTAGGAGATAGATTTCAAGGTGGAAATGACAGAGGGAATAATCATAAAAATCCCTCTTGCTGAATGGTTTTGTTAGCACCAAGAGGCACCTGCGTTCAGAAACTAGTTCTGTCTACGACCAGCGTTTCTCAACCCTGCAACTTTAAGATGTATGGAGTTTAACTCCCAGAATTCCTCGGTCAACATGTTGGCTGAGGAATTCTGGGAGTTGAAGTCCACACATCTTAAAGTTGCCAAGGTTGAGAAACGCTGGTCTAGGACTATCAGATCTGGGCTACAAGATTCTGGATAATCAACAGAAGGCAGCAAAGAGATAAAGCAAGCAACTGGAAGATGAGTATTACTCTGTATTTACTCATAATTATATCCAATTTAGTTCCTTATGGGATGTAATTTTTTCTTCTTTTGTGTTTTTCAGACACACACACACACACATTTCCTTTTCTGCAGGATTTTGCATGGTGGAATTTCAAACTCTAGTAAACAAAGAAGCAAAGAGGTATGAAAATTAATTCTTTTGCAATCTAGTGTCCTCTTTCTTTCCTCCCCCAGTTCAGATCTGATAGCTGTAGCTCTGTCTCCCATGACTCATTTCTTCATCTCTTTGTTTGCTTTCACCAGAATGATGCCTGGCCACCTCTTCCGTCTTCTCAGTTCCTGTTCAGCTCTCTTGCCATTTGACAGAGGCCACACAATGGGCAGCAGGACATGACCATCCAGTCTTCACAGATAGACCCCTGAGTGGAAAACAAAGCTAGGGTTACAATGGGAGGTCAGCGATGACGATCAACATCATGATGAGGATGATGGAGGGGGATGGTGATGCCCTTTCATAGGGACAAATGCCTCCTTTTGGGAAGAAGAGAGGTGTTGTCACATCCAGTCACAAACCACCCTCTCTCCCCACTCAATTTGCATTTTTTACTTTTGACACTGCCCTTTACCTGAATATGGTATTTATCACGCACGCCTGTACGAAGAGCGATGAGAGCTCCTGGCAAAAATGGGAGACAGAAGGACTCACCTGCCTGCTCGGACACCCGACAGGCAAGGATGCAGGGTACAAAAGCGGCACAAAGACCTAGAGAAGAGGAAGGAAAAGGGTGATGTTCTCCCAAACTCCTTGAGAGACCAACAGAAAGGGCAGATGACTCTCCTCTGCTCAGACATCTAGTATCCAAGGATGGCAGCAAGGAGACCATCCTTGCTCTCCTTGACCTCTCGGCAGCCTTCGATACCATCGATCATGGTACCCTTCTGGACCGGCTTCGGGAGTTGGGGGTAGGCAGCGCTGTGTTGCACTGGTTCTCCTCCTTCCTCTGGGGTCGGTTCCAGTCAGTGTTAGTGGGAGGGGAGAAGTCCAGTCCACGGCCACTACTGTGTGGGGTGCCGCAGGGCTCGGTCCTCTCACCCCTCTTATTTAACATCTACATGAGGCCGCTGGGTGAGGTGATCCGACAGTTTGGGGTGAGGTGTCATCAGTATGCTGATATACCCAGCTTTATATCTCCACCCTGGGCTGTCTGAGTGATGCCGTGGATGTCCTGTCTCAGTGCCTGGAGGCTGTAGGGGCCTGGATGGGGTGCAATGGGCTGCGGCTCAACCCAAGCAAGACTGAGTGGCTTTGGGTGTTTGGGCCGCCTGGTACCAAGGTTCTCCCATCTTTGGTCCTGGATGGGGTGGCACTGCCCCAGACGGACCCGGTGTGCAGTTTGGGGGTCCTCTTGGACTCACAGCTCCTGCTGGAAGAGCAGGTGGCAGCCGTGGCTAAGAGGGCCTTTGCACACCTTCGAGTTGTGTGCCAGTTGCGCCCATTCCTGGACTGGGAGGCACTACTCACTGTCACTCATGCCCTCGTGACCTCCCGTTTGACTACTGCAATGTGCTCTACATGGGGCTGCCCTTGAAGGGCATTCGGAAGCTTCAGCTGGTACAAAATGTGGCTGCCCGGGTTGTAAATAGCGTTGACTACTCAGCACACGTTAACACCTCTGCTTCGGGAGCTGCTTGGTTGCTGGTGTGTTTCCGGGTGCAATTCAAGGTGCTGGTTGTCACCTTTAAAGCCCTTCATGGCTTGGGACTGGATTACCTCAGGGACCGTCTTTTCCTGGTTAGTTCTGCCCGTCCAATCCGGTCCAGCAGGATGGGCATGCTCCGGGTCCCGTCAGCCAAGGAATGTCAGCTGGCAGGGACCAGAAAGTGTGCCTTTTCTGCTGTGGCGCCTGCCCTCTGGAACATCCTCCCTCCTGATATTAGGATGGCCCTGACCCTGTCGGCCTCCCGGAAGGCCTTGAAAATCTGGCTTTGTGCCTGGGCCTGGGGCCCTGAGCATGGGAAGGGCCCTGTTTCATGGTTATGTTAACACCATGGCTTTTAGATCGCTCGGCTGTATTTATATTTATTTTTAATTTTTGGTATTGTTTTTATTGTTTTATATCATGACTGTCTTTATTGTTGTTAGCCGCCCGGAGTCACTAGTTTGAGATGGGTGGCAATATAAATTGAATAAATAAAATAAAATAAAAATTCAGACTCTAGTCAGCTCTACTCCCTACTAAACCAGCATGACTTTTGTGGATTTTCTGTAACTGGAAAAGGACTAGGACAGCAAAAATGGTAGGCATACTCATCTAATTTGTGAACAAGATTTTACAACAAGGAGTCCATGTTCCACTGATTATACATATCTGGGCTTCCAAAGCAGGTAGCAAAGATTGTAGCAAAAACAACCATATTCAATAGCTGAACAGGATACCCTGTTGTCCAGTCAGCATTTATGTTAGATTGATGGAAGGCTTTTCCTGATGAACATGAACATCAGTATATGGAAAATATCAGTACATGGAAAATAGTGACCTGACTTGGACTACTGTAATATATTATTACTGGGACAAGCTTTGAGGATAGTCTGTGGCTGGCCCAGAATGCAACAGTGCAGAGAGGGAATTGGTACCCCTTGAAGGTCCCACATCACTGCTGCATTGAAACAGCCTCTTCGGTTGCCCCTTAACTTCTGAACCTTTTCCAAAGTGCCACCAAGGTGCATGAAGCTTTACAGAGTTAGGTCCAAGGCTTGAAGGCTGCCTGCACCCTCAGAATGCTCAAAGGGGCATCTCTTCTGCCCCACATACTGTACATTTCACCTCAAGCATTAATTCTGTTTTCTCCAGGAGAGGTTTCATAACACTGAACAAGCTGCTCCTGGAACTGAAGCCCAGTCTTTTGGATACTTTATGAGAGGGTTAAAAGTACAAAACCTCATTCACAGGCAGATTGATGATTTAGTATTTGGTGTTTAGTATTTTCATTTTTAACAGTTTATATTCCTTGTTTTTTCATTATATTCTTATGATGGTTTCTTTTGGAAGTAGGGGATAAACTGCCAGAGCCATCCCAGTTTGCCATATCTTTTAGGGGCCTCTGGTAGAGGGGAGAAGGGGGGTATCAAAAAAGTCAAGAGGGCATCCACAATTGTGAGACTGAAGCCCTGTCCTTTGTTCACAAGTACTACATACTATTTCAGTTTTTGATGGCTTATATTCCTTGTTTATAGTTGTGTATTTATGACTTGGGAAGGGCAGGGGTATCTGCAGTGGGGTCAAAAAAAAAGTCAAGATGCAATTCATGGAAAAGGAGCGGGGTTTTGATGGCACATTTGTGGCTACCATCTTGACTTTTTTGACCTCTTCGTGGAGACCCCTGGCCCTTGCTTTTCCCGTGCAAAGCCAGCCACCTGCCCAGCAGCAGCAGATTTGCCCCCATAAATGCCTCCATTACTCACAGATGCCCATGTCAGAACAGCAGTCGCACAGGTCAGTATTCCAGCTTCCCTGATTACCAAATGTGTAGCTGGTGCCTGTAGGTTGTGGCTGAGCATCAATGATCACCTCTGACTGATAGGCCATGTTGATCCTAGGGAGGAGGAAGAGGAGGAGGAAGGGAGGACCAATTATTTCAATTATCCCCAAAGCTCCAGGAGGCCTTTGGATCTTGGGAGACTTTGCAACAATTTCCCCACTGCCAACCTTTCTTCCAGCCCCTGCATCACTAACATTGTGACCTGCCAGTAAGTCCCCCTTGCAAAGTTGTCCAGACAGAAAACACACCCAGAAGTACTAGCTCTAATTTTATTTTAAGGTTACATTAACAGAACCTTGCAAATCTGAAAGTGTCAGGGTATACCCCATATAGTATTTTATGTCTGTGTGCATGGAGCACAGCTGGGCTGCTTGTCTTATCAGCCCAGTGCCTACACCTGTAGGGTGTGGCATGACACAGCACTAATGGATATATAAAGAACAGTGCACCATGGGTATTTGTTGCTGGGGTGTTGGAGTGGTGGTTGTAAGGTCTGTAGGTTGATTGTAATATATTGCACAGTAAAGTCTGTATATAGTGGTTTTTCTACAACAGACTGTGGACTGTTTATTTGTTCATGCTCACGGAATGCCACGATGCGTTGTATGTGCAAACCCCAACAGAAAGTACATCATTCCCCCCTTCCCTTTACAGTTCAAGAAACTAGGCAGGGTCCCTTCTGAGACATTTGCCATAGCCTCATTCCTTCTCTGGGCTCAGCTGCCTCTTTTCTCACTGTTGTCTAGTCTGCGGATCTTCTTCCTGTCTCCCAAGGTCATTCCCACAGACCATTACATAATAGTAGTAAATGATGACATTTACCTTTCTATCATTAAAAGCTCATTTATGGATTTCTTCACACAGGAGCAAGCTAGGGTGCCCTGTTTTCCCACACCTCTCCTTCTAGCCATTTATAGCCCGTCCATTGTGGGTGGATCTCATGAGAGATATTGTTGCATGCTCTCTTAGGAATGAGCTACATGGTGCCTCAGAGTACAGCTTTGAGTCCAATTGCAAAAAGGTGCTTTGGCACATTTGGAAAGGTAGTGCTCGTCTGCAGCTCCTCAAAGCATTTGCATCTTTACCCAGGATCATGGGAGGTAAAAAAATGTAGGAAAAGACACTGCTGCTTTAAAGAGGTGCAGATAGGCACTAGCTCTGAAGCACTGAGTTGCAACTGAATTGGCAGCATTGTACAGCCACATTGCTGAGTTCTTGCACACCTTCTGGCTTCTGCCCCTTTTTGTTCATCATAAAACAGACTTTTCATCAAACATCAAAAAAATCATTGTGGTTTTTTCATGTAACAAAAACCATTTGCAGACCCCAGTTAAGTGTGTCTGCTGGGTGGAGTTAAGGAAGTCAAGAAGGTGGCCACAACAATGTGATCAAAACTCTACCTGTTTTTTAGGTGTGTCGCAATTCACGCCTACTTCTGCATTTTCTGCCATTTCAATGCTGGTGCCCCCTTCTTTTCAGATTTGGATTACATTTCACTCCATGGAACGGCCCCACGAATGCCTCCTCTTCTTTCAGAGCACCTTGTTACAACTGCCAGGAATTGTCAGCCTATATCCTTGGCATGGCCACAAGGGACATGCATGCGCCAATCAAGAAGTGACTGGGCCTCCCCTGGCATTGCTATTCAGGCCATGTTCTGGCCTTTGGCACATTCCCATGGGCTCTCCTTTTGGTTCTTCTGCTAGAGGGATACAGGAAGTTATTCTGGAGAGCAATCCCATTTGCTCCCAGTCAATCCATGTGACTATTTTGAGCAAGGCAATGCACACGTTTCTCTGAATAGTACAAGACCTTCCGTTGCAAAATGTATGTTCAAGGAATTGTCTTGAGAGAGCAATAACACCATCACACCAAAGAGAAGCTCACACTCACAGAATGAACAAGACTTGAGCAGGAAAAATAACATTCTCAGGGTTACACATGTGACATGGAAGCACCTATTTGCTTCGTTTTAATTGTTTATTTTGCAATAGCACCATTGTCAAACTGGATAAGGTGTTTGAGCAGCAATCAATTATCACCTGTTTATAGTTAACCCGACTGACACAGATGTGCTGGATTGGAAAACCCATTTCCCCCAAACACAATGTGGGATAGGCAGACTAGTTGCCGGATAAGAGCATGTATGCCACTCTCTGCCATTTATGCTTTTGTGAGATATTTTCAAATCCTATTTTACAAAAAACAACAACATTCTAGCTGGGTTTAAGCACTACACCAATCTCCACCTCTGTTTAGTAAAAGAAAAGTCCACTGTTCTATTTTGGCACATGTGGCACCATAATAAAACTTAGCTTGGTTTAACATGATGGCTTATTCCAAAGCATCCTAGGACAATGGGTAGGCTTTCACAACATCATAAGCCATAAGCTAACCAAGGCCATTTTAGCTCAGGTTGGTGGGTCGTATGAACTCAGCTAAATTCCTTTGCCACCCAAGTCAGTGATCAATAATAATGTTACCTGGTTCATTACCTGGTTGGGTGACGAAAACAGCTGTGGGCAAACCACCAGACTCAGAGCACCAAGAACTCCTCAATGGTCAATGTCTGGGGGGGTGGCTTGTGAGCCCAGGAGTTCCCTCCATAGCCATACCAACACCTTTTTACAAATCTAGCCACAAGTCTGTAGTAATCGCTCCTCCAGTGAAATGTCAAATGCCTATATGACCTAATCATAGGCAAATGGTGTAGTTATCTGAACCAAAAGGAATGGAGAACTGGAGAAAATAGAAGGGTGGGGCAAAACCCTGAAAGGAGGGACACAATTTCTTTGTTATCAAGAGTTTTGCTCATGCTGATAAGTTCCATAGTTTTGCCCATGCTGATAAATTCCATAGTCTCCATAAGTAACTTATCCTTCCACTGACCTCCGCCCCAAAAAAGAGCCAGCATGGTGTAGCAGTGAAGGTGCTGGACTAGGAGAAGGGAGACCAGATTCTACTCTACCCTCAACCATGGAAGCTCCTTGGGTGACGCTGGGCCAGTCACTCTCAGCCCAAAAGCCAGCATGGTGTTGTGGTTATGGAGGTGGACTGGCACTGGGGAACCCCAGGTTCTGGTCTCCCCTCAGCCATGGAAGCTCCCAGAGGTCAGGGAGACTCTGGGCCAGTCTGCCTCACTCAGCCCAACATTGTGGAGAAAAACAGGAAGAGGGGACCTTTGCACCTTGCTTTGAGGTCCTGAATGAAAGGTGGGATATAAACCTAATGAATCCATATGAATGGGCAATACCATCGTCTCCCCTTGATAACAAGATGTTTAGCTAAATATTGGCTTGTTTCCCACCATGTATTTAGCTTGCTGATGAACTGAACTTCGCCATTCTGGATTATTTTTTTTAAAGGGTGTCAAATTTTGAACGAGGTCCTGCTGCCAAGGCTCAGGAGTCCACAAGTAGCTGTGTTTCACTCCATCTTCATCTGCAGATCTCTGCAGCTCAGACCTCAGTGAAAACAAAAATGCTCAGATTGTTTTTCTTTCCTCTGGTTGCTTTTTAATTGCTCGCTGGTAACCTTATTTTAGGAGAAGTGAATTCATGAAGATATAGCTGTTAAAGTAAGAGAAAACCTCAGGCTACAATAACCAAGTTAGCCTCCAAGGTGCCACAAGACTTTCAGGAAGAGAAAGCCCTGTTGAAATCAATGGGAATTAAACATTTAACTGTGCTTTGGGTTGCCTACAATCGATGAGCTTAACATCCAATCCTAAAAACATTCAGTTGAAAGAAAATCCCATTGATTTCAAGGCAGCTCACTTCTAACTGCACTTCATCTTTCAGCACTGTTGAGATTTTCTTGCAACTGTAGTCCAGCTTCTGCACGGCACGGGCTGCCATGAATGCTCGCCACTGGAATTTGCCTTCAAGTTCCAGTCCACGAACCAGTTTTTGTTTCAAGAAAATATGTTTTCCAGACTTCTAGCAAGCATAAGGTAGTACTTTCTCATTCTCTCTTGCTATGATATTTAGTAGACTTCCTCCAGTCCTCTTTTCACAGATAAACCTTAGCCAACTTGTGTAAAGTATGTCCACTCCGTCAGCTAGATAGTTATTTTTTGTCTCCTGACCTGTTTTTCTACCTTTAATGCCAACTGGACAAAAAATAAATGACATTTCCCCCTTTTCCTGATGGTACAGTTTACTCTTTTTAAGGCTGTCATGAATAACGCTAGAACATGGCCAGGGGATTTCTCTCCCCCAACCCTCCATTCATTAATACAGCAGAATTTGAACCAAATTTCAAACACAGGTCTATTAAATTGGCTGCTTCTCTATCTAGGTTTATTTCTGCCTTCTAAGACATCCACAGGGGAATTTATTCTGTTCCACAATCCTCTTTCCAGCTCATTCTGGTATCATACTGGTTTTACTATGACTTTGAATCATTGTGTTAACACCCAGCACTCAAACACCCTGCTCTTTCCTGTAGGGTTCCTTTCTCCTCATAGCAAACAGCAAATCTAATCTGGCATAGCCTACCTTACCTCCTTGTTCCCAAGGCAGGCAGAGTCAAAGGCCTGGTTCAGATATCCCATTGAACTACCATGCAGGATTTTTTTTTTCTTTGCTTTACTTAGCTTGATGCATGATCGTGGTTTGAAAACTATCCTTTATGGCAAGGGTGTATGACCTGGGGGGAACAGATACAGCCCTCTAACCCCCTTTTCATAGCTCCCAGCCTGGAAATAGTCCCTCTTAAAACAAAGGCTAAAAATTTAGGCTAAGAGATGAAACACAGCTTTCATCCAGTTACATAACAATTGCAATCTATAATCTGGCAAAATCAAGGCAGTACAAAGGGCCTGAGATCACAGAACATACTAAAGTAAGGTTAACAAAATACAGTTGCTATGTCCATGTATCATGGTAGGCCCAAATAATCCATATTATTTATTCATTTTATTTATTTATCACATTGCTTCACCACCCATCTTGGCAAGCAACTCTGGGCTGTTTACAATCAAATTAAGGTAATAAAAGATTAAAATATAAAAACAGATTCATTATAAAAATATAAATATAAATTCCAAGATGATGAAACAACAGTCTCAATAAAATTTCCCAGGGTACCAACCACCCCCATGATTGACTATCTCCCCTCCCACCCCAAGCAAGGTGGCACAGCCAAGTCTTGACTCCCTTTCGGAAGGCTGGGAGAGTGGGGGCCTGCCTCACCTCTGAGGGTAACTAATTCCACAGGGTGGGGGCCATGACAGAGAAGGCCCTCTTCCTGGACCCTGCCAATCAACAATCTCTCATGGACAAGGTCTGTAACATGCCCTCTCTGCCTGACCAGGTGGGACGGGTCGATATAATATTATGATTTAGGGTGGCTCTCCTTGGGCACATTTGAACACAGCTCCCCCTTTAGAAAAGACTGAAGTGAAGAAGGAGTTGAGGCACTCAACCCTTTCCCTGTCATCAGTTCCTATTCTATCACGCTTCTCCTAGAAGTGGATCCACCCTTTCCTTATTCTTCTTTTTATTATTGGCACACACCAACCCCCCCCCCCCTTTCTTATTGCTTGTAGTTTCCTTTAACATTGCTGGACTACAAACCACTCAGCAAAATTTAACCTAAGGTAGTCAGTCTATGAGCCAGAAGTGAACCACACAATTCTGGAAGGTAGCACAGAGACTCCTCAAAGTTTTTCTAACCACCAGCCTCCAATCTGGCATCAATGGAGGACTTGCAAACATTCTCTTACCTGGATTTTTTATATTTTACCCCCACTGGAACTTCAGATTCTGTGCTGACCAGCTGTCTCTAGTCAAAAAACCCAGTTCCGTCAATGACCGGCTGTTCTATAGACTTTATTGCAAGGGCGGAGAAA
The DNA here is from genome assembly GCF_035149785.1 of Candoia aspera. Taxonomy (NCBI): domain Eukaryota; kingdom Metazoa; phylum Chordata; class Lepidosauria; order Squamata; family Candoiidae; genus Candoia; species Candoia aspera. The sequence goes on from NC_086162.1 coordinate 22,028,026, forward strand.
CTGAGGGGCTGTGCTCAACATTTGCTGATAGGGAAAACATGAGCCGTTCAGGTGGAGCAAGCATTAGGTGGGGGAGGAAAGCACAAGACTGTTACTTTGTTAAAGAAACTGAGTTGATGGGTATGATTTTCAGAGAAGGAAGAATGTTGTTTTTTAAATAAGGAAACACATTTGTACAAATCTATGCCCTCTGCAAAAAAGACTTCTGGATTTAATTTTTGAGTACTGGCAGGAGAAAAGAGGCTGAGTGTGAGATATATTATACAGGTAGTCCTCACTTAACAACCGTTTGTTTAGTGATGGTTCGGACTTACAACTGGTACTCACACTTAGGACCGTCGCAGCATCCTCATGGTCATCTGATCAAATCTGGGCGCTTGGCAACCAGATGACATTTATGACCATCACAATGTCACACGATCACCATTTTCGACCTTCCCGGCTGGCTTCTGGCAAGCAAAATCAATGGGGAACCACTTGATTCGCTTAATGACCAAATAGTTTGCTTAACCCCTGCAGTGATTTGCTTAATGACCAACACAAAAAAGGTCATAAAATCAGGTTGGATTAACTTCATGACTGCTTTGCTTAGCAACCAAAACTCCAGTCCCAATTGTGGATTCTTAAGCAAGAAAGGTGTGTGACAGAAGTTAGCCAGATGTCCTTCACATCTGTATGATTGGGTAGAATTCTCAGCCAAAGTCCCTCCTGGCAACATTCATATCACAACCACTGATGAATGCTACTGATGCCAAGAGATCTCTTTGGAAAATTGTGACTTGCTGGAAGGAGAAACTGGGAGCTGTTGAGATCAGATCTGAAATAATCTCATTCTAGGCACAGGTTTTTCCTTTGTATTGACTTTCTCACATCGTGATATTGTGTTTGTGGATGCAAAGGAAGCCTTTGAGCTAAGCATTAAAAGGACATGTAAGACGGGTATAATCACCCAGAAGGTATGCAAATGAGCTAATATCTGTAGAATAACTGTTAGAAAGGCTAAAGCACAAAAGGAACTTGGGCTTGTGAGGGAAACTCAAAGAAGGGCCCTTTTGTCAGCAGAACAAGAGCTGGATCTGCTGCTGGGAGAAGATGGTTGGATAGTAAGTGAGAATTTTTAAAAATCCATTTTTTCAGACAAATGTATAAATATTGGGAACACTTGTTGAACTGATTCTTGCCTAGAACCTCCAAGGTTGTTAAAAGGAGTAGAAAGAGAAGTTTTCGTCACCCTTGAACCAGAGAGGAAAACCAGAATGTAATACATAGAATGAGTAGTTTATCCAAGGGATGGAGAATATTCTGCCTTGTATTTGTACCCCACCCCTCTTTTAAACATGTCTTGCTCCTTCTCAGAGAGGTAAGACACATAATCTAAAAGTATGATGGTTTCTTCTTACTGAATGATGCAACGGTACCTTCAACATGATCCCATAATTTTTGGCCAGCCCGGAAATATTGGCATGGGGCTCAACGTATCTAGAGGCTTGAGAACGTTGCACCAAGCTCTGCATTCTTTAGGATGTGTAAATATTTGCCTAGGCAAGCCTTTCTTTTCCCCTTGCCAATCTTTCTGGACTTTGGACTTAGGTGGTTGAAAGACCAGCCACACATGAAGTTTACTCAGTGATGCAGAAAGCAAACGTTAAAAAATGGAGGTATCTGCTGCTTGTGGATTAACCCAATCTTCTGGATTTGTGTAACACGGAGAGTCATAAGTGGCTCACGCTGAGCTGATAACAGTGTCCTAAAACACCAACCAAGCCTAGCATCTTGTGTCCACCTAGCCTCATTCTTAGCCAGTGTCCTTGCTGGTAATATCAGAATTGTATTCCAAGCCATCTGGAAGCCACCATATTTGAGAAGCTGCCCTTACGATGGGATGAGCTGATTTCTTATGAGTTTCCCCAGTCCATTTTCAATCTCCTTGGCTACTAAAAATAAAACCAGCCATTTAAAAGAAATTTACAGGCTTAAAGGTCTGGCTAGTGTGTCCAGCAGTGAAATCTCTATGGCACACTCTGTACCCCTAACAAGCATGTAGATTGTAAAGTGGTGTCCTCAGTGATTAACCTTCACAAAATTCAAGTTTAAGAAAAGGCCAACGCATTAAGACTGCTAATAAAATTTCACAGTCTGGAATATTACTATTGCAAACTATAGAAACCGGGTTTTTTTCTTCTTTTGTCTCATATGGAGTCGTTTTGCCTGTTGAAGGAAAAGCACTCATATCTGAAAAAATAGAATTCATTCCTGGGCATTACAGCCTGTCATGACCTCGTTGCAAGGCACAAAGAGCCTCACAACGTGGATCATGATCATTAAGGAAAAGAGGAAGGAGATAATCAAACCAGGGATTAACACAAGCACCCAAAAGCACCCACATCCATGGACCCATAGGCAGCTAAAAAGAAGGACGTCAGAGGAATGAAGATAAGACGCACCTGGTGCCCCGGAGGACACAACCGTCGCTGGGAGACAAAAGAAGACACCGGGAAAACGCCCAGGCAGCCATCAAGGGTCCCATCAAGAGGGATCGGGTCAAAGCAGGGTGGGGAAGCCCGGGGCAATACAGGAGGGTATAAAAGGGGCACCCCCACACCACCTACCCCGTTCCCGTTTTTCGTTCTGTCAGCTATCATTCCAATAAACCAGAAATCCTTAATACCCATTAAGTGAGTCTGTGTCTTATTGCGAAGCGAGGCTGGCCCTGACAGCCTTCCTCGGCTGGGCAAGGGGAACTTTAAAGACCAGGTTTCTCAACCAGGGTTCCGTGGCACCCTAGGGTTCCGCGATAGGTCACTAGGGGTTCCCTGGGAGATTTATTTAAAAAATTATTTCAAATTTGGGCAACTTCACACTAAAGAGGCAAGTTTCATTCTTTATTTTCAGTTTAAAAACTCTGTTAATGCATATAGACAGGCCTACCCATGAAACAAATACTGTATAATAATTTTGTAACTGCCACCCTATATTTGAGCCTGAAGGCGCAGGGGTTCCCCCAGGCCTGAAAAATATTTCAAGGGTTCCTCCAGGGTTAGAAAGTTGAGAAAGGCTGTTATAAACTGAATGCACAATGCAGAAACAAGTTGGGTGATAACCTGGTTCTCCTAACAAGCTAAGAGCAAGAACAGGTTTCCACAAACGCTGAACCACGCAAGTGCTCAGACCCATTTTAACCTCGTTTAGCATGCTGTGTGACTGCAGCCTGTTCCCTTTCCAACACATTTCCTTTGCTGCAGTGCCCCAGAGTAGGGTGTGAGCAAGACAACAATAGAAAGCCTCAGAATGCTTGCTAGGAAACAGACAGGGGGCAGGGGAGTCACTGCAAAGGGAGATTGGGATTTCAACTTTTTTTCCCCCTCTCTCTTGGCCCTGCTTCTGAGTTTATGAGAGCTGTAAGGCAGGAAGGCATCCAACAGTTTTAAAAAGGCAGGTGGCAGCCCCCAGATGGCATTGGCTGACCTCAAAACACTAAGCAGGGTCAATGTCATGATCGCCGTTGCGATGTTTGCGACATCGTAACGGCTCGCATGACAAAGCGCGGATGCGTGTCAATGGCTGGAGAGGTGCGGGCGATAAACCGGACAAAGAAGGTAATGGGGTTGGGAGATCTACTGAACAAACAAGGTCTCATCGTCCGGTAATCGGCCATTGACGCCCCTGATAAAGAAATGATCAGGGCGAGGTTCGGAAAGGCGCGTCCGGGCTTTCGAGGAATATCGAGGTCTAATCGCCCGGTAATGGACCATTACCTTGCAGGAAGATAAACAGGGCAATGCCTGGGGCGAATGGGGCTGGACAACCTCTCACCTATCAAGTCTTGATGGCCTGTCACTCCGTGGAACTCGTGGGGCACACCCGGGGAGCGTGGGGGTGGAGTGCTGTTTGGCGCGAGACTATTTAATTCAACTTTTGGTGCGCTTCCCTCACTCTCAGCTTTTTACTGGTGTGCATTCTATTCTAAATAAAAGCCAGAGCTTAAACTTGATTTAGAGTCTGAGTCTTTTATTTGGCCTTAGGCATCCCTTACATAAAGCTGAGAGTCTTTTAAGAACGAACCTCGCTAGCCTCTACCAGGAATTTTTTTTTTTTGCGAGAGAAGCAACTAGCGATGACTGAACCGGGGACGATCCTGGAGTCGGCGCTTCAGAGCGGAGATGCGAAGGACTCAACGTGAGTGGGGGAGGCGACCAGACAGCTTCTGGAATCAGCACTCCCGAGATGGGACACGAGCCCCCTCCCTACCCACACCGCACCCCAGTTTGGAGCCTGGAGCCCCAGCCCGGAGTGGAGGGCCCCAATGGAAGAGGGAGTCGTGAGTCAACAACACTTCAGGTGGGACGGCGTAGCGGACCCCCGGCCAGGGACATCCCACACCACTTGGAGACTCCAATACCCCCAGACGCCCGAGAGGGAATTCGCAGGACTGCTGATCGGGCAACAACCGGCAGCACCGAGGATGGACGATTCCATCACACCAGACAGGATCAGGGCTCTGGAGTCCAAGGTGCAATCATTAGAACACATGCTGCGATCCATGTCAACTGTGGTGAGTGAGCTCATGAAGAGTGCTGCTGTGCAGGGCGCAGGGAGGGGTCTCGGCATCCCACCCACCCTATCGCCGGCCCCAAGAGGAAGGGGCCAGGCATGGGACTTTTTCCCCATGGTTTTATTCCGGTGGGGGTTACCCCTACTCACTCACAGGTTGGGGCTTCTCCAGTTGGTGGGATCGCTAAAGACTTTCCAGTAAAATTTGATGGCGACCCCACGAACCTGTCATTTATTTTAACCAACGCAACAAATTACGTACAGCAATACGGACATTGTTTTGCATCGGAAGGGGCTAAAATCTCGGCTATTGCCACAAAACTTAAGGGCAGAGCTGCGGACTGGTACGTACAAATGTCAGAGTCCGGAGCCCCAGCCCTGGCTACCTTCCACACCTTCCTGGCCGCCTCTCTCAGTTTTGGAGTATATCAGGACATCGTCCAGATAAACCAGTACTCCTGCAAAGGTTCAGGCTGTTTTGAGCTGGGAGCGCCTGCGCACCCAGCGCCAGCTCCAAAGTTTCCTGGGATTCACAAATTTCTACATATCCTTTGCAAAAGGGTTTGCGGAGATTGCCCTGCCCTTGACTGATTTGTTGCGGACCAAAGGCGTCGGGGAAACGCGCAAGGTAAAAAACCCAGGGGCCGTGCTCAATTGGACTCCCACCTGTCAGGCTGCTTTCGACCGGTTGAAAGCTCTCTTTACAGCCGAGCCAATTTTATCCCATCCCGACCCCGAATGGCCTTTTGTCATTCAGGCTGATGCCTCTGATTTTTCAATTGGGGCTATCCTATTACAAAAGGATTCTGCCGGACTCTTGAAGCCCTGTGCCTATCTCTCCCAGAAATTTTCCGAGACGGAAAAGCACTGGCATGTCTGGGAAAAAGAGGCATTTGCAGTAAAAGTGGCACTGGAGGCTTGGCGTCACCTTTTAGAAGGGGCGACTTGCCCTTTTGAGGTCTGGACAGACCACTGCAACCTTGAGGCGCTCCGCACGCCCAGGTGCCTCAGCCCTAAGGAGATTCGCTGGGCTCAATTTTTCAGCCGTTTTAACTTTCAGCTGAAGTTTATTCTGGGGAAGAAGAATTTTTTGGCAGATGCACTTTCCCGACTGCCCCAGGACGCGGAGCCTGTCTCCGACGTCGTGGGGACTGTGCTCTCTGAGTCTCAATTGGATTTGGCTGCTGTCACCCGGAGCCGTGCTCGGGAACAGCCTCCCCCCCCCCTGCGAACGACTCCGGGGCAGCCCGCTCCAGGCCGCAGGCAACCACAGATGCCGGGTGGGTTGCGTGCAGATTTTGCCCTCGCATTAAAGTCTGATCCCTGGCTCCTTGCTAACCCTGACAAGGTTTCTATGGAACAAGACCTCGCCTGGGTGGAGGACTCGCAACGATCAACTATCCTCAGCCGGTCTCATGACAGCAAACAGGCTGGTCATTTCGGGTTTCTCAAATCCCTCCACTTGACCCAATGCCAATTTTGGTGGCCCTCACTGAGGAAGGATGTCAAAATGTATGTGGCATCCTGCCCTGTTTGCACAATGTCTAAGCGACCGTCCGGTAAACCCCAGGGGCTGCTGCAGCCTGTGGCTAACCCTTCACACCCTTGGGATGAAATCTCTATGGATTTCATCATGGATTTACCGCCCAGTCAAAAGAAAACAGTCATTTGGGTAGTCAAAGACTATTTTTCCAAACAAGCTCATTTTGTCCCCTGTGCCTCTATCCCATCAGCGCAACAGCTGGTGAAGCTCTTTTTGGTGCACGTGTACCGCCTTCACGGCTGCCCCTCTCACTTGGTGACCGATAGGGGCACACAATTTACCTCACGGTTTTGGCGGGCTTTTTTGAAATTAATTGGCACTGAGCAAGCATTGTCAACCTCCTGGCATCCCCAGACTGACGGATCTACTGAGATCCTCAATGCCACCCTTGAACAATTCCTCCGCTCCGACATCAACTACCACCAGGACTGGGTGGATTTGCTTCCTTTTGCGGAGGTTGCATACAATAGCACTGTGCATCAAAGCACGGGACAAACCCCCTTCAGGGTGGTATCGGGTCGGGACTTCATCCCCATTCCCGAGCTCCCACAGCCCCCATCTTCAGTAGTGGCGGCCTGTGATTGGGGTTCTAAACTCGCAGATTCCTGGCCCATCATTAAGGACGCTCTCAATGAGGCACAGACCTCATACAAACTTCAGGCTGACAAGCACAGGCGCCAACAGCCACCTTTTCGAGTAGGGGACCTGGTTTATCTCTCCACTAAATTTATCAAGTCACCTCAGCCTTCCAAGAAACTGGCCCCCAAATTTATTGGCCCCTTTCAGGTTACACAAATTGTGAACCCGGTCACGGTGCATTTGGATCTACCTCATAATTTGAAGTGGCTGCACCCTGTGTTCCACTGCAGCTTACTCAAGCCACCCCTCCCAGTGGCATCCACGCACCCCCCCTCCACCCGTCATGATCGACGGACAGCAGCACTTCGAAGTCAAGGAGGTTCTCGACTCCTGCAAGCTTGGTGGCTCTCTCCAATACTTAGCGCACTGGAAACACTTTCCCCACCCCGAGTGGGTCGCTGCCCACGACATTCAGGCCCCTGAGCTAGTCCGCAACTTCCATGTTGCATATCCCTCCAAGTCCTCGGCTTGATTTTCTTCAAGGGGGCGGTATGTCATGATCGCCGTTGCGATGTTTGTGACATCGTAACGGCTCGCATGACAAAGCGCGGATGCATGTCAATGGCTGGAGAGGTGCGGGCAATAAACCAGACAAAGAAGGTAATGGGGTTGGGAGATCTACTGAACAAACAAGGTCCCATCGCCCGGTAATCGGCCATTGACGCCCCTGATAAAGAAAGGATCAGGGTGAGGTTCGGAAAGGCGCGTCCGGGCTTTCAAGGAATATCGAGGTCTAATTGCCCAGTAATGGACCATTACCTCGCAGGAAGATAAACAGGGCGATGCCCAGGGCGAATGGGGCTGGACAACCTCTCACCTATCAAGTCTTGATGGCCTGTCACTCTGTGGAACTCGTGGGGCACACCCGGGGAGCGTGGGGGTGGAGCGCTGTTTGGCGCGAGACTATTTAATTCAACTTTTGGCATGCTTCCCTCACTCTCAGCTTTTTACTGGTGTGCATTCTATTCTAAATAAAAGCCAGAGCTTAAACTTGATTTAGAGTCTGAGTCTTTTATTTGGTCTTAGGCATTCCTTACAGTCAATTGGATTGGTGCTTGGATGGGAGATGACCAAGATATCCCAGAGTGGTGAACTAGACTGGGACATTAAAAAAAAACAAAACCCAGAGGGAGGCAGTGGCAAACTTTTCCCATACCGTTGCTACATCAAAATTAATATTACTAAATTTAATAATAATATTTAAAATTTAAAATTATTAAATTATTAAATTACCAGAGTCAAATCTGGTTTAAAACAGTTGGGTTCTTTCCCCACTGAGAACCACCTGGCAGTCTTTGGAGGTACAATATTTTACCCCTGCATAACCAGTTCCCATAATCCCTTGCCAACATAATTAATGGCCAGGTGGGTGAATGATAAGGGCCCAGTCTGGGGAAGGCAGCATCAGCAAGACTCCTTTCCAATGCTAAAAGTCAGTGGGTTTCTTTAGGAATAGGTAATGCCAAGTCCATTCCCTTAAAAGCATTTGGTCCATGCAGCCACCAACTGGAAGAGCTCTCCTGAGATTGCATCACTTAAAAGTATAAATACCAGTCATCCTTGTTTAGCAACCACAAATTGGGACCAGCAACTTGGTTGTTAAGCAAAGTGATTGCTAAGTGAAACCACAACTGTGCTTATGATCTTACTTCAGCTTTCCTTTGCTTTACAGACCTGCAAAGGTCATAAATGCAAGGATTGGTCATAAAGTTACTTGTTCATCACTGTCGTAACTGCAAATGGTCACTAAATGAGGCAGTCACTAAACAAGGACTCCCTGTAGACAGTACTGTGGAGACATTATGGAAGAGTAGGGAGGGTGAAACTCTTCATTGCTAAAGTTGCCAACTTTGGACTAACCTCTACTTCTGTGACTTTAACTTAGAAGTGATGTTTGTTGCCATGTGATGTCAGCATTCACCTGCTGATTTTTCTAGGTCAGGCTGCTATTAAGTGTACAAGAGGCCATTTTCTCCACCCAAGTGTTGGCAGTCGTCCTATCTGGTGAGGTGGGTTGGCCCATTGGCTTCGCACTCCAATAACAGCTGTTCCTTCTTTCCATCTTCCACCCCGCAAATGACAATCAGATGAATACGTACACCTAGCAACTCGGGAGACTGCTATACGCCTCTTATAAAGTAGATTGTGAAAGCCTATGCTAGGCTATTTGTACAGTTCTCCAATAACATCCGGTTCTTTCTTCGTTTTGCCAAGCTGGTTGCACTTCCAGAAGTCTTTGAGGCTCTAAAATCCAGGGTGCCCCATGCCTATGAATTATTAGAGAAAAAACGAAAATGGTTTCCAAGTACCAGCCCCAGAAATTGGGCAAAAGGACCCTGTTAGAAATTCTTGTTTGTTGAAAGGGAAGGCAGATGAAGAGAAGTATAGAATGGATTGGGCTCAGGGCCTCTGTGTGTGTGTGTGTGTGTGTGATGGCATTGGTGAGAACCAGCGGCATGTCAAGCTGTCAAAGATACACAAAAAAAGAGAGATAAATGAATTGCTGGGCTCTAGCGCGAATAAATGAACTCTCTCCTTTTGCTGGGCAAAAGGGTTATGTGAGCCAGACGGAAGGAGCAGCGCTCCCTCCCCATGGGGACACCAAGTGGGCCAGGAAGGGGGAGGGGGCGCCCGTGAGCCCATCTGACAAGGGAAGAAGAATGGCGGATGAAATGAGCACAGATAGGCCTGATGGAGGGGGACAGGGAGGGACGCTCAAGCCTGACATGTACACAAGAGCAGAGATGGGTTGTTTGTCTTTTGTATTATTATTCTTTCTCAACAGCATCTACCCTCGCTTTCTTTTTCTCTATGCATCCTGGGAATCTGATATCTGCTTCTCAGGAGGGATGATGCCCATGGAATAATTTAGACCTGGGACTTAATTTTTGCCCCTTTGGTTAATTGCCGAAAGGGCTGCTGCTAATGCTGTGCTGTCTCTTTCACCCAGCCTAGCCCCTGCTTCTGAAATCTTGGCTTGGCACACCAAGGTGCTGACATGCCATCTTCTCCTGCCATCAAAGCTGCCTAACAGAATTATTTGGGAGTGAGGCCCTGGAACCCCAGGTTTCTTTGCCTCCATGGACTGGATTATACAATTTCTCCCTTTGGCTGTTTAGTGTACTTGAAACTCTCTCTGTTATGGCTGGCCTTTTAGCTTTCTTCCCCACCTTCTCTGAAACGCCAAGTACCAGGAGTCAAACTGGCAGGATCACAGCTTAGAACCCAGTCCAGAAGAGTTTAAGGACAAGAATCAGGATGGTTGTGTGAATGCACTTCTCTGGCTCTATCTATGGATGTGAACAGGGACAGATGGGGGGCAAAAGGGAGTTATCATTGCAATGTAGGCTGTCCTCCCCACCTCTTCCTTATTTACCCCCCCCCCCCAATATCCTGGTGCATTTCTCCCCGTCGCCCCCTTTTCTCCTCTTTTCTAATTCTTCCTTGGCTCTCCCCTCCCCTTACCTCCCAGGATCCCCCATGCATGAAAAGATCCTTATTTAATTTAGTCGCCACGAAAATCGATTCTGCCATTCGATACAAAATAAGAATCAAGCAGATTAAGGGACGGAAATTAACTCTGAAAATATTTTTGATGGAGTGCCTTGTAGTCTCCCCGCCAAATGGAGTGCAAAGTGGAACAAATGACGGGCAGCTAGTGCCGGCGACAGGAGCTTTCCATCTTCCCATTATCCACTAATGGGAAAGGTCCCGCTCTCGAGCCTTGGCCCACGGATTAATCACAACCCAGCCTTTATGAAGATTTATTTCTCCTTGCCGGCAGCCCGCGCGCGCCGGGATGAAGTCATAACGCTCGGGGGAGTGCGGCGCTCCGAGAGGAGGAGGGAGGAAGTGTTTAGAAAGAAGAGAAGAAGAGGGCGAGCAGAGGGGGTATAAAGAGGGGGGCATAGATAAATAAATAAAAATAAATAGAGAGAGATGGTGGCTAAAAATAGAGGAGAAAGCTGAGAGGGGGAGCAAGGAGGAAGAAGGGGCTGGGGGGGGGGGGAGCAGACCGAAAGGAAGAACCCAGAGAGAAAGAATGGAAATTAAACATGAGAATAAAAAGTTTGTGTTCTGCAGGTGGCAAGCTAAGAGACGGAGGCCAGGTCAGTTGTAACACCCATGCCATGGTGGGGAGACACACTCCCTCTGCCGGATCTATGTAGCTTTGAAAAGGCAGGGACGTCCACAGGGCGTGGCCAAAAACAGCAAAATGGCAACCACGGTGGTGCAATCTGGATGTTTGTGAGCATATCCTGCCCCTGCAGAAATGTGTAAGTGTTGAAGTTGGCTTGTGCTAAGAGAATGAGCAGGGCCCAGGCATTGAAACATCCAGGCACGTTGGCTGTCATTAAACAATAGCCCCAGTGAGGCTCAGATAGGTTGGTTGGTCTGTGGTTCAGCAGGTTGTCTTAGCAAGTTGGGGCGTATAATGTAGGCACAGCCTGTGTTGTGAATATAGCCATGGTCTGCGTTGTGTGAACCCACCAGTTAAGACATTCATCCAGAGCTGATGTCACCATCTTGGCTCTCAAGAGGGCCATTAGGCTTGGGCTAAACTTGGATCTGGTCCATATTTCATACCTAGCCATGTTTTTGTTTAAAGCTAGTTAATCAAATTGCTGGCTAAGCCATGTTGATTGGATTCACCCAGCGCTCTAAGTCAAAAGGGATTAATCTGTATTATGGCTTAGCTTGGTATCTAGAACAGGCCGTGGGGTTCGCTTATGAAAGCATGAACTACCCAAATCTTGAATTGGTGGAACTGGGTTGGGACAGCATGTTAGATAGTGATATCTCTAGAGCTAGACAGGAATGCTTCTGGCTGGATACCAGAGGTACCGCTGCTGAGTTTAAATGCTTTGCTACATTGATAACAACAGCCCAGACCCCTCCCTTTAACTGACATATTTGGGGAGCAAAGTCTGAGGCCAGTCCACTCCCCGTTATGTTAGTTCGGAGAAGTTTTTAACTGAAGGTCCAAAATACAACAAAGACCAACAGAAAAGTAAGTTGGCAATGATATGCACCAGGCACTACAAATCATTTTGCAGATATGAGGCTATGCCAATGTGTTTCCATGCACTACCCAAAACCAGGGGCATCCGTGGGGGTGGAGTGTCAAAGTCAAGATGGCAGCTGTGGCAGTGTGTCTGAAGAACCATGTCAAAAAATGGCAGGGCTTGGTGGCCTGGCTGCAGCCACCATCTTGCCCTTCTTGACAGCCCCTGCCGACATCTCTCCTTCAGTTCCCAGAATTTCCAGTTCATTTGAGAGGGACCAGCTTGGGAAAGGACTGTGGTCTTTGTCAGAAAGCATGTCTGCCAATTTCTTTAGAGAATCCTCAGCGTTCTTTCAGTTTCTGTTCCATTATTATCCATAAACGAACTCTCAATAAATTAAAGAGCTCAGTGCTTATATGGACTCCTCTGATCTTGTTATTTGCAATGGGGAGTTATTTTTAAAATTAGAATTGGTGAAAGAGACGTAGTAACAACCTCTGAATAAAGGCAGTCTCACAGAGGTACAGCAAACGGGTTGGATTACCCAAAGGGAAACACCGCATGTGTTCCAAGTCAATCCTGACTATCATTTTGTATATTCCTGGGCTAAATTCTGTCCTTGGAAAAAAGAGTATGCTTATTGGGATTTTTATCCCACCTTCTCTCCAAAATATCCAAATATCCAATGACACACTAAACCACAAACCAACCAACCACAGTTTAGCCTTGGTGCTGTGCAGACTCAGCCCATACACTCAATTTATTCAGCAAATAGCATAATATCCAGAATGTTAGGTTGACTGTGTAAACCGTAACTACCTTGGATAGGATGTTGGTGTAAACATAGCCAAATATAGTTCCCTTCATGCATTTTTTCCCCCGAACAGTCCTGTGAGTTAGGTTAGGTAAAGGTAAAGGTTTCCCTTGACATTAAGTCCAGTCGTCTCCGACTCTAGGGGGTGGTGCTCATCTCCGTTTCAAAGCCGAAGAGCCGGCGTTTGTCCGTAGACGCTTCCGTGGTCATGTGGCCGGCATGACTAAACGGAACACCATTACCTGCCCGCCGAAGCGGTACCTATTAATCGACTCACATTTGCATGTTTTCAAACTGCTAGGTTAGATGAGTGTTTTTCAAAGTTCAGTACTGGCTGGGGAATTCTGGGAGTTGAAGTCCACACATCTTAAAGTCACCAAGTTTGAAAAACACAGGGTTAGATCAAGAGACCCTCAACATCCCTCAGTGAGGTGAAATCTGAAGGTGGGTTTCTGTGCTTCTAGTTCAGCACTATCTTGTTGCATTAGTTAAACTTAGTTACCCCTCTCCCTTAGGGTAAGGGCTGCTTGGCTATGGGAAGCCCCATTATACCATTATTAACTAGTCTCAGTTCTCCTTCCACAACCCCCTTTGATCTTCTCTCACTCGTTTAGCTCAGCCAAACATCTCCCCACCTTTCTTTTCGCCTTTAAGAGCCTGTCTCCGACAAGGCTTTGGCTGATCAATGGTTTATTGCGAGCTGTTTGCTCTCTCTTCAATTTCCTATCCATCCCTCAAATCCCGCCAGGATCAGAGAAACGGATGGTTCTTTAAGCAGATCCTATAATGTGCCAGATGTCGCAAGCTCTTGTTCCCCACTCTATCATTTCTTTGCCTCCACCCTTGATCTAAGAAAAAACAGGCTATTTTTCTTGCAGGGGTTAGTCTACATTTTACCTCTCTTGACAGATCGAGCCAGATGCAAGCCTAAAGCAGGGCTTCCATATTTCCAAACTAGCAATTTTTGTTCCAAAATGGAGTGAGCAAATTATTTTTTCAGGCTATTTAAAAATTATTATTTCCTTGTTAGGAAAAGTTTCCAGGCTTCTCACATCGTGCCAAGCTGTGGTTGGTTTAACTGGGGGTTGTTAAGTAGAACACAGTTGGCTGGCTTCATGTAACGTGCCAAGCCATCACTTTATTTTGGTTATTTGCAGAAGACAATTGGCTGTTTTCATACATGACACTAAGCCATCCCATGGTTTACAGAACAGGTTGGCTCACAAGTTAAGTTAGAATATGGTTGGCTGGTGTGACATCTGTGTCAGGTGCTGTCCAAGAAAAAAGAGCAGGGCCAACTGAAAAGAGTGCCATCTTTAAGGATCTCCAGGATTGTCCAGTTAACAGATGTGTACAAATATGTTCACATATGCACACACACAGGAACTATCCTTCAATTTCCCCTACTTGGTAAACTTTCCAGTATACCAGCCATTGTGGGGAACAGCTTGAAAATTCAGATGCAACTCTATTTATTTAATTTTTATCCTGCCTTTACTATTTTTATAAATAACCCAAGGTGGTGAACATACCTAATACTCCTTCCTCCTCCTCTTTTCCCCACAACAACAACCCTGTGAGGTGGGTTGGGCTGAGAGAGAGGGACTGGCCCAAAGTCCCCCAGCCGGCTTTCGTGCCTCAGGCGGGACTAGAACTCTCCTTCTCCTGGCTTCTAGCCTGTTGCCTTAACCACTAGACCAAACTGGCTCTCTTCCTCAAACCTACCCCTGGATTATGGTGGGGCCATCATAAACCATGTACTGGCGCAGGAGTGTCACACATAAAAAACTGGCAGAACTTCAGTCACATCATTGTGGCCACCATCTTGTGTTTTTTAACCACCCCTGCAGACACCCAAATAACCAAGCAAGGCATTCTTGAATGTGACTCTTCTTAGAGGTGCTAAATCCCATCATCCCCCCAACTCAGCAAGGGTACCAGAAGATAATCTGTGCCCCATACTAATGACGGCTTGAACAGTGAATTTAGAACAATGAGTGATGGTTTCACCTAGTCAAGAGGCTAACGTGAAAAAACTGGTACATCTCCCTCCAAAGTAAATTCTTCACCCAGAATATTGGTTGCCTGGATGAACTGATGACATTCAGAGCAGAGAAGAGGTTTTGCTGGAAGCAATACTTGATTTGCCATATATCTGAGCAGGAGGAGCTGCCCCTGACAAAATTGGATGCTATGAATTTTGGGGACCTCTAACCATTTAATTCTGGAATACTGAAGTGCAAATCTAATTGAAAAATCAAGCCTGTTGGGCAGACTGCATTACTGATGACCAGGGTGTGTGCAGGGGACATCAAGATGGTGGCCGTGGTGATGTGATGGAAACCCCAGCTGGTTTTTATGCTGGTGAGGATTCAGGGTTTTTAAAAGCAAGTTTCTAAACCTTATTATTGCAGAGATATTCTTAAGACTCTGGGAAGTACCTGGTGAATTCTCTAAATGCAGCTTTGCTTGGTGCAGAATGCAAGTTGAAACTTCCTTCCTTCCTTCCTTCCTTCCTTCCTTCCTTCCTTCCTTCCTTCCTTCCTTCCTTCCTTCCTTCCTTCCTTCCTTCCTCCTTCCTTCCTCCCTTCCTCCCTTCCTCCCTTCCTCCCTTCCTTCCTTCCTTCCTTCCTTCCTTCCTTCCTTCCTTCCTTCCTCCTTTAATCCCTTCTTACTGTTACCAGGGAAATACAGAGGAGCAGCCATTCTGCCTATGTTTAATGGCACTTTCCCCTTTGATATTTTATTTTCCCTTTGTTGACCCTTTGAAATCAAGTCAAGACACCAATTTAACACTCATTCATATGTAGAAAGGATTTTAGACCAATCTACAAAATAGGGACGCAGTGGTGCTGTGGGTTAAACCGCTGAGCTTGCCGCGATCGGAAGGTCAGCGGTTCGAATCCGCGTGACGGGGTGAGCTCCCGTTGCTAGTCCCAGCTCCTAGCAGTTTGAAAACATGCAAATGTGAGTAGATTAATAGGTACTGCTTCGGCGGGCAGGTAATGGCATTCTGTGTAGTCATGCCTGCCATACGACCACGGAAGTGTCTACGGACAAACGCCGGCTCTTCGGCTTTGAAACGGAGATGAGCACCACCCCCTAGAATCGGACACGACTGGACTTAATGTCAAGGGAAACCTTTACCTTTACCTACTACAAAAGTGCTGTTGTAAAAACTCCAGTGCTGGAGGGAAAATAAATAGAATAAACTATGCTAGATATTAGCAAATAACTCCAAAGGATGTCACTCCTCAAGCCGGGGCAGTAGAAGGAGGGAAGCCAATTTCAGAAGATGAAATATGAAAAAGTAGAAAACAAACAGCACATTAAAAAGAAGGGCCTCAGGCCCAGCTGTTTTGACAAACCAACCTCTCTCATGTATTTCTCTCTAAACCTCTGAAAAATATCTATAATGATGAAGCATTTGAGCATGTTGCAGGGGGACAGGAAGAATAGATATCTCCCACTTTTGAGAGAGGTCAAGTGAATATTATTTCTTAAACCCTGAAAATAAAAGCTGTACAAGGGTTGCCAGCCAACCAAGAAAAGAAAGCAAATGTAAAACAAAAAGCCTTCCGGGATCTCTTGGGCAGAAGATCAAGGAGAGCAGAATGGATTCGGTTCACTCCACCACCTTCCTTATTGTCTGAAGCTGTGTTTTTAGGTGAATAAGCAGCTCTGGGACTGAGTTCTGCCCTCCAACAAGGGGTATCAGCGGGGGGTGGTCAAAAAAATCAAGTTAGTAGTTATGACAGTGCAACTGAAGCGCCGCCCTTTTTAAGTGTGTCATGATGCACAGGCGGAGCTTTGATTGCATTGTCATAACCACTAACTTGACTTTTTTGACCACCCCCTGCAGACACCCCTGCGTTCAGCTCAATCAGGGATATTGAGCTTTACCTAAAGGCAAAGTTTCTTTATTGATAACGAATTAATGATATTTTAGAAAGCTATCACCTCCCTCACACTTTAAAATCCCGGTTTATTTATCGGCATGATATTCCTTTCACTCTTTGTCCGTGGCCCTTCTTGTACTTGTTTATATATTTTCTTCAAAGTGTTCAAATAATCAAAATTAAAAAGAAAAGAAAAAGGTAAAGTTTCCTTCAAATCAAGCTCAGCTCCTGGATGTTATATGGACACATCCACCCATGTTATTTCCTTGGTAGCAATATGCAAGGATGCCCACAGGGTATGGTCAAAAAAGTCAAGATGGTGGCCACAATAACGCAATCCAAGGTCTGCCCATTTTTTGTGTGTATTGTGGACACCTCTGTCAATATGGCTTGCCATTGCTTTCATGCAGGATGGTTTTTAGATTTTCCTGTCTAGCCCAGAGCTGGCCTAGTGATACCCCAAAGTGTAAGTACTTTAACCCCTGTGCCTGGGACTTACCTTCTTGTGTCTGATATCATGATGCCACTGCAAAAACATGGGATTTACATGATGACATCTCTGTGCATGAGTCATTATTTTTCCCCATTGCAACTCAGCAGCAGATGCTTTTGTTTCTGGCAGGCTGGGTGTGGTCCCTTTTGTGTGCCCCCGAAGTGTTCCCACTTGTATTTGAAGAAACAGGATGAATACCTGTGTCAAAAAGTACAATAACATGCACAATAAAATAAATAAATCACATTAGCCAGTGCTGGGAAGAGAAAATGGGGGAATGAGATTGTGAAAAGTAGAATAGGTTTAGGCTGCAGTCATACATACCAAACTTCCCCAACAGGAGTTATCCATAGTTTTGGGTTTCAACAGGTCTGGGAAAAATCTATTGGCTTTCTCCAGCAAAATCAGAACAGCAATTCAGTTGCTTGACCCTGTACTGTATGTTCGAATGTAATGCCTCCTATGACTTATGAATATGATTCACATACTAGTAGAACACCAGTCTTCCCAGGGTATGGTTGGAATTAACTTGCTTAATTCATGTACTGTATTTTGGCTTATTGACACAGCCACACCTTCTAGCATTCCTCCAAAATCCATGTCAAAATGGAAACATCCTTTCTGGTCTATGCCAGGAACATCACTGCCTACTTTATAAAAAAAAAAATTGAAAATGCTAAGCTGGGTTGTGCCTGGTCACTGCTTGGATGGGAGGCTACTAAGAAAGCTAGAGTTTCCAGACTGCATTGGAAAGTCTCCAAAACATCCTTGAAGAAAGCTATGGCAAACTGTTTTGCCCTGAAATCTACATGAATAAATTGGAGAGCCAGTCTGGTCTAGTGGCTAAGGCAACGGGCTAGAAACCAGGAGGCTGAGAGTTCCAGACCTGCCTTAGGCACAAAAGCCGGCTGGGTGACCTTGGGCCAGTCACTCCCTCTCAGCCCAAGAGCCAATCAGGTGTGGTATGAGAGTTCTAGTCCCGCCTTAGGCATGAAAGCCGGCTGGGTGACCTTGGGCCAGTCACTCCCTCTCAGCCCAACTCACCTCACAGGGTTGTTGTGGGGAAAACAGGAGGAGGAAGGAGTATTAGGTATGTTCGCCGCCTTGAGTTATTTATAAAAAATAATAAAGGCAGGATATAAATTAAATTAAATTAAATTAAATTAAATTAAATTAAATTAAATTAAATTAAATTAAATTAAATTAAATTAAATTAAATTAAATTAAATTAAATTAAATTAATTAAATTAAATTAGTCCTTACAATAGCCAGAAGTTAAGGAGACTTTCCAGGATTTATTTTGCTGGAATTTCCCAGACCCACAGTGGCCCATTTGCTAAGAAGCTCTTCTTCAGAACAAGGCGTTCAACAGTGAGAAGATGGTGGGCTTGACTGAACGACTGAAGCCCCACCCCCTTTCAACATGCATTGCATGCCTGCCTGCACAGAAAAAGGGATGGGCCCTCCATTTTGATGCTACTCTCCCCCCTGCAGACACCCCTGTGTTGAGTGAATTCATTTAGTTGGGAATTGCTTGAGCTGCTATCATGTTCCTGGCTCTGTTGCTGGGTATGTAACACTGTAGGAACCTGTTGAGGTCCGAGACCAAGACATTAGGCTTACAGCTTAGCATGTTCTGCAATCATATCCAACTGGACAAAATTCCAGTTTGTCCAATAAACCAAGGTTCAGCAAGCAATGGCTTAAGACATTGTATGAACACATCCCTATTGTCATGATGTGGTCTATCTACAAATAAAACAGGGAAATAAAGCAGAAACCTGGACAGAGATCTAAGTGGGGTCAGCTATTTTTGGGCTCAGGCACTAGAACCAACAGAATAACGGTGGGGAAACCAACCCTTCATGGTGTCAAGAATGTCCATCAGGTCTGTTTATGTTCTTAAGAACTCCAGTGGCTAGAATTGCTATTCAGTCTCTGGAGAAGCAAATCATGAAAGAGGGATTGGAGCCTAGGAATCAATCCAACAGTTGTGGGTTGGTTCAAACACTGACCAGCAGCTTGTCCTTTAGCAGTGACTAACAAATATGGACAAGGCTATGCTGTGCCTCTGACTATCAAACTACCAAAACCCATCTCCTAATTTACAAGATTTAGCTCTATTCCCCTTTTTGCAGTGCTAGAACTGGTAGGTAGTCCTTGCTTAACAGCCATTCGTTTAGTGATGGTTCGGACTTACGACGGTGCTGAAAAACCTTACAGTCGGTCCTCACACTTACAACAATGTTACATGAAACCAACCAACCAATACATACTTTTTTGCATTACTTGCAAGAGTGGTGTTTTAACCAAGTATGTCAACTCTTGGATGTTTGAGAATTAAGATCAACAGCAATAAATTCCAGGGAAACTAGTACAGAGTGCAGACAGTTATGGGTCAAAATTTCTGTCCCTATAAAAACCTACTTGATGAAGATCTTAGGTCCAATAGAAGATAATATACGTAGCTCAGGGCTGAACTGTGGAGTCCTTGGGGCCCTCTGAACTTAGTTCAGCACAGATAACCCTAGCTTTTCCCAAGGAGGTATGTTACCTCCAACTACTCTGACTTTGATAAATCAACGTGTTTAGCTTTGTGCTACTTAACTATTACCCATGGATCACCTAGCAGTTCTCAACACCATGTACCTCCCACATGCACCAAATTCCAAATCCCAGAATTCTCAGTAATAGCCATGCTGACCAGGGAATTCTGGGAACCGAGGTCTTCACATTTGGAGGTTGCCAGGCTGGAGAAGATCAATTTGATCCCCAAGTCAGAGTACACGTCTCAGCTCTTTGCTGTGTTATCATTTCCCCTGCAACAGGGATAAAGCAAATGTAGCTCCTGCTACATTTCTGCCTGCTGGATTCCAATTAAAAAGAAGAAGAAAGCATGACGTATCAGGGATAACTTTATGAAAATATCCTGGGAGTGAGGAAGCTGACTGGATCTCATGGTGTGAAGCAGGATGGGAAACCTGCAGGCAAGAGTCACCTGAAGTTTTGTCTTCTCAAATATTCTACAGACAATCAGCTTTCCCATGCAGGTAGCCCTTGTTCAGCAACCACAGTTGGGACCGGCAAATTGGTCACTAAGCGAAGCAGCGGCTAAGTGAACAATCACATGACTGTGACTGTGCTTACAATTTTACACAGGATGTGTACGGACTGCAAATGGTCGCTAAGTGAGGACTACCTGTAGGTTGGGAGCAATTCATTCTGGGAGACTGCTGAAGGAGGAGGAAGGCAAAGAGGTAGTGATGCAGAAGGGGATGGTAGAAAGAAAGAGGGAAAATGCCTCTCCCACTCTGGGTCTATGAAGAAGTCTGCTCCTGACCCCCAAGTCTCGCTTGAGAGGTGCACTCTGTGCCATAATTACTGATGGCCACACGATGGCACTCAGCTGACAAGTATCCACTGGGAAAGGTCTCCAACTTCAAAGAAAAGGGAGGAAGCCAGATTTTAAAACTGGAATGAAGCAATTCCAGTTCTGCCTTGGTAGAAATGTTGGTTTTCTAGGAGACAGAGATCCAAAAGAAAGCAGGTTTTTCACATCCCTCTGGGGCAAGATCAAGTGCCCAGTTCCAAAACCAATCTTGGCATTCCTCAGGAACTATTTTGTGGCTGTTTGCCAGTCATCAGGCAACCATCACAGTCTGTACTTCTGGGCATTTGCTCTTCCCTCATTTCTTTGTTTGCATTTGCCCCCCCCTCTCCCCCTGCCACCCATGGGTGTGCCTCTCCTCACAACTGCAGTTCACCCTAACACACCAGGCATCTGAGGGAGGGAAGGCTGCAAAATATACGCAGTAGAAACTGCGTTAGTCTTTAACCACCACCACCACCCCAAGTAGATTTTGTGTTGCAAGAAAATAGCAAAGCTAAGCCTCCAGAAAACAAGACTTTTTGCCTGCAAATTTGTCTGAAGTAGATTGTGTGGAGGGATTTGGCAGTCACCTAAGGAGCAATGTAGGGGTGTCCGCAAGGAGATGGTTAAAAAAAAATCAAGATGGCATCTGCAACCACAAGCCACAGCTCATACCCTTTTTAAAGTGCATTGCACATGCATCACACTGAAAGGTTGGCACTTCAGCTGGGTGGCCCTGGTTGCTGTCTTCACTTTTTTGACCACCCCCACCCCTGAGGACCTACCTGGAGCAACGCTTCATTTTTATAAATTCCATTGGAATAACCAGATGCAAATAATGTTGCCATCGGAGCACAAAAGAGAACACTCCTAGCTTGCTCTGTGGCATTAACCGGTGCAGATAAGCAATCTCATTCACAAAGGGTTGCACAACAAGCTGCTATTAGAAAGACAATTACAGACTCCAGTTGCAAAGCCTGGGAAGTATATATATCTTTAACAGCTATGGAGAAGACAGAATAATGACTGGCACATCTTTTTCTTACATTTGCCACACAAGATCTCCTGAAGCCTTCTCTTTTATACTGCTATTAAAAGTTCCCCAGTTGTGTCTCGTCTTCTTGCTCATTGATAACTTTTTTTTAAAAAATGCACAACACTGCATACTCAGAGCTACACTGTGCCACTGGGTAACATTTTTAAAAGCATTTCCTGCCGTTTAAAAAAGATTTTCCCTTTCTTAAGTAATATCTGAAGGGGTCATGTAGTTTAAGTACATAGAGTGACTTTAAAGCATACTTTACTTAACCTTGGTTTATTAAGTAAGCTGCAATTGACTGGGCTCACAAACCACCATGATAGTTTCACATGTGCCAAACCAAGCAAGCCACATTATTGTTCTTGTGATGTGCAAACTAGTGGCTGTGTTCCCCCCGGCCACTTAATCAGATCAGTTAAAGACCTAACAGATGCATGCACACAGCAGACTAAATTTAGAAAGTGTTAGCCTTGATTTGTTTTATGGCTTAGCATATTATGTGATCCCAGTCTGTTTTGTTAGTTTGACTCAGAGGATTATGTATACCCAGGTTAATTCAGAATCCAGGTGTGCTCCATGAACACATAAGCATCCACAGGATGGACAAGTGATGTCACATGCATCATGGTGTCACCGTCCAAATGATGTGAATTATGTAATTTCCTTCATTTGCATGAAGGTATGCATCATGGCTTGTATTAGACACCTAGGAATAAACACAGTCATTGTGTTGATTGGAGGGAAGTCATGTCTGTAACTAAAACAAAAGATGAAACAGAGTGATTGGGCCACTGAATAAATGAACAACTGATCACACCAGATGGTTGAGTCAATATAGAGAGGATTGCCAACTTGGCTCTTCTTCCTGTTTTGCCTGCCAGTGAGTTTCATGCACCTGTCAATTACATCCACTTATTTTGGGCACTTTTCCCCTCCAAATTGGTTAAGGTTAGGGTTATCAATTGATGATTGACAGTTACCTCTGCGAATGTATGTACCAACACCATAATCACAACAAGGATATTGCACCAATCAATTATGTCCATGGCAGGCAAAAACTTTTTGGACATGAGATTTTAACACTAGCAGCATGCAAAAAAGGAATAAAGGCTACCAACTTTTTAAAACAGAGATGGCCACTGAATAACAGCTGCTTGCTGCAAAGCAGACCTCTGTTCAATGTCTATCTCTACCGTAGAAAACTAGCTCTGCAGGAAGAGGGCAGGTTTAAAATTTTCTCCCTGCTGTGCTACTTGCCTACATGTGGGAAATTTTAAAACTAGAATGGAGTTTTAAAACAGAAATCGTCAGGTGGAAATGTCCAGTGTGTGATATCCATGTCAACAACGGGCTTTATTATGCAGATGAATCAGTAAATAATCTGCAATTATTTCTTTCGATGGCTGCGTGTCTTCATAGAGCCTGTTTGGGGCTGAAGCAAAGAATGGGTGGGGGCAGGGCCTAATGGGGGTGGGTTCAATTGTTCTGTTGGGATACTGCTGTTTTTCTCGTTCTTCTTCCGACTCTATCCTTCTCTCCACCCTGAGCATCAGTCTGCAAGAATCAGATTATTTATCCAAGGGAGGAAAAGAGACCTGCCCAGATGTTGCTGAATTACAACTCCCCCCAACATCTTCCTCCTTGCTGGGACTCCTGGGAGATATAGCCCAACAGCATCTGGAATGCCCAAAGCCCCTTACCCTGATCTAGCTCAACTGCAGGTAAAAATTAGGTCTGGATACACTAGTAGATCTCTAGCTGATCTGGAGCAAATGCACAAGGGGTTTTGAACCTCCTCCCCAATTATTTCATACATGCATTCCAGAAAGGTCTCCCCTCCAACCAAGGGCACTTCTTTCCTTCAAAATTAACAGGTAGAAGCTACATGAGTGTGTGAGAATAATGAAAATGTGGATTTTTTTTCACCATGAACTCAATGTTGGCATCAGAAATAAATCTGCAGTCTGAATGTGTGCTGGGGTGCATTCTTACCCTGAATGTTAAACATCTATTCCTGAGTCATACTTGGCACTTGGCTTCTCTTGGTCACTCTCAGGGTTGCGGTAGGAGAAAACAAAAATAAATTACACAAACCTGAAATTCCTGGTCTCACTTAGGTTCCCACCCACCCACCCACCCCATGGTGAAAGTGGCTTTTCAGATTTCAGGCAGGCTGTTCTGCCCATTAGTGGGGGTAAGAGGCTTTTACGTGGCACACGGTGTGTGCTCTGGGGCTGACAAATGGTAATTCCTAATAGGGATTCATCTGCATAATCCAATTCAGCAGCAAGGTATACAGGATATAGTAATAATGCTGAATCTGCTGCCCCAGTAAAACTCAGAGCACAGCCTATGGCCTGCAAAAATCCAAGGAAGTGGTGCTCTTAGAATTAAGGGGATCTGGGAAAGGTAATTTCTGCAGTCCATTCATACTTGGCTGGTTTTCTCTTCCTTGTGGTTTCTCTCCCCTGCCTCCTCTGGTGTAATGTGACTTTGGTGCCCCGAGTGCTCCCTCCCTGTCCATCAACACCATCACTAGTTCTTTCTCTCTCCCCATTCTTCATTTCTTCAAAGGGCTAGGAGGAAGCAGAAGACAAAGGAGGAGGTCAAAGTCTCTGCTGATAATTTTTTTAAGGTGTACATGGTGCAGAGTTGGAAGCCCTCCAACTGCATGTTCTTGAACTGCACCCAGTGGTGTGGTCCTCATGGCTCCCCTCCTTCAAAGAGAGGGCTTCTTCCAGGGCAGACACTCGGGGGCAATGGGGTTGGAAAACTCACCTGAGGATGTCATCAAGCCATTTCAGCAGCTCATCCAAGGAAGAATCTGGGGGTTGTCTGAGTAAGAAGAAGGCTACAGTATTGGGCTGTTTCCCTTGGTCCTGTGTAGGGCCTGGACATAACTCAATTGGCAACATTCAGATTTTGCATATAGATGACTTCAGCTTCAGTCACCTTCATCTCAAGGTGAAGCTGGAAAGAGCCCCAGTTTAAATCCCTGAAAAATTCCTATCCATGCTCAGTTCACCCACTGCAGTAAGCCATCATGTGACTTAGTTTAGTTTAGTTTAGCATAATAATGTGAATCCCACCAATGTGGTTTGTAAACCATGACTTATAGCTTAGCAACTTCTGTTAACCTAGCCACCACAGTTTATTCAAAAACCCATAATTTAGGGTTTAGCATTGCATATGAACCAACAGCCATGGTTGAAAGAAACCATAACTTAGTGCAATGTGTGGACTTAGTCAGCACTGCACAGGCAGCACTGAGCTGAACATCCAATAGTCTGATTCAGTATCCTACAGCTTCTTATATTCCTGTGTCTCATTGGAAGGGTACACATATCACATTTAACCAGGCAAGTACAATCCTACAAGTATCCTCACCAAATATGAGAACGTTGGTTAGTTTTGACCTTGTATGACTTAATGTGAACTAGTTCCTTTAGAAAGCTTCTGGTTAAAGCCAAAAATGTGTTAATTCAACAACCAGGTTAGCTACTCTGAAACAGAAAGCTTCTTCCCAATCCTGGCAGATCCCGATGTTGGGGCCCGCAGTGGCAGTGAAGGAGCTGAGCACAACTGTTCTAAGCCAAAGGTTCGGGGTGAGTCCAGGACCTTGGAGAGCTCCTTTGAGGAGTGCGGGTGAGCAGGTTTTGCCTGTTTAGATGGACTGCTTCCTTCTAGCTTTGCCAGTGTTATTTCCTGAGCAAAATTGCTCAGGAGGCCCTGAACAAGCCAAGCCAAAAGCCGAGCCGAGCCAAGCCAAGCCAAAGAGGATCATAGGATGTTCTATCACTTTTAGGACACTGTGTCAGTGGTAGCAAAGCATAAAAACACAACTCTGTTTGTGCAAAGCCTTGAGGGAGTTGGGTGTGGGAAGGAGACACTGTAAGATCATACCACAGGATTGAGAGCATGAAGCATCAACTGTCTATACCAACACTCCCTGGAGTTTCACCATGTCCTGGTGCACTATTGCAAAGCCTACTGATTCTCCCCTAAGCTGCCTTTCCAAATGCTCTGAATCCTTAATTCAAAGGGACAATCGGTGCTCCAAACTGCCAAGGTGATGCATGTGGTGGGTCTGGGCTGCTGCTGAGCAAGATGAACCTTTCACCGAACAGGCTGTTTTCTTCTCCAAATCCAGACCTGCCCCTTGATGCTTTGCCACAGGCTGGGTAGGAAGGAAACTTTCTTCGTTGCCCTGTCTTAATGAGTGGAGACAGTGTGCCATTGTGGGAGGCTCGGTCGGCACTGCCTGATTGATTCCTGTTTATTATCTATTAAGAACAGTCGGATAGTTTGGGTAACACATCAATTCATCAAATGGCACCATCATGCAAATTCCCTAATAAAAACATTTTACTCGTAAATGGTCCCGAACTAATTAACTAAAGTGTTAATTAAAGTGCGGCAGACAGGGATTGTAATCAAGACATGCGGCTTTATCCATCTTCTGGGTTATTGATAACATCCTTGGCTCATTGATTGATTGGGACTTTCAGCTGTCGAGAAGCAACAGGGATGGATGGGTGGAAGGAAGGGAGAGGCAAAAGTGGAGAAATGGAGGAGAGAAAGAAGGCCCACAGGACAGAGAAAAAGTAAGATTCAGGGCTGTAGAAGGTCACATTGGGTAGAAAGGAACATAAAGAAGTAAGGAAAGATTTGGGGATGTTGAGTGAAAAGTAAAGAGAAGAATATTATCAAGGATAAATTCCCATTTTCAAGTCCTCTTTGATTATCTTAAGGAACAGTATCCTTGGGAAATCCAGTGGTGTCTTCAAAATGTGGTTAGCCTTTCAGAATGGATGCTTTTCTGGATTCCATAGTAGACTTGGCAGCCTTTGGGCATGTCATAAATGGTTTGCTTTTCTTGTGCAAAGGCATGGAGATGGTAGCCTTGGGTGAAAGTTGGTGAAAAGATCAGGGTTTGCATAACCAGAATTGGTTAAATAAAGCCTACTTGGATTTATTCACACAACATGCTAAACCAAAAAACATGGTTCACCCAGCATGCTAATCCCCAAATTAATTGCTGTGTGGCTTAGTGTGATATACAAACTCAGCCATTTTTGATGTTATTTGTAAGCAGGTTAATCAAAAAATATATAAGTGGGTGATACTTTGATTAGGATTAACCAGGACAGCACAGAAGAATGGGCAAATTTGTAAGTTCTTCAGCACCCTTCAGAGGAAAAGATATTCTGAAAAGCAAGGGATGTGGAAGAAAGCAGGAAGGCTGAAACTTAAGCCAGATATTTCAGCCACAAAGTTTGCATTCTGCAGTCATTCCCAAGATGAAAATCATAGACTAAATACATTAATTAGTAGTAGTTATACCCCAACATTGAGGAACAAAGGAAAACAGTTGTTTCTTCTGGCTGTGAAAAAACAAAAGCTGTTTAGTACCACCTGCCACGGGTGAAGCTGCCAGACTCCTGGTGAAAAGTTCTTGAGAACCTGAAAGTTTTCACACATTTCTTTAGTGCCATTTTGGTTATTTTTTGGTTAAATTGGATGCAACACAATTATGATTACTTTTTAAACCTATGCATGCTGACCTCAGGAAAACAACAACACGCAGAGCATGACGGGCTTTTGGTTAAGCATCTGTTTGAGTGTACTTGCCGTTATCTTCTCATGAGAAACCATGGGAGCACAGTGGAAATTGTGATAAATGAAGGTGAGATAATGGTGAGAGTACTGTCACTGAAGCAAAGCCCAGGGAGAGAGTTAAGGATGGACGCAAGCCTTGATAGCGCCCAGAGGTAAAAGGACGTTCCTTTCTGGATGCAATTAAACTTGCTACTAGACGAGCTGGAAATTTAATAGAAGAAATGATCAATTAACACAGAAAGATACTTAATTAAAAGAGCAGGCTGGAAGGGAAAAGAGAACAGGGGAGGGAAGGAAGGAAGGAAGGAAGGAAGGAAGGAAGGAAGGAAGGAAGGAAGGAAGGAAGTTCTCCCCCCTTCATATCACCACTTCCAGGTTGTCCCAGCTCTTGATCTGGCAGTCTCTCTCTCTGTT
The DNA here is from genome assembly GCF_035149785.1 of Candoia aspera. Classification (NCBI taxonomy): domain Eukaryota; kingdom Metazoa; phylum Chordata; class Lepidosauria; order Squamata; family Candoiidae; genus Candoia; species Candoia aspera. The sequence goes on from NC_086162.1 coordinate 22,055,413, forward strand.
AGGACTGGTGTGCCTGTGCCTGTGTGTTGTTTGTTTTTGCTTAGCCCTGACCATTTTAGCAGTTCAGTTACAAGGAAATGTCTTCACTGGATGTCTCTGTACTTCAACAGATGTATCCAGACCAAGAATTTCTGGCAGTAACAACCCAAATATGTTGTGCCCTTATTCCATCTTTTTCTCCTTAATTGATTTCCTGTGGGGGAAAAGTTGGGTGGAAGAAGCAGGGAAAAGACGTGGCAGGTAGAAATGAAAGGGTGTGTAAAGGGTTGTGAATGAGGCAGAACAATTGTGCAACAGAGAGAACTTGTTTGGAAGTATCTTAATTTTTTAGGGTAGATTTGTTATCTTTTGTGCATTCAGACACATCAATCATTCAGGACTAACTAGTCTCATTTGTTTCAACAGGTCTGCTGTAAGCATAAGTATCCCCAAAGGGGTTAAAAAAGTCAAGATGGTGGTTACAACCATGCAACCAAAGCCCCACCCCTTGTTTATGTGTGTTGCTTAAGAGTGAGGCTTTGCTCTCGTGGTTGTGCCCATCATCTTGACTTTTTTGACCCCTCACTGCTGATACTAGATCTATCTATGTGGTCGCTAGGAGTCAAAAATGACTTGATGGCAGATAATCAATCAATCTGCTGATACTTCTGGCTGTAAATAGGACAGTGTCTGGAATGAGTCCATGGACATCCTGCATTTTCTCTGTTCCAGAACTTAAATAAAAAAAGAATACTGCATGGAAGTGTGTGTGTCTCTCTGTGTATATGTGTGTAGGTGTATACATTTTTGAACAGGATAAGTTTCTGCATGAACAGTGATGTATTGGGCATCAGATCCTTCCCAGTTCAACAGGATTGGTAGGTGCTGCTTCAGCATTCTGTAATTTTTTCTATTAAATAGGGCTAAAATGCTTTTCTGGTGGTTTTTGAAATATTAAAATATTCATACCACAAACTAAAACAGACCATAATGCACAGATAGATGTTCTTTTACTTCCTTTCAGCCCATGCCTGAGGAACCTGGGTCTCCCCACACCTGGCCCAGAATATTCATCACTACACCACACTGGTTCTCTTATATATATGGTGATTGACTGATTGATCGATTGACTGATTGATTGATTGACTGATTGTTGGATTCCCAGTTCTGCTCAACTGGTGGACATAAGGATTCATTCCCAACTGCAGCTTCAGTTGCATTTCCCAGGTGAAAATGTTTTGAATCTGGTGTTTGGCTCATGTGAGCAAACTTGTCATTAAATTTAACCAACGAAAACAACCATACTGGAGCTTCAATTGATCGAGGCCTGGTGCATGTGAGGTTTGTAAGCAGGTTAATTAACCTGTATCAAAGGGGTGAATTTAATGTGGTTTTTTAAATCTGTGTTAAGCCCCCTGTGTAGACGCACTCTAAGCAGATCAAAAGTGCCTTTTCTTTCCTGTCCCTGCCACTCTCTCGGAAGTGGAGTGAGTTTAATTCCAAAAATCACTGTGTGGAGAAGGTGGGTGAGGTGTACTGATAAAGAAATAATAACTGGAATAGTGTTCCATCTTCCTCCTTTGTTAAGATCTGAATGCATTAGCTTATTTCACATGTGGACAAGCCTTAAATGTTGGCATAGCTCCTTTCTTACTCACTGATGAGCTAGCAGAAGTTTATGTCCATTAGGATATAAACTAGAAGGATCCATAAATAGGATGGATGGATGGATAAATAAATAAGCAAATAAATCCAATATCTGATTGGATTGTTCTGGTTCAAACATACTTGTGCATCCTTTATCTGTTATCCTTTGATTAGGAATACTTAATCCTTAAACAAATGTGTACATTGTTCTCCACTGGAAAGTATAACCCTTGATGTTGGTAAGGTCAGATGAACATTTCATTCCTGATGACTAATCGCTTATTTGCACATCATATTTCTGTCAATCGAGGAGGAATGAAATGACTAGTATGGTTGAGAAGAAGCTAGGAAGCCAAACAAGGATTGAAGAAAGGGGAATCTAAGGATGTAGGTTTACTGACAAGGATAGTTCATTGTGACTTCTTCAGTAATTTCTGCAATATATGATTGTTAGTTTGAACCAAGGTGGCTCTTACATTTTGAAGTTCTCAGGTCAGATATTTCTGTTTGCCATAGTCTACTAAAGAGGGAGGTAACCCAATGTTCTGCAGATGTTTTCAAATACCATTTTGAGAAAACCTGGTTTTTGGTCACTCTGGCATGGATTTCAGAGGTTGCTTAGTTCTGTATCTATTGTAACCTTCAAGAGCTGGGTTTTAAATTTATTTGGAGGAACTTCCTGATGGACAGAGCTATCAACCAGTGGAATACACCTCCTCATAATGGTTGAGTTCCCCTTCACTGAAGGTCATCAAACAGAGGCTGGCGAGCCATCTGTCTGAAATGCTTCAGCAGACCCTGCACCAAGCAAGGGACTGGATTAGATTACTGTTGAGGTCACTTCCAACCCAATGATTTCATGAGCTACCACATTTCCATCCTGCTTCACAGCCAAAAAGGGTATTCAGAACAATTTTTTTCATTAAAGTAAGAATAATCAAATAAATATGAGAATGCCTTTATCTACCCTTTCTCATGTATCTGGGGAAAGCATTAGTAAGTTTCAGTCGATAATCACTGTGATTCGGTGCAGTGTAGACCAGCCTCCTTGTGGTGCACCCCAGGCAATGTGGCTTGTCACGGCTAAATAGTCCACACATCTGGCTGCTGGACCTCACAAGGATTTCCCAGCAAGAAAATGCAGCATGAACACCAAACTGCTATGCCATACAATTTTAAAAAAAAATCACCATGATTGTACAACATGGTTAAGCAGGTCAAGTAAAGACCCAGCATTCACACAAATGACAAAGCTTGATTAGTGCCACTCTGAGTTAGCTTTTTGAAGTTTAGCATGTAACGTGAACCAAGAACATTCAATTAACTTATGGTTTGATGCACTATGCACACCCAGAAGATGGGCTGATTTAGCCATCAGGTCAAGGATTGTGTGAATGCAGCCAATGGGTGATACAATACTTCTATCTGGGATGAATAGTCTAGAATGGAAAAATAGCCTAGGAAATCCATTTCCACTGAGTCATTGTATTGGACTATCTAGCTCAATAATCAGGTCTACTCTACTGTAGCTGAAAGTATCTAACTTTTCAGATACCTTCTCTGATTTCCCAGCATATATCCTACTCTCTGAGCTACCAGCTTTTCTCCAGGAGACATGAAGATCCCCATTTGATGCTCTGTTCCACAAGGGGTGGGTACATAAGCCACTCAATACTTACTGCACAGTGAGCATGAAGACAAGTACAATTAGCTGGATCAGTGTTTGCTCCAGGGGTCATCTGTCCTGTATTAGCTAGTCATCTTCAGGAGATGTGGCTCCTTCACTCCTTCCTTTCTTCCCTCCCTCCTATCTGTTTTGGGAGATGCTAGCTATAAGCTTTTTAATCAAGCTTTATTACCTAATATCCACATGCGTTCTTTCACTGTGTTATGCATGCAAGACATATGCTCAGCTGGTCATCTCTCCTATGGGACTGAAGTGCACTCTTTTTCAATGTTCACCACTGTTTAAGATATCTTTGTCACACTTTTCTGTTTAAGAGAAGGAGAAGGAAAAGGTTCCAGGCAGGTTTGGGACTAACAAAGGCGGGCAAGAGGATTTTGCCCTTTGAAATGTGCCACCTTTAACCCAGAGGAGCCTTTCTTAATCTCACATGTCTGGGAAAAAGCTACTCCCTTTCAGGGAGGAGGACAAGGGGGAAGGCAAAAACAATGGGGAAGGGAAGGAGAGAGAAAAACAAGGCCCAACCGTTCCACTATAGCTTCAGTTCTGCCCATTTTGTTTGAGCCAGTTTCTTCCTTTAAAGAAACAAATACAAAGTTATTGGAGGGTTTCTGAGCATAGGCAGAATTCTCCCTGCAACCTTTTCTGCCCCCCCCCCCCCCGCAACGGCTTTCTTTCCTCCCAGTCCTCCCCCTCCCCAGGTTTTGAAATATTTAAAATGGCAAATTATGGGGGTGCTCTTGGGCCCCTAACAGAGTACATCTAAATGTTTTTGCTTACTTTTGCCATCCAGAGAAAATGATTTGGCAGAACTGAAGTCTGGGTAGTCCTTGATCTGGCCTGCTGGGTGAAAATCTCACCCTTGTGAAGGCAAGAAGAAAGCAATTCCGTGTTAGTTTTATCCTTACGTATAAAAATAAGAACCACATTCTTCCATAAGGCTCTGTGGTTATACCTCCAGTCAAGGTTTGGCATTCACTGCCAAGGACTGGGGCCTGGCCCTTCTCCACTTATGCCCGTGCGAAGTTGTTTTTCTTGGCAAATTGGCAGCCAAAGATGCCCGGCTGGCAGCTTTCACTTTGCTTGCCTCTCGCAAGGCTAAAAAAAACCTCCACTTGTATGATTAGAGCAGATTTTAATAGTAATTAAAACAAATTACTGGCAAGATCATATGCTACTATGTAAATTTCTCTCCTCCCCCCCCCCCTTCTCTTTTTGTTCTTTAAAGCTGCTCCCCTTCAGTGGCTCTGATTGGAAACTGTCTGTTTATTTTTGAAGGCGGGGGGGGGGGAGATTTATATGTGGGGAAAGATCCTTTCCTCCTTATCCCTTCTTCCCTTTTAGCATCTCGGCTCCTATGACAGCTTTGAGGCTTTCCAATTTCTGTCCCAGACTTTTTTTGCAATAGACCCTGTCTTATCCCCCTGCTCCTCTACCCACATTTTAGGAATTAAAATTTGGGGGAATATGTGTAAGTTGAATGTGAAATCCAGATATTCTTTCTAGGGGTTGGGGAAGAGATGATCCTGGAGGGAAGAATGTTCTTCTCAGGGCTCACAGTCAGGAAGCCGTTGTGAATTTACAAAACAGAGAGAAAGGGGAAGAAAAACACCTCCGTTAAGTTGGATAAAAATGGTGGAGAACAATAAACAGGGCTGGAATCACCCAGCTGGGATCAGAAAGGGATTCAAAATGATTCGAGTTCCCCTTCCCCAGTAGGATGTAATTCCCTCTCGATTTGCATCAAGCAGGACTGTCTGCTGCAGGGGTGGGTGGGTTGGGGGCATCAAAAAAAAAAAAAAGTCAAGACGGCAGCCACAGTCATGCAATTGAAGCCGTGCCCCCTCCCCTTTGTGTGCAAATAAAACGGGGCGCATAGTTGTGGCCACCTTCTTGGCTGGTCAAGGCAGATATGAAGAGCTGATCTGTAGTAAACAGACCCAAAAGGGCACAGGAGTAACCCTGCTGAGTGGGGGAGGTCCCCTTTCTCAGTTCTGCCCCCTTTGAAACTAAGAAATTGGGCGGGGGGAGCGGTTTGGCCTGCTGATCTCCTGTAGCCTTTCAGAGTACTTCCCCCCTTGCTCTGACTCATCTTTCTCTCTTTGTCAAGGCACCCAACACTGGCCAAATGTGGGACAGAAGACCATCATCATCATCATCAACTTGAACCTTAATGTTGGGCCAAATCTGACAATCATTTCTATGTAGGTTACATGGAGAGGACGTTGCATCCCGTTTTGACCCCCATGACCTTGCTCTCCAGATCCTGGGCTGTCTTCTAGCATATCCCACCGTTCCATTTCTGCCCCCCCCCCATTTCCCGATTTTATTTTAGCAACTCTCTCCCAGCCCACCCCCAGCCCCCAGCCCTTAGTGGGTGTTTCTCTCAGAGCCCTGAAAAGGGGATTAAGTTGTCAGTTGGTGGTTGAAGGGGGGGGGCAGATCAGCCTGGCGACCTCCCCCTTTCTTCCTCCCTGCCCCCCCCCCCCCCGCGCGCCTTGTTTGTCTCTCCTCTGTAGTGTTTGTTAAATTAGCCAGTGAGTTGTTGTCATTCACGGGCCAAAGAAACATCACAAATAGACAACTCTTCACTTCGTCCCTCGCCCCCCACCACCTTGCCAGATCTCCGATCCTCCTTCGCCCCCACCCCACCCCAGCCCAAAGTCCGAGCCCATAAATAATATTCAAGCGGCTCTATTGTTAAGTTGCGGAGAAGGCTCTGGTTCCCGGCGACCCCCGCCGCCTCCCCCATATATCACCCGCTGACAGCAGCAGAAAAGCGGCGAATTAGCACCTAAATCGAATATTGATCAACTCCAGAGTCGGCTCCACTTCGCTGCCCGAGCAGGGGCTCACAGCTCGCTACCCCCAGCCCCCTGCCTGCCCCTCCCCGCCCAAGGGCTGCCCGCCGCGGCTGCCCAGGGACAGGGGACTCCACCCCAAATCTCTGGCCCCGCATTGGGGGTCTTCCTTGGCTCCAACGGGGGAGGGGAGTTAGGTGCTTTCTGCTCTGCCTGGAGGAAGGTGGTTGTCTGTCTGTCTGTCTGTCTGTCTGTTCATTGTGGGTGGGTTACTGCCTATGTGTAGAGATACCTATAAAGGAGACGCAGGATGGTGTGTGAGTTAAGGCACTGGGATGGACTCCAGGTTGGAGTCCCCCCACCCCCGCCGGGCACAGAAGCCACCTGGTTGACTTTGGGCACTGCAGTGTCCGTCTCCGAGCCTTCGACTGGGAAGTCAAAAAGCACCTATCTGGCAGCCTGTGCTGGACTAACAGGGAAGGTGACGGAGGCGTTCATCCTGCAGTGGGTTGGGGCCTACCCCACCCCTCCCGTGTAATACATTTTTGTTGCTGTTGTTCATACATCTAGTATTTTCTCTCTATTTGTGTCAGGGTCCCATGCTTGGTGGAGATGTTGCCCCCCAGGTCTGGAAATCTGAGCCTGTCCCTTAATTTCTGAAGAAAGGAATAACATCTTTCGCGGGGTGGTCCATGGGGTAGGTAAAAAAAAGTTAAGATGGCAGGCCACACAGTGCGATCAAACCTCCACCCTTTTTTTATGTACTGTACATCACATATAAAAAATGGGCAAAATTTCGACTGTACCATTGTGAGCACCATCTTGACTGTTTTGACCATACCTGCAGACACCCCTGTCTCTGAGCATATGCCTCACTTATAAAATGCCTTTGGATGGAGTTTGGAGCCATCCTTACGTTGTTCACCCCCACCTTTTTTTTTTAAAGGATTCCTTTGTATATATACTGTGCTCAATAAATCTCAGATGTATGTATATGTCTGTGTCATGTATGGCTGTCCATGTTCACAGGGAAGGAAGAAACACTGCCTATGCTCAGAAGCCTGATCCCAAATCCCAGTTTTTTGCACAAGATGGCCCAGCTCAGTCATAAGTGAAAGTATACAGTATGCATCCCTGACGTTCTTAATTTCTTATTTTCTTTTCAATGTTATTTTGCAGAATGCTGACTCAATTCTCTCCTTTCAGACTTTCTCTGCATAATTTTAAAGATGGCTCCCTGCACCCCAGGGACAGTGTTAACTTGTCCCACTAAGCCCAAATGCAATTACTTTCATTTGGCCTGTTGCATGAACTAAACCTCTGTGATCTGTACACCAAGTGCCACCTAGTGCCACCTAGTGCCAGGCATGACTCCAACCAACGGTGGTTTATTCAAGAAACATGCTTATATGAAGGTGTGACCTAGGAGAGATAACTGGGGGTAGCGTCTGATTAGTCATTTACAGCATTTGTATCCTGCCTAATTCTACACACTTTAGGCAACTTGCATAAAAATCACAACAATATCATAGAAACAATCAAACAACAAACTTCGTTAAAAACAGCACCAGGTCTGTCTGCCCGCTTCTTCTTCCTTGGTTCAATTGCACTCTGCTCTGCCCAACACCATATTGTATGCATGCAAAGGATGGCATGATTGTGGTGGACATGATAGAGAGGACTCAACTTTTTTTTACTCCAGTAACCATGGCTGTAATATTTAGGCAGTTTTCATAGGACCCATTAGTCCATTAGTCATGGTGAACAAGCCAATTTGCTGGGTTTGTTTTAAATGTGAAGCCAAAGCAGACAACCATGACTTCACATGTTGGTCTGGATTACACAACACATTAAGGCATAAGGTGGTTTAATTTTGGCTTATCCCATGGGATTTTTTAAGCCATGATATGAATGAAGCATATTGTGTGACTCCCGCCTAAAAGTCACAGCAGGTTAAAGAAGACCACAGAGATGTTTTCCAACACAAGTGCTGTTTTTCTCATGGCCACAGATGTTCACAGGGATGGGCAAATGGGGTAAGTGATATCATACACATCATGATGTCATCACCTGAAATACACAGTTGGTGCCTTTTGTGTAATGATGTTATGATGCTTGCAATGTCACCGGGCCTTCTGTTGGATGCCTACGCTCATAGCTTCTTCCCATGCCATTGCAATTACAAAAGTCCATAAAAAGATCCGGGGGCTGGAACCAAAGATTTCATTTCTTTCCATCAGAATAGACTCCTCCAACTTGATGCCTTCCAAGGGGTTGAGATTTCTGGGGGTTGTGATGCGTGGATGTGCCATGCTCAGGAAAACTGCATTTGAACATCATCTAGAACTAGAAAACCGATGCAGTGCAACCAGCCCTAACCCAAGCATGGGGGGGTGGGGGGGACATCTGGTGGTACTTCTGCTTAAAAAGAGGACTAAATGATGTTGATCAAGCCAACCTGATGGAAATGAAACCAGTCAAAGCACATCAGCCAGAGCCTTCCATGGAAGACCTTCTGCTCAAAACAGGGACATGGAAATCCTTTGATCGGTTTTGCCTGCTCCTGCCTCTTTTACAGACTCGGGACTCGCAGGACATTTTCAGAGTGTGGGCTGTTGCAAGTATATTTGTCACAAGCAGAAATATTGCCATGTTTGACCCAGACAAGGCACATGGAGAGGGCTGAATCCGAAGCAGTGCCATCCTTTGATTGCTTTCTGAGGAGCGCAGATGGCTCGCCAGCATGCCATCTTTAGCCGGCCCACTTGCACTTCTTTGCGTGGGAGCTGGCAATCTTTGTTCTGATGGAAAGAAGTCAGACTGTTAAAAATACACGGACTCTCTGATTGGATGAAGCCTAGGGTCCATTATTCCAGCATTCTGCTTCCAACAGGGAACAGCCGAACATGCTGGAAATCCGCCTGAGACCTAGGGACAGGAGAAGATGTTCATGCAAGGAGGTTTCACCAGGAGCCACAGAAGTGCCCTGTATTCTTGGAACTATTATCTGGGGAGAGACACACGGATACACACTTGTTTCTGGAATGGAAAGAATGAGCCATTCTCTGACTTTAGTGCAGGTAGGAATAAAACAATGAAGCTGCCAAAGTCCATCAGCTTCTGGACCGGTCTCCAAGAGTGGTCATCTCCTGTTCGCCCCCAGGTAGCTAGGAGCAGGTAGTGTGCAATTTCTGAACACAGAGGATCTATTTTCCCACCATGTCTAATAGCTACTGATAGATTTATCTTCCATCAATTTGTCCAACTTTTTTTCTTAAGGTAGCCCAGCTTGGAGCTTGCACCACCTGTTTGGATGGGCATTTCCTAAGCTAAAAAGGGTTGTTTCTGTGTCCTAAACCTGCTATTTCTTGGGGCTTCATTCAGGGCATTGCAAATTCTAATATGAGAGAGGATTTCTTCTCCAAGCCTGCTGTTTGGGCTGCTCATGCCAAAACCAACAAACCGCATTATAGATTAAGATGAAATGTAAACTCAACCATTCAGTGGGAGAGTGTGGTTATTATATATGGATGTGTGCCTGTTTAGATATTGATGAATATAAGTATGTATGTGAGACAGAAAATGAGCAGCCATGCCCCTTTTGATTTTTGTCCTTCCTCCCCACCCCCCTTTTGGTCCCACCCATCACCACTACATGGACTCTGAAGGATTTGCCATGAAGAAAGCAGTCCATTATCTAAAATTGGTTATAGCTCTGTCCCTCTTACTACCAAAATAAAACTAATCTCGTGACTCAACCCTGAGTTGTGAATCCAAGCGTTTGAGATGGGTCATGCTTTGCAAGGCAAGCCTTACTGTTTGGGGGGCTGAATAAAGCCACCAGGCCAGAAGCTCAGAAGCATCTGCAAGACACTGGAGAAGCTGCTTAAATTAAGCTCCAGAGAAGATACTGAGTCACCTCCAGTGCTGAGCAGTCAAATCACTTGTGTCCAAATAGCCTTTCTCTAGGGAATATAAGGATGCAATTTCTTTCGCCTCGAGCAGAAAAAGGGTCTAGCCAGATGTTTTCTGGGCCAGATGTCAGCCCCTGGCTTCTCCAAGAGGGCTGGGAAGAAAGATTCATGTCTCAAACCTTTCAAAGTTCCTGTCAGCATCCTCCATCCTGAATTACACTGTCAGCATCCTCCATCCTGAATTAGTCCCTCCAGATGTTCCTATGAAATGAGCATTGGGCTCCTGATTTTGGCCACTTAAAAGGCAGGGCACGAGGGTTGTTTCTTTCTTTTTTAAAGGCAGGTTTAAATATTTATGGTTTGGGTTTTTAAAACGGGTTTGAATCTTGGTAACTTGTTGACTTGGCTCCCTTTCAGAAAATAGGTGGGATCTCAGCTCATTCTTTTTAACAAAACAAATGAAAGTTTATTTATGGTACTGCTTCCAGGCTCAGAGAGTACCACAGGAATGTGTGAAATGATTACAAAGAAGAAATGCTCATTTTTTAAAAAATCAAGTTCCAATTAATATTATCTTGATAGTTGCCATGTTATGCAAAGACATCATGCAGAGACTTAGCTCTCTGGAGAAGCCAATAATGCTGGGAAAGGTGGGAGGAAAGAGAAGAAAAGGATGACCAGCAGCAAGGTGGGCACCATTGGAAGACCTGAAGGATCAGGAGGGGGACAAAGTGTCCAGAGAAAATCCATCTGTGTGGTCACTAAGAGTCGACACCAACTTGATGGCACAAAATCAATCAATCAATTCACTAAATATTTTAAAGTCGTCTTGGATGCTAAGATATATTTTTTTTTCAGGCTAGTTTTTTTTCCCCATATTTGATTCAATTTATTTTTGATGGTGATGAGTTATTAGATTTTTTTCTTCTGTTGCCTGCCAAAATCCAAACACAAAAGATCTTCCAGGCATATTTGAAATGCAAAATGTCACAGGCTACATAGGATTTGATCCTGGATTTGCCTATTTGTATTTTGAATGGTATCGTTCAAAAATCGTCACACGCAGATTCGTTGTGAAGACATATGCAGCATTCTGAATTGATGTTCTGCACTGGTGTAACAGCATACTGTATCATGCTGTACAATATATATCAAAGAATCCTAGCATCTTCTGATCATAATCACATTCATGTATTTATTTATATTTTTTGCAGGGAGAAAGGACTACAGCAACGTACCCTTGGTGGTTTCTTTTCCCAGTGGTCTACTGTGCTGCCAATTCCTGCTTGCTTGCCAGTGAAAGAGCAAACAATTGATGGAATCCCTAGGTATAGGCCCACCTATTCTTTATTTTCCTTGCCATTATTCATTCACTGGCCCAGAGTTAAAAATAGCTGAACAACCAGGCCTTGCTGTAAGCAAACTTGTGATGGCAGACCTGATGCAGGAGCATGGTTTTCATCTGGTACCCATTCGTGCCAGCCTCCTGGCATGGGTGCGTGAAATGGTTTCTCAACCATTTTTGGCTCTGCTGGGTCCATCCCAGGCTGCTGGACTGTCCACTGTTGCTGATCTGTGAAGCAGTCTTGATCCATGGGCAATCTCCTTGGGCACCAGGCAGTTGTAAGATATGAAATGAGATTAGGATATATTATAGGCCAACTTGTGCCCTTGAGACAGGGTAGGAAATAAAGCTAAACAATCAATCAGCAATAATTACATTGGGATTCCACTGGGCTGTGATTATGAGCTATTTGTCCAGAAGACAACAAGTGGATGTATGGTAGACGTAGAAGAAAGAACCCACACCATTCCTGAGTTTTCCTCCAGAGGAGAGCCTCAGATGGTTGATCTTTTTTCTACAAAGGGACAGAATCTTTCAGGAGGGGGCTGGCTGAAAAAGGCTGGCACACATTTCCTTTTACCCCTATCAGGCCTTGCTACAAATGAGCTTTGATAGACCCATCTTCTCCCACTGTGCATATATACACCATGATCAATCTCTCCCCCTTTTCCAGCTCCCACCCCCCCATCTCATTAAGTACCCATGTAAATCAGCTGTCGCGGCAAAGCTAGCAAATTGTAGTGCTAACTTTAATGAGGATAAACAAAACTGGGACCATCGCTCAAATCCTTCCTGGTATTTACTACTAGTACAACACGCATACACATAGATCCTTTCTTAGCTGATGCATCATTAGGACTTGTCTGTAACTTTAAACACGACTAAGCCCTTCATTTATTACTGCTACTTCCCTCCACGTCATACCCAACCTTTTCCCAAAACTTCATGGAGAATAAGAAGACAGAAAACAATGGCCCATCAACAGCCACTCCCTCACCATTCTCCCCATCTTTTTCAGCCTTTTTCTCTTACTACCTATCTCTTGCTGACTCTCTGTGCAAATACCAGAAATAGGCCAAATGTTGGCCAATTTACCAGCCATGCTGTAGGGAGAACAAACCAGAGAGTGGGATTTTCTCTAACTGTTCCTCTACCAATGTTTGGGAAAAGTTGTCCTCAGAATATCAGCATGGGATACCAGAATGGGAAGGGGCAAATTTTGCAGACTAATTGGAATCAAAAATTGCCATCGAGTCATTTCAGGAAATGCTCAGGAGTTCATGTGAAGTAAAGGAACAGCAAATAAGAATGTAAATAGGATCACAGGAAGCTCAGCTGCATTACACCTTGTGCTGGCCCTACCATTGGGCAAGGTGAGTTAGCTACCCTAAGTCAGTGGTAGCAACTACGGAGTCACTATGTCACCACCCAGAGTCACAATGTGAGATGGGCAGCTATACAAATGTGATAAAATAAAATAAAATAAAATAGGTAATTTTAGTCTCTGAACTTAAGAGTTCCACTGAAGGCAAGGCCAGAAACAACATGTGTCTTACTTGGGAATAAGCATACTTTGTTGTTGAAAACAATCGTATCTTTTCCAACGATAAAGGATTATTTGCATGTCCAGCCGGCTACCTTCTGACTATGAAAATAAGCAGGAAGAATGCAAGTGCTCTGTGCGTCAGCCCCGACAGATCCCATATGCCAATTTCAGCCTGGATTTCAAGTGATACCTGTTTCCGCCGCTCCATTATCTGCCACTTGCAAGGAAGACCTGGCGCATAAGAAAGAGTGTTCAACCCTTCTCTCATCCATTGACTCTTCTCTGCAAATGTCTGCAGGAAATGTTTGGTCTTTCTGGTCCTTCTTCCAAGGCTGGAAATAAACACAAGGGAGAAAAAACAGCTGGGTGGGGAATTTTGCATGGCAGTATCAACAGGTACAGCAAAAAGAAAGGACTAAAATGTTTCTTCCCACTTTCTAACAAGCGCAAAGATGGATTTAAGGGGGAAAACCCTCATATTGATCCCAAAGCACTTGGTTTGGACTCTTGAGTTCTGAAGTAGAAGTGTGCCACAGTAGCCTATATATGTGCAGGGACACTGTCTACTTCAGTGTTTCTCAACCTCAGCGACTTTAAGAAGTGTGGACTTCAACTCCCAGAATTTCCCAGCCAGCACACTGGTCTACCTCCTTCATTTGGCTTCTCAATTACACCCTTACACAGTTGAGAGTCTAGCACACTCTCCCCTCATATATCTGGCCTCGCTCCTTTGAAATACGGAATGACCACTTGTGAGCTTCCATTCCTTCTTTGTCTGCCCGTTCTCCTGATGGACAAACACCCGGTCCTTCAATGACCTGCAGAAAAGGCATTGAGTGGCTCCAGATGACAAAGTAGGACCTTCTCCCCATGTGCCAGTTGCACTTCCGAGGGTGCCAAAGGAACCTGGGTGGCCTGTGCCCTACTTGGCAGGTGGGGGGGAGGTGGAGTTTCCGCCAATTGCGCCAACCTATTTGTATATTCCAAGCTCATGAGATACATTATTCGGGAGAAAATGAATCTTTCATGACTGATTTGTCGCCGCCTCTTCTCCCTCCGTTGTTGTTTAATGTTTCAATTTGGAGGAAGCAAACATTCAATCAGGCGGATTAACTGTTTAATGTGTACCATCACTCAAGCTGTCGGCTGGAGGGCAACACACAGCGACACCCGAGCAGGCCAGGCCCTGCCACATTTAGGCAAGGAGTCAGCATTGATCCACCAGCTCCTTTGTTAAATGATACGCTGCGGGACAGAAGCAGCCCCTTACTTTCCTACCCCGGGAGACTTGGGCAGTGCACAGGAACTTGCTTGGTAGGGAAGACAGGATGCTAGTTCGGTCTACCCTTGCTGCCCTCTAGTGGCCATCTGGATTTTTACAGAGTCTTACACAAACACACACACACACACATATATATACATACATACATATATATATAAACATATATATATATAGTGTATGACTTTGTATTTCTAGGCACAAAGATTACTGCAGATGCTGACTGCAGCCAGGAAATCAGAAGACGTTTAATCCTTGGGAGAAGAGCAATGACAAATCTCGATAAAATAGTTAAGAGCAGAGACATCACACTGACAACAAAGGTCCGCATAGTTAAAGCAATGGTGTTCCCCGTAGTAACATATGGCTGCGAGAGCTGGACCATAAGGAAGGCTGAGCGAAGGAAGATCGATGCTTTTGAACTGTGGTGTGGGAGGAAAATTCTGAGAGTGCCTTGGACTGCAAGAAGATCAAACCAGTCCATACTCCAGGAAATAAAGCCAGACTGCTCACTTGAAGGAATGATATTAAAGGCAAAACTGAAATACTTTGGCCACATAATGAGAAGACAGGACACCTGGAGAAGATGCTGATGCTGGGGAGAGTGGAGGGCAAAAGGAAGAGGGGCCGACCAAGGCCAAGATGGACGGATGACATTCTAGAGGTGACAGACTCGACCTTGGGGGAGCTGGGGGTGGCAACAACTGACAGGAAGCTCTGGTGTGGTCTGGTCCATGAAGTCACGAAGAGTGGGAAGCAACTGGACGAATACACAAAAATAATGTATGATGAGTACACGACAAAAGAAAAGGCAAACATATATACACAGTCCTCCTGGCTTTAACCTGCTTCGCTCCATCTGGACAAAATTGAACAGAGTCCTACAGAGTCCTACAAATATGGATCAGGAGCTTAGAGGATATATCTTGCAGACTCGGCTCACCCTCATGGGGATGGGACGTCCATGATTGCCCCAGTCTCTCTTTTGCAGCTACCAGAGCCATTGTTATGCTTGTCAAATACCATGAAACTAGGAAGTGAGCTGGAAAACAGGCTTAGCACCATTTTCTTTCATTTTGTTTTAATCTTTCCAAACTCTCCAAGGAAAAAATGGAAAATCCCAGCTCCGTCCCACACAGGTGATGGGTCCTCTCCTCTTTCGGGGCACTTGCCTCTCTCCACCAGCACTGATTTACTGCAAAGCTGGTCACTGTATTAGGAAGTCCTCCAGGGTAGCCTTCTGAAATTTGGAGGTGGCAGAAGAGTTGAATGCCCATCGACCATTTGCAGACTCCTCACCGGACTGCATGAAACAGCATAGGTCTATTCTACATGGGGAGTCCTTGGTGCTCTCTGAGCTGGGTTGTTCACTTGCAGACGTTTCATTACCCAGCTAGGTAACATCATCAGTGACACGTCATTGCACGGATAATGTTACTTAGCTGGGTAATGAAACGTCTGCAAGTGAACAACCCAGCTCAGAGAGCACCAAGGACTCCACAGTTCAACCCCGAGCTACAGAGATGCTCTTTCCTTGGAATGATTCTATATTATATGGAACCTCATCCTTGGTGTGTGTATCCTTACTGGGTTCAAGGTATTACTCACAGACAAGTCCCATCATGGAGGAAAGAAGAGAATGAAATGGATAGGTGGATGTCAGGATTCTGTAATAGATACATTGATGCCACCTAACAAGTACGTTGCTACACGAAAAAGTTCCACAATACTTGAAAGCTTGAAAAAAACATTGATTTACAGCCGAGGAGAGTGACTCGTGGACAAAGGGGCTAACAAGCCTTGCTTATCCCTGCTTTGGTTGAAGGGAAGCTGAGCTGCAGCGTTTAGGCATTGGAGAATAATCAAGGGCCAGCCCAGCCATTGGCAGAGGGAAGCTGTGGTTACAGTCAGCAAAGGGGAAGCATGTTCTTAGTTATATACTGTATGTGTCTTTTTCTGCCAGGGAAAAGGAGAAATAGTTTTGTTTCCTATACCAAAATGAGTTTGCTGAGATTTGAGTAGATGAGGGGTACTTATTTGTGGCTCCCTCTCAGGCAGAAACATGAATTCCAGACTGAAGCCATTAGTGGACAGCCAGGACCACTGAATGGAGCAGAGCTTAACACAGCGGAGAAGCCGCACACAGAAAAAAGAATATTATCTTAAATAGCATTAATGAGCACGTTAGAGAAATATAGGTTATTGATCTTACACACTTAGCCCACCCAAGCATAAAGAATTACACACTTAGACAAAGTAGTTTCAAAAGTAAGTAAAAAGGAGTCTTACTGATTTATTTGGTTCAGTTACATCCATCTCAGAAGAAAAGTTGAGTATTCTGGTTCTTCTTTTCGTTCCCTAAACTTAATTTACCCTTAGCCCTCATTGCTGCTGAAGGCTGCGTGGAGAAAGGGGGAAACTCCTCACTCTAGGCCCAAGCATGTGGCCCAAGATGGAACCAGCAGCAAAGTCACATGCTTCTTCCCAGATGGAGGAGGAGGACGAGGAAGAGGAAGTGAGGAATGTGGGAGGGGCAACAAACAGCTTCCTCCAGAAGCACATGGACAATTTGCATCCTAAAAGGAACTCATCCACATGCTAACGAGGCATGCTGATTTGCTGATACCTCCAACACAGATCTGGCCAGTAATTCATTCTTAGTGCAGCCTCCTTTACTAGTACTAACTGGGGGGGGGGGGGGGGGTGAGGGGAAGTTTTCCTAATCTGAGCAACTAATTATTATTACTTCCCAGTTTCCAACATGGAACACTGAGAATTCTGTCTTAAGGCTCACGTGCAGATTCAGAACCAATCCACACCAGAAATCAGATTGTGCCTGCGTCCCAACAATGGGCTTACAGTGATTAATGAATTACCCCATTCTGCAGCTTCACACTATCCATTGATGCATACATTAAGCATCATTTCCACAACATGTTAAGTTACAGAAATACAAAAGCTAAGGTTACTATGCTGATCCAGGTTTTAGCATGTTGGGAAAATGCATCTGGTGACTGGGTTAAGAGGGTCGGGTGAATAAAACTGTTTTTCTGCCCTGGGATTGGAAACTGATTTCCTAATCCTGTGCACACCACTAGATGGCAGTAGAGAAAACTTGCAGAAAGCAGCCTCCTTCAGACAGGATTTCTCACTCAGGATGAGGGCGAAGATTTTTTAAAAACAGGACCCAGAGGAACTTTGAAAGCGAGGGTTACACAGAAATGTCAAGTAGCAAATGCCTGAATCTGAAAAAAGTCAGGAGAGATGACTCAGGCTGCAACCCTATCTCCATGTAGGCTGGGCTGAAGAACTTGGTAGACTGAACTTTTCAAAATGTTGTGCTGAGAGGCCATCAACCTCACAGCCACATGGCCCAGAGCTTATCTATCACCTTATATTTTTTGCATTAGTTGCAAAATACAAGCAAAAGGCAGGAAAACATTTCCTTCTTGCTTCTGCATGTTCCCTTAGATCTGTTAAACCAGCTACCTGCCTCATTCAGTGGATTCCTGGTCTGGGCAGAGTATGTTCTTCGTACATGCATAAATTACAGTAAATGCATCAATAAGAGCCCTTACAAAGCAATGATCCAGTGGAATCTGTGAGTTTAATTCCTGCCATACACTAAGAGTTTATGATTGAGACAATTCCAAATGTGGATTCATGCTAATGATAGTTCATCCTTGAGTTTACAGGTAGTCCTCACTTAATGACCACAATTGAGACTGGAATTTCAGTTGCTAAGCAAAGCGGTCATTAAGCAAATCCAACCCGATTTCATAACCTTTTTTGCAGTGGTCATTAAGCAAATCACCATAGTCATTAAGCGAATCACATGGTTCCCCATTGATTTTGCTTGCCAGAAGCTGGCCGGGAAGGTAAAAAAAGGTGATCATGTGACCACGGAATGCTGTGACAGTCATAAATGCAAACCGGTTGCCAAGCACCCAAATCATGATCACAGGACCGTGGGGACACTGCAACAGTCCTAAATGTGAGCACAGGTTGAAAGTCGTGTTTTTCAGCACTGTCATAAGTCTGAACTGTCACTAAACGAATGGTCATTAAGGGAGGACTACCTATGTAAGCAGGGCCACAACTAGGGTCTGTGTCACCTGGGGCAAACATGGATTCTGTGCCCATTTTGGCACCCCCCCAGCACTCATTTTGGTGCCCCCCCAGCGCAGCGCCTGGGGCACATGCCCCGGTTGCCCCCTCCAGTTGCGGCCCTGTATACAAGTGATGTAGCAATTAGCTGATCTTGGCTAATATCAGAAACTAATCAAGGCCAGGCCTAGTTAGGGAAACCACCAATCCAAGGGCTGTAGAGTAGACTGAGATGCCAAAAAAAAAACATCCTGGAGAAGGCAACAGCAAACCACTCATGTATTGCTGCCAAGAAAACCACATCAATGTATCCATGATGTCACCAGGATTTGCCTTTGGGAAGAAATGCTACGTTTTTATAAATTTTAAGGCTGTTGCTGTTACTCCTTTTGTTAGATATCTACTTTGGTATGCAGGTGCCAATGTGAATTCTGCTGATATTCTGCCTATAGATCAGGGAGGCTTCTGTTTCTCCACAGATGTAACCTCTATTTGGGGAGAATGCCCTCATCGTAGAAAAACAGCGTAACAGAATACTGTGAAGGCTAAGTTTATTCTTCTTCCTGATAAGCATGCAATACTGCCGCTGTACAACAGCAGACAAAAGGGAAATTCTTCCATTCGAACAAGTGTGTGTGTGTGCGTGTGTGTGTGCGCACGCGCGCATGCATGCGGTGGGCCATTCGCATTAACATTTCATTTTCTCAGAAACCTAAAAGTGATATGACAGATGCTGCAGTGGCCACAATAAACATATGTCCCTTACTCTCTAGCCTTTACTAGGGTCTCCCTATGTGCTATCTTCCATCATGGTCTCTCACAGAAACAAACTGCAGGAATCCTGGTAGATTCTCACACATTTGTTATTTCTTCTTTCCTAGAATATATACTATACAATGTGCAGAAAATCAGATAAAGAGGTGTGCATGTGCACGGGTAGGCAACGGAAGGCCATTTTATCAAGAGAACATCAGGCCAAGCAGTGGCCCACCACTGCAGCTTTGCCTGGGCATCACGACTGTCCCCTTATTTGGTTCAACTCATTGTACCACTGAACAATGAACTGAAGAGATGTGCAAAGGGAGATGTGAGCTGCCAGCGCATAACAAGCCATGAGCAGATGTGGTCTATCCAGACAGAGAGAGCTTTCAGGAGCCATTCCAGAGATGATCCTAATAATGTAGATTCTTGGGGCAAAAAATCCATGCCGTAACAGTAACCCCACCCTAAACAAGAGTAAAAACATGATCGTCTGAAGCAAGCCACCCCATCCTTCTTCGTTAGGGGGCTGGAATAGAAAATGCCTTTAAAGCAGGATTTGATACTTTAGTTGGCTGATGGGCAACACTCAGCTTTTGAAGTATGTCAAGGGCTGTATGCCAAAGGTGGGTGAGGTTGGGGTCTTGGGGGGAGATCTGAGTTTTAAGGGGCATCCATTTTGTTCCTTCACCTTCCCCAATCATACAACCCCACCCACCAAAAGGGCTGAAATATTTGGCCCCATCCATCTGGAGAGGATGCAAAAAAAAAAAAAAAAAAAACTGCTGGTAGGCCTCATAGGACCCACAGGTTTACATCCCTGCTTGATTCTTGGTGTCAGTCTGGACCTGCATAGAAAAAACTACTGTAGCTGCTATATTTTCTTTTCCATCTTCAAGCCTGTTCGCTTGCCCGGGATGAACATTTATGTTTCCTTGCACCTCGGGCACTTGAAATGCCCAATTGAAAGGAGAGAAAGAGACACGTTGGTGGCTAGAATTATGGCACCCAGGAGACAGATTGAAGAAAAGAGGGATTGGGGAGGTGAATCTGAAAAGAAAAAGAAAGAGGGGGGAGAACAGAGCGATATGGAAACAGGGACAGAGAAAGGCAATTGCTGTGTTGATAGCTGAGCTTGATGGCTACAGTGACAGGCAAATAGCGAAGTGATTGCAGTCTGAGATATTACAGGGTCCTCTGACCTCTCAACATCACCAGTTAGAGAGGGGGTGGTGGTGGGTCCTTGCTTCCAGCTTTCCCCAACACTGCCTCACCCTTGGAGATGACCGAAGTCTCAGCACGCTGATAGAGCCAGTAGGGCGGGAAGAAGTCTTCCCCATGGGCCTTTCCCTCTCATCCTGCAAGGGTGACCCTACCTTTATGAGCAAAGAGACACCGCTTTGCACCACTTGCGCATGTAAACCATGTGCTTTACGTGTGCAACGAACCAAGAGGGCCGTTTAGAGAAAGGTGTGGGGTCACTTTCAGTTGCTCACAGCTCATGGGTGCTGGGGGCTAGGTGACTCTGGATGAGGCTGAAGAAGTCTAAACTTGGTATAGGTAAGGCGGAAGAATGTGGGTAGGAAGACTGATGCTGTGCTCAGGATGCAGTTTGCTAGTCCTCCAAACTCCACATCAGTACTTTAGTGGCAGCCCTGTCTGATGGATGTTACTTCAGTTCTCCACGCCCTTCTAGTGATGCCCAGGGACCCCTCAAACATATCCATAATCCTAGCTGTTGTGCATCTCCAAGCCTGATTTTAAGACCTGGTTTTAACTTTCATGGTTTGTTCCAGGTCACTTGAAGAATTGCCTTTCCTCATACCAATTTGCACACATTCAGAGATCAGTACCAGTAGTGATATTTCTTTACCAGCTTATAAAACCAATGTGGTTGCTGGGCATGAGAAACAGGATCTTCTCAGAATGGCCCCCTGAACTATTTCAGTTGAAGCCACAAATCTTCATGGTCACCTGCTGGACAGTCTCTTGAACTTCCTAAATTGTGGGGAAGGAAGCTATCTTCTATCACAAGTTGGATGGTGTGTCTGGAAGAGGTCAACCATGTTGACTCTTGTCTTAGGACCAAAATGCAAACAATCAGCCTGATTCTAGAGTACAATGCAAGGGAGACCCCTTGGATCATCCTCTAGCATCACCATATTGCCTTGGGACCTCTGCACTTGGCAGCCTAACCTGTGAGGTGCCCATCAGGTTTAACCAGGGCAGTTAAAAACCTGCTATATTTGCATATCTGCAGAGAACCATCATTGTTAAGCTTGTCGCCTGCTCCCTTGGCTAGTCCTTTTGCGAGTTTGCATGTTGAGCCAACCTAAACTGTTTTGATCAGCGCATTACGAGAACCCAGAAAATTGGTTCATCTAGTAACCAAGCTAAGCATGTTGTGTGAAGCCAATCATGAAGCATGTTGTGTGAAGCCAATTCTGCTGCCAGGTGATGAGTTCGATGTGGAAACTTTCTTCAAACCAGAGTTTATGTGCACTGCACTGGGTGGACACACCTGAACAAAACAAAGAGCTATGGAACATTTTCAATTGTTCATAATTTAATTGAAATTCGCTGTGTATTTTCTTTCATTCACCTGCAATGTTTTGCTTAGCCTGTCCCTGCTGAAAGCTCCCTTGACTAAGGAGGAACTCTGATTTGGGAACAGGAAGCCGGTTTTGGCTGGAAGTAATTTCAGCGAGTGTTTCTCCAACCTGGCATCCGCTATACCAGCAGGCAGGGGATGATGGGAGTTGTAATCCAACACCTCTAGAAAGCATTCACTTGAGAAAGGTTGGTTTAGATGGGAATGAAAACCTTCCGGCTGTTTATGGAGTCCTGTGCTCATTTACTCAGAACTAAGTCCCATTCTTCTTCCAGGAGATGTCAATAGGGCCACAACCTTCAATGCCAGAATTACGTGCCAGCCCCAGAAAAATCTCTTCACCCATTCCCCAAACTTCTTTCTCCTAAGTTATAATGGAAGAGAGAAGTGAGCTTCCTTGGTCAAACCCTATG
Source organism: Candoia aspera (assembly GCF_035149785.1). Taxonomy (NCBI): domain Eukaryota; kingdom Metazoa; phylum Chordata; class Lepidosauria; order Squamata; family Candoiidae; genus Candoia; species Candoia aspera. The sequence goes on from NC_086162.1 coordinate 22,077,498, forward strand.
AAGCTCAGTTTCAGCTTAAACCCTGTGTAGAAAGACCCCCTCCCCACTTTTCTCATCCAGATTCCAACCTGCTTCCTCCCCTAGCTTCCATTCCTTTCTCTTCATTAAGCCAGGAATGGAATCCAGGGAGGTTTGGCTTAAGAGCCTGTAAAATATTGGCAGTAATCATATTTCTTTCTGAGCCAGCCATTCTTTCTTAGGGTTTCTTGGGGTGCCAGAGAGACACTGAGAAAATGAACTCTGATGGGAGAACTATCTGGTCTTCTCTTTAGCATTTGTGGTTCCTTCACTCAACCACTGACCCAGCTAGACTCTCTTTAGCAGGAGTCCCACGTTTGATAGAATTGGCAGAGCCTTGAACGGCTGGAGCTAAAGAATCTCCTGCATCGTCCTAAAAGTCCTTCCATCCACCTTCCTGCGGCTCGTGAAGACTTCTCTCTGCAGCTTCCAAAGCAGCAAGTGAGGTTGCCTTCTCATGGACACGGAGATCTCGAAGGAGTTAGACTAGGTTAGTACACCTTATAGACGTGTTTTTCAACCTCAGCAACTTGAAGATGTGTGGACTTCAACTCCCAGAATTCCCCAGCCAGCAGTTCTGGGAGTTGAAGTCCACACATCTTCAAGTGGCCAAGGTTGAGAAACATTGATGCAATAGATGGATTTAAGAAAGAGAACTGCCCTCCTCATACGAATTTGAGCTATCACCTTTCTTTTCGTTTTGAGTAACATTTGGTGCATTATCATTCTCTTGGGATATCTACTCATCTAGTTATTCCTTAATTTACTATCAGAAATCAGTTTTTCATGAACTTACTTATTATTTGCTTACCTCTTTCAGGCTCAGTGAGAGGAATTCCTGAATGCTGAGGTTGAGAAACACTGCCTTATTGCCTGTGTGGTCTGATGAGGAGTGAGGCAGAATTATGACAGAATTATCATAGAATAACAAGCTGAATGGGGCTCTTTCAGCCACTAAACCCAACTCGCCTGCTCAGCGCTGGATTCCAACCAAGGCGTTGGTTGTTACCATTGTGAAGTTTTTTCCAAACATTCAGCATTCTTTTGGGGTGAATGGGGAGCAAGTCTGGGGCTGGAAATAATTTAAGGGAGACTATCTTGCCCACTGGCAAATATTTTTCAGAAGTGATAAATGTATCGGCTGAGATGATGGAAGGCTGTCGCCTTTTTCCTCTGTGGTCCGTTCTGGAATATTTCCAGGCTAAGGAGGCGTTATCCTATATGGCAAGGATGGACATGCCATAATTCTTGGAATACATTCACAAACCCTCTGCAGATTCAAATCTTTGGCCTAAGCAATCTAATTCTTCCGCTACAGTACGATGAGTAGATAATGAGCGGGAGTGGCAGGGGGAGCTTGCTGGAAAAAGAGAGATAGAGAAAAGAAGCAGTCATGCCCAACGCTCACTTCACTCTGGCCTACCATCAACATCCCTCTATGCAGACATCGGTAGAAAAAAGCAAGTCCTCCACTCAAACTTTAGGCTATGTTTCGGCATGCCAAGGTCTTCCTACAGAAAGATCCATTTCCCCCCCATCTGGCATATAAACCTATACCCTCATATACTACACTGTGGAATCATCAGGAATGGTCTGGATGTCACAAGGCTAGCATTCTCTCCAGAGATTGCTAGACCTGCTTTTTTTAAATATGCAGGTCCAGCATTGGTTTAGTGCTCTTCCAAAAAAGCACTAAAACCATGACTATACAGAGCCTGCATAATGCCCGAACTGGCTCTTTCTGAAGGTAACATCTGAAGTAACATCTAGTCAGGTAACAGAATGTCTGCAAGCCAGCCACCAAGCTCAGAGAGCACCAAGGACTCCACAGTTCAACCCTGAGCTACAGAGATTCTCTTCTATTGGTGCTTTCTGAAGGTCCTATCAGGCATGTTGTGAGAAGCTGGCTCTACAACATTAGGGGTCTGGTCTTTCCTGCAGCCCAAGCAAAAGAGCCATGAGCAGTGACCAGAGGGGAGCAGTGTGTGCTCACAGATGCTGGGCAGATGCCAGCCCTAACAGCAGGATCAGAGAAGCACTGAAGATCATGTCCACAGCACAACTTGGATCAGGAGAGGACGGAAAACATTACTTTCAAACTGGAACTGCTAAAGTCAGCTTTAAGCCGCCTTTGCTGAGAGCTGGGGGTGAGAGGATGGGACATGACATAATCCCAGAGAACAGTTCTGGAAAAGGAATCTTTTAAGGAATTTAAAGACTAGCTTATGTGAGCAGCTCATCTGGCTCCTTGTACTGGGTTTCTTTCTCTCCTAAACATCTGAGGGGTGTCCTATCAAACAGATTCCCAGACAGTGTGCAAACTCTCAAATGCTCACCTCAGATGCAGAGCTGAGTTCCAGCATAGCCCTACAGCCATTGGAGAAGCACCTTTGGGTTTGACAATCCCATTCTCAGAGTAGGCACCATCCGCTTTGGAAGCTCCAAAAGCATTCTTCAAAATAGCTGCCACCTTTCTCATTGCGAAGCCCTTAGATTGAAGGATAGAGCTATTCCTGAAGAGCAGAGCCATCAATAGCTATTAGTCATAAAGGTTTTATGGAACCTCCTTGTACAATGGCAGTATACCACTGGGTGGCAGTTGCAGGGAAGCAACAGTGAAAAGGGCTGTTAGATCTTTGGCTGGTTATGGCAGATGTTGCATTAAGTGGATCCTTATAAAGCCAGTGCTGCATTCCGTCCTCTGAATGATAGTCCAAACCTGCTTAAATTTCCTTATCACTAGCACAGCAGTTAGAGAAAGAGGAAGACCTGATGCAAAGTGCCCAGGCTGATTAGAAATTGCAAGCTGGGATGCAAGAGGGGTCCTGCGTCTGAAAAGATTGCCACGTCAGAAAAATGGCTCTTGAAATCCATTGTGGGGTGGGGGGCATGGAGACATGTATGGCAAATGCAAGCCCAGCAGCAGCATGTTTCTTCCGCGTGACCATAATATTTACGTGCGTATTCCTTAGATGCCTATGGCACCAAACAGTTACCAAATCTCACTGCTGTTTAAGCAACAGTCTGGAGGTACTTAGGCATTTCTGCTTCTGGACTCCAAAATCTAGACAGACAGACAGACAGACAGACCCCATTGTTAATTTGTTTAAAAAGATAAGATGGACCGGGTGCATCCTAACCCCCACCCATCCACCCAGTGGGGTTAAATAGCTTTCCTCCCACACTGGGGCTGGGGAAAGGTTATCCAGGATGACCTGTCCCTGTGATAAATGACTAGGTTTCATATTGTACGCCTGGCTAGCTGTAGCTGGCCCTTACATCTAGAGAAGCTTCTTAGAACAATCCCTGAGGACACATGCTCACTATTTCCTATCATGCCACCATGCACCCTATGCCCACCCTCCCTGTATACCAGCCTCTCACATAGCGGCAGATAAGAACAGAATTCACTAATGAACACATAGACAAGCACCACTCCCTTGAGATCCCCTTATCCACCACCACCTCCTTCCACCATAAGGAATCCCTTGTCGACATAAGGCTAACCAAGGCACGGCTGTGTGTACTCACACAGAGAAGCCACAGCACGTACGTTCACACCAGGCATACACATTCACATCAATCTCCCCGCACTAGTGCACGGAGACTCCTGCACAATCAGTGTGCATGTATTTCTCAGCATAAGTTTTCTCCTGTACAGTCACATATACATTTCTTCATACCCGCTGCATACTTTCTGTAAGAATGCTTAGCATTCTAGATCCTACTTTTGTGCATAGAAAATGCTCAGTGTAAATGTCACTGAGGTTTTTTTCCCCTCATTTGTCTGTCTGCCTATCTTACTCAAAAGTCAAATCACTTTAACAGACAGAAGGACATCATGATGAATGCTGTTTACTGGATCCTTTTACAACTGAAATGCCCCACACCACCTGATGGGATAGAACAGTGTAACTATTCTGGAGTATCAATACCTGGCAATTTTTATCCTTATCTATTTCTACCCACACATCTACTTACTCACTTAGTGCTGAATGAAGCACATTCTCCCATCAAGGCCCAGGAACTCCTGTGGTAATTTCCCACCCTCACCAATTCCTACATTATCTTTGGAGTCAAGTAGCACCTTTTCTGACTAATCAATTTTATTAAAAGGCAAGAGCGTTAATAAGCTGGTTCTTTGCCACCATAGAGCTATGTGGATTCCTCCTCCTCCTCCTCCTCCTCCTCCTCCTCCTCCTCCTCCTCCTCCCATTATCTTTGTTTCTCTCATGTTAGTTCAGGGCATTTTCTTGAGCACCATTAGACAAAGGCTACATGTGGCCAACCCCAAAATCCTTGTGGTCTTCTGCTGGATTTTGCATTGGCTGGGCTCTCACATCATGCTATGCCATTAGACTCAGTCTACAAGCCATAATAGCTACATTCGGACGACACACTAAGCTGAGTTCACATTAAGAAATCACATTATGGCTTTTTAGGATGCACGGACCCAGCCATAAACTTGTCTCCAAATATATCTTCAGACACAGCCTTGAACCCTTGCCCACCTTGGCAAAAGTAGTCTTAAGAAATGCCACCCGCTTCTGGAGCTGGCATGGTGTAAAAGTCAAGGTGTTGGTCTCAGCCTGGGGAAGTCTGGGGTTAAATTCACCCTCAACTGTGGAATTTCACTGGCTGACTTTGGGGCATTCACTCTTTCTTAACCCAGCCTTCGCAGAGTGTTTGTCCTGGAAAATAATGGAGGAAGGGGCACTACAGATGCTCCAGGAACAAAGGTGGGATTAGACATTCCCCCACGTCATGCCATGGACTTGTTTGGTCCAGCGTGGATGGTTTTCCTGGGATTCACCTTCTGCGAAGAAGGAAACAAGGGCACAGCTTTGCCAGTTGTTATGGTGTGGGCTCTGGAGATAAATCTGTAAGGGAGATGAGTTTTCCTCCGAGTTGGCAGAAGATCTTGGCAATAGAGCAGAATTGCTTCTGACAGAACCCTTCCTGCTGTCCTGGGTTTTGCCCTATCCTTTCATATTTCCCCCTTATCTTTTTAGCTGCCCAAAGCACTTCATTTTTCCTTACTTCCCTTTCTACATCGCCTCCTTGTCCCTATTTCTTCTAGGACATGCCATCCTTTTATTCATCCAATGTTCCCATCAGAAAGTGTCTACCCCATCATGTCTTCACGTTTACTGTCTTCCTAAACCATAAATATTGACCACTAAACACTATTTTCAAGTACACCACAGCCCGTCTTTCTTTTTGCACTCTAATATTTACCCATATCATATATCCTTCAAGTTGGTCAGTCCAGACCACCTCCTTCCTTCCTTCCTTCCTTCCTTCCTTCCTTCCTTCCTTCCTTCCTTCCTTCCTTCCTTCCTTCCTTCCTTCCTTCCTTCCTTCCTTCCTTCCTTTCCCCTGTCCAACTCTCCCCTTTCTCTTTCCCTTCCTCCTTCTAGCCTTTCTCCCTACCCCTCCCTCCTTCTCTTCCTTTGTCTCTCTCTCTCTTTTCTCTCTCAAGTGTTTTCAATTTTATTCTGAGTGGAATTAACTACCCCTGATGTCAAATTGCCGCCGAAATCGATAATAATATCTTTACAAAAGAGGATATTCTTCTCTCTCGGAACGGCCCCTGAAAAATGGAAAATTTAGTCGAAATTGATTCATTACTTGACACTTTATAGGACGGGCCTGCTATTGATCGGAGCCTGTCATGTCCTATCTGCCTTAATCGAAGTTGAAGTCCAGTGTCGATGGTGGGTATTTTTCATAATTCCAGGAGACCAGACAGATACAAAAACACACACACACACACACTGGCTCTGCTCTCCACCACCTTCTGCAGTCTCCCCACGTGGAAAGGAGGGGGGAGATATCTTCCTGAGCCCCCACCCAAGTAGACTGCCCTGCAAAAGGAAGGATCTTGCTTGAAATGCACAAACCATTCCTTACACACTCAAATCAGAGAATTTCAGTCACAATTCCCCTATCGTGATTGAATGGGGTTTGTGTGGGTGTGTGTAACATTTCCCTCACATCTTCTACCTCCCCAGACCAGCTGTTATTTGAGTGTGTGTGTGAGTGTGTGTGTGCGTGCAAGAGAGAGAAGGGTGGGACTGTTTTGTTTGTTATAATGGTTTTGTGGTTTGGTAAAGGAAAACTAGGAAACAGAATGTGTGTGTTAGGTGGAGGCACTGAAACACAACAAGTGTGCAGATAGATAACCAGTACGTGCACAGTCCTGTGGGCTACTTGCTGTTATTCACACACTCAGCTCCACTGATTCCCTCACACTGTATTTCACACTTATCACCCTAGGCACACACAAGCTCAGTGACACTCATAAAGATGTCTAACTTATACTTTCTTGTTACTTGCCGAACACACACACAGGGTTTCCCTCACACAATCTATTCAGTATTTCCACCGATGCATTCTGTTCCTGGGAAGCTTCTTCGCAAGATCGGTCTTATGTTTACACAAGTGCACACTTTTCCTTGCACAATTTTAGGCAGATAAGATCTCTAAGAAACACCGTACAGACATCCTTCTGCACACAGACACCACCATAGACATGCTTTATGCACTTGCTCAGCTCTTGCACACCAGATCTTCTCCAACACACCTCTCTTGAACTGAGGCTTTCCCTTCCTACTCACATTTCCACCTTCTCAGGAAGGTATTTTTCTGACATACTGTACATCTCTTTAGTACACCCCAGCAGATTCTCTTTTACACACACACACACACACACATGTCCTTTTGCACACTATCCTCTGCAACAGCAACATACATGCCTCATAAAAACACCTCCTCACTCACATCATCTTTACACCCTGACCTTTTCCCTTGACATGGGTTTTCTTGAGACACACACCCCCACACACACTTCTCTCCTAGACACAGTCACTATTTCCTTCTTTTATAGCCACATCGGCCCCTCACACTAACAATTCTGCACGTTCATTTTCCCCTCAGAAGACCTTCCTCCGACCTGGTGCCCCTCCAAATAGGTTGGGCAACAGGGCCTACGTTCCCCACAGCACAGCTGTTGGCCAGGCAGCCTGCAGCGGATGGTTACTGCCATTTAGCCACCCTGTCTGGAAGGTACCTGTCCTCAGGATAGACTTTCCTGCACCCTTTCTGCATCTCCCAACTCACCCACTCCTCTGTTGAGAAGACCTCAAGCTTAACAAGACTTTGGACTTCCTTTTCTTTGTTTTCTTCTCCTTCTTTCTTTCCTTGACACTTTTTCACCAACAGACTCTAGTCTCAGGATTGGTTTTGCCTTTGTTCCTCTATGCACGCACACACACACACGCATGCACACACTCACACATGCCATCCCTGCCTTCACCCTCTCCAAAGGGTCTATCCTCTCCTTACATTATCCTTTGGCGCTTTGATCTCAAAAGGGTCTGCAAATACATTTCCTCTTCTCTCTTGGATTCCCGCCAACTGAACCAAGCCCAGGTTTTTTTTAAAAAAAAGGTGGGTGTGGGTGTGTATACATATGGACACACTCGCACACCCATGCATACCTGCAAAGGCACACAGTGCAAGAGAAAATACCTTGGGTGCAGTTGGTAGTTTCTCCAGCACCCTCTGGAGTGAGAAAGCGGTCGATATTTAATTGTTATTGCAAGCAGGGAGTGCAGGGAGAGAGAGACACACACAATCTCCTGTGGACCATTTGTATGTGTGTGTTGCTGTTTGTTGGTGCAAAGGTGGGATTCGTGTGCCACAACCTGTACATTCACATGGGCCCTGGATTCCTGAAATAACCCGCCTAGCTTAAAAGAAGGAAGTCAAAAGGCAATGTAATCCAAGACTACTGTTCTGCACCCAGACTCAGGGAGACTTACCCTCCCTGAGGGGTGCACTCTTGCAGTCTAAATAAACACGATTTCTACTTTCCCAGAAGAACAAACCTTGGAGCCTTACGGTGCTCAGATAATATGAACGGAGGAGCTGAGCTGAGCTAAGAGTCATGAAGGGTTGCTCCAAAACCTCCAACCCAGGACACCATCCACCATCCCAAGCATTCCCATTTCAATTCCATCAAACTCCCTCTTCCAAGGAAACCAGCCTAGCACTGGACAGTACAGTACAAAATAGGAGATTTGGTGGTACTTTATTGAAAGAGCAAGAAAGAGAACTTGAGAGCTTTGGAGCTTAGAACTGTTTGGCCTTGATGCTACCTAGGCCTGATCCTGTTTGGAGGCCAAGTCTACTTTTTGGGTGGTGAGGAGCAAGGCACTCTGTATATGCTCAGAAACAAGCCTTTCCTTCTGGAAAAGGCAAAATCCAAGATCAAACTCTGGAGGAGTCTGGCTGAAGAGGGATGTGATTTTGGCAAAGTCCTGCCTCTACTTTGCTTTCAGACAACCTTATGCTGAAATAGTGAGTGTGCAAGTGGAGGAACTCCCCACTCATATTGTAACTAGTAAATGCGGGACCCCATTCTTCCCTGTCCCAAAATCTGGGGGGCAGGAGGAATTTTGAGAGCTAGGTCGAAGATTTCAAACTCACCAAAGGCAATAAAAATTGGTGTGTGTTGGTGCTGAGGTGCCTCAAGCCATCCATCAAAATTTGAGGGAAAGGGAAGGGAGGGAGGGGGTGTCAGAATTGGAAGGGGGGGCACCACAAACACACACACACACACAGATGCACACGCACCCCTGCACGCATACCCACAAATCCCATTTTCTGCAAACAGGTTGGTGGCCCGCAGCCCCTCTCTGTCTAAATGAAATCAGTCATTTTCATCAAGTGCCCGGCCAAATATTATCCACAGTCCATTCAGAAGGATCGAATCTTATTTAGAGTCGCGATTCGACATCTGTTTTCAAATTTGATCAGCTATGAACTTTATTTTCCGAGTTTGAGGAAAATTATATTCCATCGATCCGAAGCACTGGCGTAGCCTACATATATCCGCCCCCCCCCCCCGCCTTGCCTCTCTCTCCCTCTCCCTCCCCGCGATCGACGGGAAAGACGCGTTTGCTGGAGAGACGCCGCCGACGAGACACTTCGTAATTCTCTCGGCCGCACATCCAGACTTCTTCCCCTGCTCGCCTTCCCCTGCCACCCTCCATTTATCCCTTCCTCCCAACACCCCTCCTCTCTTTCTGATTCATTCCGGCGCTTTTCCCCTTGGCAGACACGCGCACGCTTCCCCGCCTTTTCCTCCGATCCCTTCGCCTCTTCCAACAACCGTTTCTTCACCCCGAGTTTTCCGCTTCGCTCCTTTGCCTGCCTGCCTGCCTGATTCCCTCGCCCGGTGGCCGATCTTTTTGGCTCTCGCTGTCCTTACGCAACATAGCAAGCTTCCTTCCTTCCTTCCTTCCTTCCTTCCTTCCTTCCTTCCTTCCTTCCTTCCTTCCTTCCTTCCTTCCACCCTTTAAAAAAGAGGGGTGGTGGAAGCTATTCAGACTCCATTGTCAAGATTGCTCCCACTTCAATCTCTGAAGACGCCCCCTCCCCATTCCCCCCTCCCGGATCTCCTCCAAAACTCCAGCCTCGACACAGCCTGGATGGTGAAAGGCGCAAACGGTGAGTAACAGACTTGGGAAAGTTTCTCCAAGTGGGCTGCCCGGGGGGTAGGGGGTGGGGTGAAAAGTTGAGCCGCTGGATTTAATGGAGGCGGCTTCTCTCCTTTCCAGGCGGGGTGGGACAGCGGTGCTTCTGGGTTTCCATAGTGTGGCAAGAAGCTGGAGTGTGGGGGAGTGTGTATATGGGGGGGGTCCTATCTATCCCTTCCCTCCCTCCAGTTTCTTTCGCTCTTTCTAACACTTTCTAACACTGCCCCTTCCTTGCCTCTTCTCCTCTGCCCCTCCCTGGCCCCCTCCTCTGCCCTCTCTCTTCCCTTCCTTCCCCCCCCCCCCATCCCCTTTCCCTCTGTCCCTCTCTCTCTGTCTCCCATCCTTTTCTCTGCTGGCTGGCTGGCTGGCTCGCTTCTTCCCCTGTCTTTTCCCATTCCCTGCTCGCTCACTCACCCTCCCCTCCCCCCCTCCCCAGCTAACTGGAAGCCGGTTTCCGTTTAGATTAAGGCAGGGAACCTAATTCCAGGGCAGGGGATCGAAATTTCTGGCAACAAAGGGAAATAGCGTATTGATCAGAGGCTCCGGAGATTAAGAGACAAGTGTGTGTATCCATCAGCGCTAAACTGCCTCCCTGCGCCTGCGAGGCGGACGGGCTGCGGACGCGCCTGGCATGGCAAACGCGGCGGCGCCCCTCCTGGAGGGCAGGAGCGGGAGACTTGGGGCAGCTGGGCGAGCGCGGAGGGCCGAGGGACGCAGGGGGGGCGGGCCGGGCGACCCCTTGCTAAGGGCGAACCCGCGGGGAGCAGCTGATCCGGGGGAGCCGGGTTCGAGTCTTGCCTCCGCTAGCAGGACATCCTGGGGAAGGGTTAGGTGCGTGGAAAATGGCCTCAGAGACCCCGCTCCACCTCCCCGGTTGATGGGACGGACTTACCTTCTCAAGGCCCCTGTGAAGCCTAGACTAGGGGGTCCCGAGTTCAGATCTCGCAGCTGGATTAGTTTCTTTTCCCTCCAGTGCAGTACGTGCAGAGGAGACCCTACTGGTTTTAAGGGCGGTGGAAATAGCTCCTTCCCCAACCCGGTACTCTCTAGAAGTGTTGAGTTACAACTTCCAGAATCCCCAGTCGGTGGGGCCACACTGTCCCATGCCTCTGGAGAGCACGGATTTGGGAATAGAGGCTTTAAACAGTCTCCTAGGGCAGCCCCAACCCCGTCTCACTGAAGAAAATCCCATTGAGACTTACTCCCCCGGAAGTGTGCACGGCGTTGCAGCCCTATGAGACTTACGTGGAATTATACGGGAATATTGCAAAGTGGGACTTACTTCTGAGTAAACGCATATGGAGCTGGGACTTGGGTTGCCCCCCCCTTTTTTTTTAAACTCACAAAGTATTGGGAGTAATAGGTGCGGGGACTTAACGAACGGAGAATTACTGTGGGAAACAGGATTCCTAGAAGAGGGGGGGGCAAAGACGCAAGAGCTGGTCTGTTTGTTGCATTTATTTCCTGCTTTTCTTTGGGAGGGTGTCTGGGATCCGTGGGTGTCTAGTCCAACTTTGTTCCCCCCCAAACAACACCCCGTTGAAGCTAGGAGGGTTGCGATCGGCTTCTGAGAAAGTCAGATTTAACTCGCGTGGGAAAAAGTCCAGTTGCCGCTCTGAGGAGAGCGATCGTGGGCTGGATCCCAGAGCGCCCACGGGGAGTGCGAGCCACCTGCAAGTTGTAGGATGGGCCGGCGGGGTGATAAGATACTTGCAGTGGCGGAAGGAGTCCAGGAATGACTCGAACGGCGGGAATAGCGGCGTGTTAAAGGCCTTGGGAGGCCGGAGGCGAGAAAGCGGGGCAGGGACTCCACGGGAACCCGCGGAGATCCGGGACGTCATCCTTCATCTTCCAGCCACGCCACAAATCGGTTAGAAGGCCCCGCCCCGCCCTGCCCTGTAAATCTTCCCAGTCCTGCCTTCAACCGTGAACCCCCAAGAATGTTTTGAATAGGAAAGGGGAGACAGACCTGCCCGAATATGCAGGGGAAGATACCCCCAGTTTTCTAACTTAAAGATTACCACCCCGTCCTAACCCCTTCCATATACGCGCAAAACATTAGCAAGCTTTGCACGTGCGGGAACGCTCTCTGAACTTCGCTGAAGTTTTTCCATCTGGAGGTGATGGGGGAGGGAGAAGGTTAAAAAAACCCACGCCACCCTCCGTGCTTATGGGCTTAAAACAGCATCTTCACCCCGGGTTTGTCCCCGCCGTTTGGAAAGCAGAAGCTGGCGGTGGAAGGGATCTTTGAGGGCCGAAGGAAAGGCAGCGGGGAGCGCGCCTCGATTTCCAGAACCAAGGCTCGGCCGCGGGAGGGGGGAGATCACCCCGTCGAGTTCTCTGCCCCTCCCCTCGCAATAAACCACCGGTCTTCCCTCTTCCAATGTATCCGGGAGGGCGGTCTTCCTTCATGGAATTTAAGCCATGCGCCTTTCATTCTAGAAATGAAAGAGCGGCTAATGGGGAAGCGTATTTCCAGTGGCGGGGAGTTGCAGCGGCTTTAACCCACCGCTGCAGCAGCCTCGTGAACTCTTTGAAAGGCGGGAAAAGGGCCCAGCGCAGGAAAGAGAGGCCCGGCTATAGGTCGGCGGAGAGACAGAGAAAGGGGTTTGAAATGGCTCTGAAGGTGGAGGCAAATCTCTAGGAGACGTTGAATCTAACCGGATGGATGGCTGCGTAATTACTCCGCTGCTGCGCCAGATACTGACACGGTGCAACAGGAGGGCGGGCGGGACGGTGAGTAAGTACCAGCTTCAAAAGGAGCTTTGCACAACACGCGGCGCCCAAACCGCGGCTTGTTTCCCCCCGTTTCAGCGGGTCGTGCTAACCCTCCTGCGTTTGCAATTGCTAGATTCGGCTTCACCGGCTAAGCTCGCGCCCCGATTCCGAGTCGCTCTCGTGTCCTTACAAACCAGGGTTAAGCGAAGCATTCCGCGTCGCGAGAGCACAGCCTCTATTTGCAATGCCACGCCGTGCACACGCACTCGGAATTGGCGAGCAAACCGAGGCTTCTCCTGAGCTTTTGACCTCGGGGAAGGGAACCGGAAGGAAGGAGACCCTCAGATTCCACCCTACAATAGAGCATGGAGACATTCAAACATTGCTCTGTCTCTTATCAGCCCCTTAGGCCGAAAGGACAGGGGTTCACTTAGTGCTTCCACAGCCCCCCAGTGACGGAAGCCAAATCGCCTTCGCTCGCGCAGTTTAGCTGTCCGCTGGATCAGCAGAGCGCAGGACTCGGGTTTGGCAAACCCAGGTTAAACTCGCCGCGCGCTTTTCCTCCCCCTCTCCACACAAACACACACATACGGGGATACACACAGGCACGCACCACTCGGCTTAAATCGCCGCCAAGCGTCCCCGGGGACCGCTCTTATTCCTGGCTAAAGCGACGGCGTCTGAAGTCTGGCGTCGCCAAGTTGATCGCGGATGCTGACGTTTTGCTGCCGGGGTTCGTGGTTTCTGTTCACACGCGGGGCTGGGGGTAAAGCAAGAAGTGCGTTTCCCCGAAGGGCTGGTGGCGGGTTCCTATCCAGTTACTCCAGAGCAGAGGGATCGATCTGAATGGGCCTCCTCTCGCCAATTGCCGTGCAGAGCCCATTGCGCATCATTCTCCGTGCCGAATTATAGGAGCAATTTAAGGAAGGAGGTTACGTATCTCCGGGGCGAGGGAGAATCCGATTTTATTGTATGACGGTTTTTTTTTTAAATGAAGGTCAAGATGCCCAAGTCCGAGTACCTGATGTATTTAGTAGGGTCTAAAACAGAAAGTCTAAAACAGAAAGACTGGGCGGTTGGCGGGGGGTGGCGCTCCTTACCGTCGGACTTCCCTTCCCTCGGAGCCCCACAGGCGCAACGGAACAGGCATATGAAAGAGTAGGGAGAACCGATTCAGGCCACTGTCCACGTTTCAGCCTAAAATAGACCTCCCCGAGCATAGAAGGTACATACCACAAGCAGCAACGAAGTATTGTACACCAGCAGGGAAAATTCTTGCCCCAAGGTCTTGGCTCTGGACTAGCTTTCTACTTGCAGGGAATGTTGCTAAAATGAAAGAGCATGCAAGGAGTGAACCACCTTCCCTCACCTTCTATAGGTGGAGGATTTTAGCACCAACATCCCCCCCTCCCCAAGATCAGGTTTTAGCTTTCTTACCAAACTTATGCAAGACTCCCTCTTCTTTTTTGCATTTAAAACGGCTTCCGGTGCCGGGGGGGGGGGGGGGCTGGATTCGTGTGCGATATCTTTGTGGCTAATCGCCAGGGGAGGTTTCTTGGAACCCCAGTATTTTATTTTCCTGCCTGCTCCAGCGCCAGGGCTTTGCCTCAGCATTTTCAACAGGGTTGGAAATCCACTCCTGCTTTTTCTGTATTCAGATGCCAGCTGAGCCACAAGCTCTTCCCCTGTGGTCCCAGACAGCTCACCCTAACCCTGGCAGTAACTTCCCTTGCAGGAGTTGATATAAATGTGATAAGGGAAAAGATGTCATTCATGCTGTGATTCAGACGCACAATTATTTTTATTTTTTTAAGTCACTGAATAAGCTACCGTCAGGTTTCACCTGCCATGCAAAGCCTGAACAGATATTTTGGCTTAATGGGTGAGGAGTGAATCCTGGCTCTTTGTCAACCTTATTTACCCATTATCTTCTGAACAGCAATGCGGGATGACCTATTTATCTGAGAATTGTATATTGCTGCATGGACACACTCCACCAGCTAATCTCTGGTCATTTCCCCTTATCACATTCATGAACAGACTTGGAACTGAATCTCAGTCAAACCCCTGGGGACCTCCGTGTCAGACCTGTGTGTCTTTGCTTGCAAGTTCTCAGGACCAAGGAGGTAATGTGTGGATGTGGAAAATGTAAAATGATTATGAGCATTCATGGGGGGGGGGGGCAAGTGGCATCATGCCTATCATTATGTCATTGCACACTTGATGCAAATTATGTAATTTGATGGCATTCTATGCGTGAGATCATTGTGGCTTGTACCAGAGGCCTTTAATTGGATCTTTCCCAGATGTTGGCAAGGAGTGCTGGGTGTCATACCGCAGTAACTGGAGTGCCAGAGATTCCCTACCCTTGGCCTAGTGTTTTACCTATTGGTTGGGTTTTGCACAAGCTATTAGACTAGACTAAATGTAGTTAGATATTTCATGGTTTAGTGCATTGTGAGGACAAGCCCATTGTTTCAACAGGTTGTGTGAACCTGGGCAGGGTCATGACATTAAGCCATAATAGCTTCATTTCTCTGAGCATAACTTGTGTGAAAAGCACAGAGTTTTTAACCCAACTTTGGCATGATGTGTGAACTCAGACACCGATATCCTGGGGCAGGGTTTCTCCACCAGGGTTCTGTGGATCCCTCGGGGTCCGCAAGAGGTCACCAGGGGTTCCTGGGAGATCACCATTTATTTAAAAAATTATTTCAAATTTGGGCAGCTTTACATTTAAAGGTAGATTTCATTCTTTATTTTTAGTTTAAGAACCCTGTTCATGCATATATCCAGGCCTACCCATGAAACAAATATAATAATTTTGTAACTTCTGGCCTATATTTGAGCCTGAATGTGCAGGGGTTCCCCGAGGCATGAAAAATATTTCAAGGGTTCCTCCAGGGCCAAAAAGCTGAGAAAGGCTGTCCTGGGGTGATATACTCATTATTCTAAAAATCAATTGCATTTGCTTAAAGAACCATTTTGAAAAAGAGATTATAATTCTATGTACACTTTCTAGGCATAAGTCCCACCAAACCTAGTGCAGCTTGCTCATAAGTAGGCCTATCATTACCACATACATGCCTCTCTTTTTTTTTGCTAACCACAGCAGTTTAACAATAGAAAACAGCCTTCCAAACAGTGGGGTGAAATTGCTCATGCATTTTCTGAGAATTTTCTTTCTTCTCCAGAATTGCTGGAGACAATATTTGGCCAGATCTTTCCAAGTAACAAAACAGGGAATCTCAGATGGCACTAGGGATCCAGCTTTAACACTGCATTTAATATTTTAATATTGTTGAAGGAAGCTATGGCCCCAATTCCTACTTCTCTCTTAATCCTTTGATTTCTTTGCACAACAGCAATAGATTTTCTGTTCACTGAGAATTCCTTGGAAGAGAAATTTAATCTTCTACCAGCTGGATGATTCTGCTCCCTGCCCATATCGACAACATCCCCCCTTCCTCAATTTTCACATCCAAGAATAGGGTGGAGAATTTGGGGAGATCTGCTTTTGCTCAGCCCTCACCAAATCATTTTTTATCTATTTGTACAGTAAGTATACATTACAGACAACTCTTGCCTGCATACACAAATTTATTATGAGATACCTGTTGCATTCCTTGGAGGTAGGAATTCAGTGTGAAAACTGTCTTACTGCAACAATTATTTCAGCCACTGCAAAAGGTCATAGCAGTGTGAGAGATCAGGAATTAGGAAATGGGAAACAAAGTGGAATTGGGTAGAAATTTGGGCAAAAGCAGAGGAAGGCAATGAGAAAAAAGTCCAGCCAAGAATCTACCAATTGGGGTGGGTTACAAGAATTGTGAAATAAGTAAATAAATAAAATCTTCCCTGAAAAAGAGAGCTAGGCTAATGGGAATTGGATTGCTGAAGATGGGCAAATGTTTACAGACTTAAATTTATTTAAATAATTTCTTTAAAAAAATAGATTTCCATTTTAATAGTTTTTTAGACCACCAACAATTTGACAGTCATTCCTCTAACTTTGTATTTGTTGATTAGAACAAAGTAAAGCTTGGTTTACTTCTCCCTGAACAAGAAGAAGGAAAGTTACCTTTTTTTTTTATGGTGTAAAGCGTTCTATTAATTTTACACTCCAATAATCCCAGTTTGAGAGCCAGTTTGGTGTAGTGGTTAAGGCACCGGGCTAGAAACCGGGTGACCATGAGTTCTAGTCCCACCTTAGGCATGAACCCAGCTGGTGGGACTAGAACTCATGGTCTCCCGGTGGATTATAGCAGGGATTTCAATCTCCCAGTGGATTATAGCAGGGATTTCAACCAACATATTTGCTGCCCAGGGTTAGCTGGGTGACCTTGGGCCAATCGCTTTCTCTCAGCCCTAGGAAGGAAGCCATGGCAAACCACTTCTAAAAAAACTTGCTAAGAAAACTGCAGGGACTTGTCCAGGCAGTCTCCGAGAATCAGACACGATTGAACAGATTTTAAAGAAAAATCCAGTTTATCTCTGGACTAGGCTTCCCTAACCGGACATTCTCCAGAAGGGTTGGACTACAACTTCCATCATCCTCCAGGCTCAGAGGTTCTTCTTTCATAGGTTCCTGGTAAAGCACAATTCCCGTTTTTAGCCTCTTGTTAACTGTCGTTCCCTTGAGCAGGCCCTCTTCAGCCGACACCAAGTCCAAAGTCTTTGTCTTTCGTAGCACTTACTACAAAACCAGCGTGACATCCCTGCTGTGGGTAGGGATCTTCTTCCAGAATGGAAGTCCCCTTGTCCACCCAACCGTCCAGCCTCAGGGTTGCACTGCTTGTTAAACTAGATTTTAAAAAAGTTCTTACTATGAGTTGCGGTTCCTCAGAATCCTACTTTCCCCCCTGTGGACTTCGTTAGATGTTAAACCTCCAGGTTTGCTGTCTGCGGTGCTCGGCTATGTAACTCTAATTCCTGTGCATTCGTTTCCTCTGCAGAGCATGAACTGCTCTCTCACCCACTGAGATATATTTTAAAGTGCTGATAACACATTGCATCTTCCCCCACCCCCCAATTAGATCTTTAACCAAACGAGCAACAGCACCCCCATCTCTTGGACTTGTAATGATCAAAGGATGAGATGGTAGCAGAGTAAAAGGTTACAGCACAGCAGTGCTTCTCAACCTTGGCAAGATTAAGATGTGTGGACTTCAATTCCCAGAATTCCCCAGCCAGCATGGCTGGCTGGGGAATTCTGGGAATTGAAGTCCACACATCTTCAAGTTGCCAAGTTTGCAAAATAGTGATCTAGTCCAATCCCCTACTCTCTTTAAGCACTTCCAATGAAGAAGAGCCACCATCTCCCTGAGCAATTTGTTCCATTGCTGACCAGCCCTTAAGCTAAGAAATTCTTGTGGATGTCCAACCAAAAAAAACTTCCTTGTAATTTAAACCCATTCTTTCCCGGCCCATAACTGGAACAACTCCAAACAGCCCTGACCAGCAGCCTGACATCTGTCTGACTTACAAAGCTGAGTTCACAACTCTCTTTAATTGTAACCCATGATTTACAAACCACATCTCTATTCGCAAAACAAGCCAAGCCATACCATGTGGCTTAGTGTGATACAGGAGCCCACCCGTTAAGCCAAAAGAAAGGAGATCTATTTTACAGCAACACCTTCAGCTGGCCCCAGAGCCTAGCCTGGGAAAAAGACATCCAAATGCCTAGCTCTGTCTAATTCAAAAACTGGCCACACTTGCATCATCATCATCATCAGCAAACCTAACAACCTGTTTCTCTCACATCTTCACTCAGACCAAGAGGGAAACAAATGCCGACATCTTTTTCCCCTTCTTTAGCAACACCACTGTTGCCTCTTTCACCCGCTCTCCAGAAAGGTCAACAAGGGAGGGCCACGGCGTGGGCTGCAAATAAACAGGGAGGAGAGCTGTGGGCTGTACAAATGAAATAGGCCAGGATGTTGTACTTGAGAACCAATCTCCGCTTTGACAAGTTCCATCCCTCTTCTTTACAGCTTTCATTGCTGCTGACTCAAGCAGGTGTGGAGAGGGGCAGGCAGGAACAAGGAAGCTGGTTCAGCTTGCACCCCTCCAATTCTTCGCCTTCGTGTGCATTTCTACCTGTCAGTTTTTCTTCCTGCAGCTGAAAGCTCCTTGCTGTTGTGGTTCATGCCTTTCATATTTATTTTTGCATGATTTTTTTTTCTGCCTGCACTGTATAGAACCACACCATGTCAAAAGGGCAAGAAAACAGAGTGATGCTTTACACTGGAGGAATTTTCCTTCTTACACCCCTAATGGTCCGGCAGCATCCTGTAGATCAGAGTGACATAGCTGAAGATTTGACATATTTGTTTATAATCTAGAAGGATGGGATCACCCCACACGCTAACCACATGCAATAGCTTATATACGATAATGGCAGGATTCTTACAGCAGGCTAGGCCCAAACCCAGCAGCTATATTATGGTTTAGGCCAGTGTGTGAACCCTGCCAATGGTCTGCCTATAAATGCCAGAGCCGAGCAGGGATTTCAACCAACGTATTTGCTTCCATATTAGCAATGGGGCATAAACTGCACTTTTAGAACCTGTTGGTGGTTTATATTTTGTGTTAGCAGGAAATCAACATGCATCAGGTTTTGAAACAACTTGGATTCTGGAATTAGGGATGGTGCATAATGCAGAAAGAACTTCCTGAATCGCTTTAAGTCATTGGCTGGATTCACACAACATACAGGCCATATGGTGGCTTAGTACAGTTTGAAGACCAAGCAAACCCTATCAAGAAACAATGGGTAAGCAAACTATAGTTTGGCATAATATATGAAGCAGGCTATTCTGTCTCTCAACTTCACTTTTCTTGCAGAAATTAATTGATATATTCAGGGACTCCTTAGGCCAGGGATAGGGATATTAAGTCTACAACATGGAAGGATTTAAGCTTGTAATAATTGTATTGGTTTTTAGCCCAAGGCCGTTGCAATTTTGTACAAATATATATAATAAAAGATACATAGAAATATACAGACATCTTCATGCAATTACTCTAAAACCAAAGAAACATGGTTTCAGAATGTAAAACCATTATCCAAATAATTGAAGCCCCAGACAGAAAAGTTGTGTGTTGTTTTCCGGATGCCACTGAAAACTTTCTAAGACAGGAATGGAAACATTCTCATCTGTCAAAAGTTTTATCTCTGTCTAATAGCTATGAAACTGTTCTGTGCTGAATAAAGTGGGACAAATGGGTTAACAAATAATTGGCAGGGGAGGATATAGGGTGAAGCATTTTAAATCACCCCCCTGCAAAATTTATAGCCACAAAAAAGACATGGTTTCTAGTCATTTTTGACAGTCTATTTATAAGGCATACATCCTCTGAAAGCTACTGTAAACCTGGTCAAGATATAGAAAATGTCTGTGATCAAGGTACTGGAGCAATGCTCCAACAAAAATTTTATGTGCTGAGGCTTTTTAATTTAAAATTAAGGCAACTAAGAATAGATCTGTTTCGAAGTTTATAGATTAGAGAAACCAGGCAGGCCCCTTGTTTCCAAATTAGATGCTTAAAATTCCAAATGGAATTTTTTGAAAAACATTAAGAAGGCGGGGGGTGGGCGGAGTAAGGACTCGTTATCCAACCTTTCTGGTCTCAGAAGTCATAGCCGCACCTTGTTTAAACCTGCCTTTCCATGAAGCCTAGAAAGACATCTGCTAAGAATCAAGCAGCCACTCAGCCTTCTGTGAAAATTCCCCCATCCAAATGAGATTTAAAAAAAAAAGTCTGAATTAAATGTGGAAGCAGCGAGCCAGTTCTCCACCAAAGCACCGGTTTTTAATTAAGTAGAATATCTGCAGATGTTTCAAAAAGATTACTTATGACTATCCTTGTCTGGGCTTAGAAGCTAAGTAGGGTTAGACCTGGGCAATTCCTGGATGGGAGACTACAAAAAAAAATCCCACGGTTATAGATTAGACTGGGAAATAAGAAAGCAATAGCAAACCACTTCTATATTGCTGCTAAAGAAAACTGCATAGATGTAACAATGTCACAATTCAACTCCCAGGAGACTTAATTTCTACTTCTACTTTGGTATTGCTAATTTAAACCATGAGATCCCCGAATCATAAATTACTTGCTTGTCTTCTACTTTAGAAAAACTTTGATTGTGCTGTTTTCCCTGACATTTGCTATGTTCACACAACATGCTTAGGTGACTCACATAAGCAGTGGCATTTGCAGAAAATGCTACACCAGGTTAGTTTTTTTTTTTCTTCAGAGTTAGAAGTTCCCAGAATTCCTTTGGCCAGGCTGGCTGAGAGTTCTGGAAATGGTGCCCAATTTAGTTGGAAAGAACCAGGCTGGGAAAGACGGTGATGTGCGTTGCAGTTCCAACTATATCAGAACAACCATTTGCAACACCACTCTAGTCTTATTTTCTCCCCTTACAGTAAAAATGTAAGAAGGTGCAGGTTAAACCAGACTCTTTGGAATGGTTCACGCTGGCCACATCTGTATGGCTGATGACGATAATCTTTCAGGCTAGATCAGAGTTTGCCTTAACTGTGGTTCATTGAATAAGACCCAGTGGCTGGTTGGGATCACATCTCATTCTGCATTACTGTATAAACCATGGCATATAAAAACAGTGGCAAGGTTTATAATAACACTAAGTTAAAACCATGCAAATCACATTCTGATCAGTGACTACCAGATCTGACTAAATCGTCAGTAGTTTTAGTATAACATGTGAGCTCATCTTGGGAGCATGCTGGTGTTATGGAAGAAGGGAAAAATCCTCTTGCATTGGCATAATCACCCCACAGAGGAGAAGGGAAATGTCCTAAGAGAAGCAGTCAAAATCCAGGCTCAAACCTTGTCTGTGCTGGAATCTGTATGCTCCAGATGTTAGTAGGGGAGAGACCATGTCTGCAGAATTCACATTTTATGGGGCATGCTACCCTCTCCAGATTCCCATTAACATACAAATCCATACCTTAGCCTATGACTGAGCACTTAAATTACTGTCTCTTCCTTTTCACATGCTAGCCGTGCAGATGAAAAAAAGTCTTGTGCCTGGAAAATAAATGAATTGAGGAAGTCTTCATAAAAATCTGAAGAAGCACAGATTCAGCTGTAGCACACATTCTTTGCATGCTGAAATAATTTGATTTAATCCCTGATGTTTCCAGGTAGGTCTGGAAAATTCTTCTTTTCAAAAGCCTGAGGAACTATGGTTTATGCCTAGTGCTAAGCTGTGGGTGGTAGAGAAGGCCACAGTTAGTGAACACATCACATTAAGCCATAAAGCATTTCGTTTGGTTTTGATTTAGCATGTCAAATTGGGCTTATCAGCCCTGCTTATGGCTCTGGGTGGTCGTGCAAGCTTAGCCAATAGTGGTTTATTCAATAAACCATGATTAAGGAAACCACAGCATTGTGATTTGTGAACCAATCCGTGCTGTAAATAAATTGTAGTTTACCAACCAGAATGTCTATTTCATGCAGAATACTAGCCTAAACCAGAGAAACCACATTATGCCTTACAGCAGTGTTTCTCAACCTCGGCAGCTTTAAGATGTGTGGACTTCAACTCCCAGAATTCACCAGTCAACATGCTGGCTGGAGGAATTCTGGGAGTTGATGTCCACGTGTCTTAAAGCTGCTGGAGTTAAGAAACACTGACTTACGGGGTTGTATTAAGAGAGAAGAGAATAATTCTGCCAACTTTTGCTTCTTCTTGTCCCCACCTCAGACTGATTATACCTGCCAATATAGCCTGCCAATACAGCCTGCAGCAGACCCCCACACAAAATAATCCAATTCCTACTTTTTTCCGGGAGGGGGGATTCTTTTTACCTTTGTAGGTCTGGCTCTGGCATCTTCTCCATACGACTTCTAACTATCACTGATACGCAGGCTGGCATCACTTGACAGCTTCTTCTAGAGATGGACCTGAATGCTCCATGCCAGAAAAAGGCAGCTGGGGAGGGGGCAGAATTAGGGAAGGAAGAGTAGACATTTTTCCAGAACAAACCGCGACTTCCAAGAGTGGCAAAGGTCCCACCAGCAAGAGGGCACACAAGAGGGCCTAGCTTTGAGCGGCACGGGGGGCACTGCAGTGCGATGCCCAAGTCCAGAAGCAGTCATTGCAGTGGGAACCAGGCACCAAGGGGGGCATTTGGGGAAGAAAAGGGGGGCTTAATGGGCAGGGAGGGGCCCACAAAGGGAGAAGGGAACTCCAGTCTGGGGAGGAGACTTTAACAGCAGGGCCCGTGAGAGAGAATAGAAAGTGGATGTGGAGCCAAGCAGAAAAGTGGGGTGCATGCTTGAGGGGCGCCCCAGAGGAGGGGCGAGGCCAGCCTGGCTGCCTTGGCCCTGTCCCCAGCGAGGGCCAAGCGGAAGCCCGCCGGCTGCCTGCCGCCTCCCTGTCCGTCGGGCGGGGGCGGCGGGGACGGGAGGCCCCGAGCGAAGGGCCCGGCCCGCCGGCAAGAGCGGTTGCAGGGCGCCGCCCAGAGGGCTGCTGGACAGCGGTGGCTGTGGGAGCCGGGCCGGGCCGCCTGGATCGATGGTGGCAGAGGCGCCGGGCGCGAGGATTGCATCTTGTCACAATAATTTATTGCTCTCATCCCCGCCTGATCGATGGTTTGAATTAGCGAAGCGCCCGGCTTTAATATTTACCCTCCGCGCTGTTCCTCCAATCTCAATTCTAATTGATTCGGACACGGGCAAGCGCTGGGCTGGGCTGCGGGGGGGGGGGAAGGGGGGTTGGGGAGTGGGTTAGGCGGGGCAGGGCGGGGCAGGGGGGCACCGGGGCTCACGATGGCTTCCATGGGGGGGGCGGGGGGAGCATGAGGATAATCGCCTCGGAGGGACAAGATATTGAGGAAGGAAAAGGAGGGTTGATGGGGGGAGGACCGGAGCTTGCAAGTGGCATGGGGGCTGGTTAAAGTGGAAGATGCCTTCTAGAGAAAACTGCGTGGGTGGAGAGGGCGTTGAGGGAGATGCAAGCAGTTTAAGGCAGAGAAACAACTTTTAGTAGGAAGAGTTGGAGGAACATTGGAAGATAGGAAAAAATGGGGGGGGGCAAACCTGGAATTTGGGGGCAGCATGTGAAGACCCAGCCTTCCAAAGAGCCACCAGACCAGACTCAGTTCCCCTGACATTGGAGGGTGGTGTCCTTGAAAAGACAAGCAAGGGGTGATGCTGGATTTGGGGGGAATTCAGCCAAAAAAGAGAGCCAGAAATTGAATAGGGCAAACCAGCAGAGTGGGAAGCTGAAGGAAAGGTGTATCTATCTTAAAAGATTTTAGTTTGCTAAATACTGTATCTGGAACATCTTTGCCTCTTCACTAGTGCATCCTTGCTCCACAGGTACACACCGTGCGTGCACACACACACACATACACTCTCTTCCCCTTTGCATCTCAAGCTTCTTTTCCATCTTGCAGGCCAAAGGGATATTATATATCTCCCTGTCTGTCCATTATATGATCTGAGCCTGTCTTTAATAGGTAGGGACTATTTTTAGACATATTGCTCTGAATTCTCATTTCCTCCAAGATAGTTTCAGGCAGCCAGCTATTTGACAGGGCCTTCAAGTGACTAGGATTTACTTTCATATGTCTTTCCAGGCCCTAAGCCCTCAGCAAAGAATTGTGAAGGACCTTGAGTTGGCCACAGATTTTAAGACATCCAATAATTTGTTTCTCAGATTATCCTGGAAGATAATTTCCACTTGCAGTAAAATTAATGTGAGTCTTGAGTTATTGCTGAAAATTGTTTTGGGAATTCGAGACCCAGAAGTGTATATTCTGGTTGATTCATTAATAAAAAACTCAGTTTAGGAAGTGATTTTGAATTCAGATCCTGCCCATTCACAGGATAAATGCCCCAAACAGTTGATCTAGGTAGGCAATAATTTCACTCCATAAAGGTGTCAATATTAGTACAAAATGTAAATGAATAGACCCAGAGAAAAGATGTGTGATATATTATGCGTGAATATTTTTCTCTGATACCTAAGTTTCCGCAGGCACAAACTTTAAAAGAACAGTAGAAT
This sequence comes from Candoia aspera, assembly GCF_035149785.1. NCBI lineage: Eukaryota > Metazoa > Chordata > Lepidosauria > Squamata > Candoiidae > Candoia > Candoia aspera. Next base: position 22,101,825 of record NC_086162.1, read on the forward strand.
TAAATCATGAACTTGACCACTGTCATCTGAAGTAATATGATCTTAAAACAGTTTTACCATGTCATTTAGTGTTCTTGGTGGTTAAACATACTCTTCAAAAGGATAGGAAGGTGATAAAAAAACTGGCCATATTCTGTCAGGAGTTCTGGCCATGACTGAAGCTAGAACTTAAAGTAATGAGGTCTCCATGAAGTTGGGCCAAGGGCCTTATTTGGCCTTAGGGCTGCAAGTCACCAACCCCATTTTAGGATGAAATAAACTGCAGGGCAATGGCCTGGAATTGTATAAAGGATGTGCTTTTTGCATACACCAGTTAATCACAGTTCAGTGGTAAAAATCACACTGGGAGTTATGAGGGCTATGGCTCACACACATCTGGAGGGTACCAGATTGCAGAAATGAGTAAACGGAGATTCTTGCCATCAAAATAATGGGAGAAGCTGAAGCTTCTAATACTGCTGCACTTAAGGACAGCAAATATGGACAAAGTTAGGAAGAGCCCTAGATACCCCTAACGGACCCCCTAGCAACCTTCTTCTGAACCGGCTTGATGCATGAATAGAAGACCACTGGAAATCTTACCCAGCTCATTCTGCAATCCATAAACATATAGGTGGACTCTAATGCCTGGTAGACTTTTACAGGCCATTGGGCAGAACAGACACAGTATTCAGAGTCTATGAAGCTGCCAGAGATCTTCCCCCCCAAAAAAGTTTAAGATCATAAGTTGTTGTTGTTTATTTGTTTAGCCGCTTCCGACTCTTCGTGACTCAAGATCGTAAGATAACTCAGAAATGAGAAAGCTGCTGAATCCAATTTAATAAGTTGCTTTCCTTTAATTATTGTAATCTGTTGAGTATTTATAATGACAGCCTTCTCCAAGTTGAATCTGGCCTTTCAGGAAGATCTGGGGAAAGGGCTTGTTGAGGGTCCCACAGCCAAGAATACCAAGCTTGAACCTTTCTAGTTAGGGCTCCCCTTCTTTGCACCAGGTTACTCCCATGTGGTCAGACTACCCCCTCTGTACTACATTTTCAGAGAGCTGTAAAAACACTGAACGGTGGCACACCAGCCTGATTGGTTATAATTGTATTTACCTGTTTGTTTGTATTAATCTTCTGATACTAATACTGAAAACCACTCATGAAATGGAGTGGCATTTAAGTTGTAGCAATTAAATAAACAAAGATCTGTGATTATATAGCGGGACTCTATACATCTATCTTTAGATCTGTCTGTCTCTCTTGCAGTTCCCCTCTAAACTGTTTGGGTCACCACCTGAAGGGCCATTTTGCATTGTTGAGAATTGTTCTCCTTCTAATGCACAGAATAAGTGGGACACAGATTGTTTGAGCTGAACCCTGTGCCAAAATAAACCACATTTCTCTGCTTAGAATGAACCCACACAAGGTTTGCTGGCTAGAAGATAGTGATCAAACACCCCCCATTCTCAACAAGGTTGCTAGAACATGCAAGTTTGTATGTATTACACACAGATTTTCTCTTCAACCCCAAAGATAGAAATATACCTTCATTTTTTCAATATAAAAGGCAAGAGAAAAAACATACACACACACACAAATCATTCCCACATCATTGTTAGTTTTTCCATTTTGGCTTGGTTTATGAAGCTGAGCATTTAAGATCTATTAACCTTCTACTGTGTTTTAATTGATTTTTAACAGGATATTTCTATTTGTTTTTTACCTCCTTGGAGCCTTTGGGAGAGAGAAAGCTATACATTTAAATACATTTTTTTAAAAAATCCTATTCTCTCACTCTGGCAATGCATGCTGAGTTGGTCTTTGGATTCTAACAGGTTTTAAGTGAATGCTTTGAAAAGCAACCTTTTGAGGTATTCTTGGAAGAAATTTTCTGAAAATATGTTATACCCCAGTCTAATTGTTTAAAGCTTGTGTTTTGCTGGTGTACATCACTTCAGCCAGGACTTGAAAAGGGATGACATATACTGTAGTCCAGTGTTTCCCAACCTTGGCCACTGGAAGATGTATGACTGGCTGGGGAATTCTGCGAGTTGAAATCCACAGATCTTCCAGTGGCCAAGGTTGGGAAACACTGCTGTAGTCACAAGATTTCTTATGCAAAAGACTCCTTCACATGAAGAATTCAGAGGGGAAAAGGCATGGAGAGAAGAGTTAAAACAGTGTTTTCCAAACCTGGCAACTTTAACGTGTGTGGACTTCATTCACACATCTTAAAGTTGCCAAGTTTGAAAAACACTGAGCTAAAACAATGACAGAAGAGTTTTACAGATACCATGTCAGGGGTATCTGCAGGATATGGTCAAAAAAGTCAAGGTGACAGTCACAACATGTGGCTGCCGTCTTTACTTTTTTGACCACACCCTGCGTACGTCCCTGCTGGGAGGTTGCATGTAAATTGGGGAAGCTTCCTGTCAAGCACAATGGATATTTATGAAGTAAATTTCTAGGGCCACCTACTTGTTGACAGAGCTTCCTACTGAGACATCACTAAATTATCTTTAACACTAATCTGGAGTAAATATGGAATCTTGGAAACAAGAAGTGAAATTTCCAACCTTCACTTGTAGTGAGCTCTTTAAGGCCTCTGTGTGTGTGTGTGTGTGTGCTCTCTTTGATCCAAAAAGCTGCTTCTGGGTTTCTTCCCATCTGGAACTGAACCCTCCATCACTTGATCATGTGCAACTCCTCTCCCTTCCCTTCCCAGCCTCCCACAGCCCATCTGCAAACATTTGACTCTCCCTCTGTGGTCTGACATGGTACAATCCAGGAAGGACATATCACTTGTGGTTGGTCATGATTTAGTTTGGTCCTAAGACAACCGAGGAGCTTACAAGGTTGAGGAAAGAGGAGAAGACTGAGGAAAAAAGGGTCAGCAGGACTGAAATGGAAGGTTTTGCTTCACCTCCTATACTTCTGAAATGAATCACTGCTATATGAGAGGCATGGTGCAAATTGATTCTTTGGCATAATGGAACTCTTACAGCTAATTAATATGTACGATGCTAGATTGCGTAAATTACTTGGATCTACAGTAGTTCCATCACAAACCTAGCAAGTGCTTGTAGCAAGTCATAAATTCTCAGGTTTCCAGCCTCAAATAGAGTATTAATGCAATACTGTAATGCTAATATGGCACATAGCTTGTCTACCCCCTAGGATTGTTAGGGTTGCTAATATAAGTAAAGTTCTTTGGTTATGCTGTAACTGCTAAAATATTACAGTTATAGGGGCAAGGCAAATTCAGGATTATAGATGTTCAATTCATTCATTTAGTCAAAATATATTACCCTTCCTACAGCAAGTGTACCTATTCCCATGTTAGCTGTTTGTTTGCAAATGAAGAATACATGGCTGTTTAAAGCCCCCGTTCTCTTATACAACACAATTCAGTTCAGGGTCTAAGATCATCTAAATGTAGCACCCCAAATTTATGCATTAAAGCAACTAAGCTTTTAGTTTGCATAGCTGACTTACATAGCTGAAGCCTTGTGTGGGAAAATGGTTTTTGTGACTTAAGCTGTGGTTAACTGACCAAGCCACCCATTGCAAACACTGGAAACCTTAAAAGCACACTAACCTTTTAATAAGCATATTCATGCCTTTAATAATAAACCAAGTGCTATAATATTAATGCATTCATTAACAAACTAAACTGCTACAGGTACACCTACCCACAATGGGGCAGCCTCTTTCAGCGGTGCAGCACAACTGTATTCATTGCAGGGTTTTAAACCGAATAGCATATATTAATTAGTCAGTTTAAGCAAGGGAAACAGATCTAAGGAAGTTCTTCTATTTATCAATGGTGGGTTGTAGAATATCTGCTAAAGCCTAGTCTTGCAGAATGGAAAATGTTGAAGCCTGTACAGCATGCCAGATGTTTCAGTAGAGACAGTAGGTCCAATATTCTCCACCAGTAACAGCTGTCTAGACACAGAATCAAATTCTGCACCAGGCAATCAATCTATAGCAAATCTCAGCTACAGGTTGCTTGGAATCTGGGCTTTGCCAGGTGTTTGGGCTATCCATCCCCAAACAGATTTGTACCACAAAGTGGCTAGTTCACCCATCATATTAAGATATGAGGGTTTTTTAGCTATAATTTGTTAATCAAGTCATAATGATCTGTGTTCACATCAATGCTAAGCTATAAATCATAGTTTACAGTTGAGAATGGCTGAATTCATGGATCACTCTAAGCAATTATAGTGCCATGTTGCTATGGAGTTAGACACCTGGCACAAGCCATGGTGATATTACACGTGATGATGGTATGATGCATGTACTGTCACTTGTCCCCCTTGCCCCCCATAGATGCCCATAGCTATGAATTATTAGATTACCAGATAGTTTACTGTATCAGACCACAGATGCGTAAGATCTGGTTTGGTGCAGTGGTTAAGGCATCAGGCTAGAAACCAGGAGATGGTGAGTTCTAGTCCTGCCTTGGGCACAAAGTCAGCTAGATGACCTTGGGCCAGTCAACTTCTTTCTGAGCCCTAGGAAGGAGGCAATGGCAAACCACTTCTGAAAAACCCTGCCAAGAAAACTGCAGGGACTTGTCCAGGCAGCCTCTAAGAATCAGACACAAACTTTTTAAAAAAAATCTGTTCAATTTTATATCTCTATAGTCTTGAGTGAATGTTGTTGCCTTTTAAAGCATGTTACCCACCTTAATATTTCTATATCCAGTATGAGTGTGTTTGCCATATTTTTGTATGATCTCATTTTTTTTAACTCTTGTCATTTATTTATTTATTTGTTTGTTTGTTTGTTTGTGGGATTTATATCTTGGTTTCAAAGCGTGTTGCACATTTGCATACATGTATAAATGATGTTCTTCTGGTGTAGGGATATTGTATGTATATGCTTTACCCTGGTTTCTATATTCATGGACATCACTTGGATTCTCAGGAAAGCACCTAGGATTTTCTAGTTTTCTTTCACATCACGGATGCTTTAAAAGTTTTGTCTGTCTTTGATTAGCACATCTTTGAATTGCAGTTAAATGACCCCTGAAAAGCCAAGGAACTGGCATAAAGGTTCTGCTTGCAATGGTGGACTGGTCAGGGCTGGCCCTGTTCTATGTGCAAGTCACCACTTCACTACAGTCACCAATTGCCTGGTTTGTGTCTGCCATCTTGACTTTTTTAACCCCCTCCCTGCAGACATCCCTGAAAGTATCACGTACAAATGCTTGCTGCAGGAGGTGAAGTCTGTGTGTGAACAAATCATTTCAGATGACATGTGGGATTCTTCACGCTCCTGGAAAATGAGGGTGCTTAAAAAGCCACACCTAGTGATTGGCAGCTAAGATTTCTCTGGGGTGGTATCCTGGCTCCATTCCCTTGTGGCTGCTGCAGAATACGACAGCTGAATGAATGAAGTGGTTCCATGGAGGAGCATTTCAGATAATGAGCAACGGCAAGATTTAATTGCAGTGACACATTCACACATACCAGCTTCCTGGTGAAAGACTTGCATGTGTTAACCAGCCATTCATTCATTCATTCATTCATTCTTTCATTGCTGCGACTTCTTAAATGTCCCATATTGGGTGTTTCACAAATACAAAGCTAAATTATTATACGTTTGCTGATGTGCTTCTCCCTTAATCCGGGTGGTCAGAGGGCTGAATCTTTTTGCATCCATCCCAGAGATCATTTTAACAACAGGCGAGATGTGGACTTCCCATGATTCTACGTAACTGTTCTTAGCCCATTTCCTCCCACATCTTTCCAACCATCATTCTGGTGATGTAAAGTCCATCGTTGATCTATTGGATCAGTGGAGGCTGGATGCTTCTAGAAGAAGCTAGGAGTCATGAGTGAAGAAATGGCCACGATGTCTCTCAGCACCACCCAAGCACCATTATGTTGCTTCCCATCACTAGAGTGATGATTGGGTGACCCCGGAAGAGGCCTGCGAGATGATAGACATCATGAGTGAGGACAAAAGAGACTGGGCTCCTTAATAAAAAAAGATTCGGAGAAATTGAGACAGTAAGCCCAGTCCTTCACTGGTTTCACTGATGTCTCTCCTGAACCCTGGCTGGCATTTCAAACCCTTTTCTCTCTGTCTTGCTGGCATCCACCCCCCAAGCCCACTGCAAACCTCCTTCCTGCGCATCTCCTGGTTGCTGCCAGAGGTGCCCCTGACAAATTAGGTGTGCAGTTGAGAACCCAAAGTTCAATTAGCAAACACACTGAGCAAGCCATTGGTGTAACTGACCTTACAAGTTTAATTAATGTCCCAGTATTATGAGAGATTGAGATCAAACAGCCGTCACTTTGATTAATTAACAAATTATCATCCCTGAAGTTCCCCAGTCCTGAGAGTTGGTGGGGATCCACTTGGGTTAGTCAAATGGTCAGTGGGGTAGGGGGGCAGGGGTGTCCTGGGCCTAGCATTGGTGTTCTGCTTTTTTCCTACAGCTCTTTGGGCATTCCCCCTGCCCATATGCCTGGTTGCTCTTTTCGCCTGCTTTCTACCAGTGATGAAGTGGGTAGGCAGATCTGCATCAATCTTGCTTCAACCTTCTTTTTCTGCTATTTCCTTTTAACCTCCAGTTTTTGTGGGGTTTTTGGAACACTGACCTGCAAGGGAGATTAGAGCAACCGGATATAACCAGTGGGTGGCAACAAAGAAACACATCTGACTATTTGCTGCCATCTAGTGTTAGTTTGCAGATCTTTTGGCCCTATTTGCCAGGCTAAGGCCCAGTTTATTATTGGCTGGATTTGCACAAGAGCTAAACTATAAATTAAGCCATAAAACAGGAGTTACAAAGCCACAATGGCTGGCTCACATTACTGAAAAAAACAGATTATGGTTTCCTGTGTTGTGTGAACCAGCCTTGAGTTAAATGGGGCATTTTCCTGGCAACTAATGCAGATATACTGGATGAGGTCTCCAAGTAAATAAACACCAGCACAGAGTACCAAAAGGGTAACTATGAAGCAGGACCACTAATAGGAAATTTGCTTGCATGACCCCCATGGAAGCAAGCTGGTATGGACTCGCTGGCTTGGACAATTGGTGACAATTGTCCTTGTGGTTTGAGCCGCTTGCATTTCCTAAACTTGTACCTTGGGGTCCTAAGGGTAGAAAGTGCAAGCCAAAGGACAGGGAAATGGATTGAAGTTTGTGATGGTTATCCAAGATTGATTTTCCAATGGAGAAGCCAAACCTTCTTGGACCACTAGGAAGAATGAACAGGAATTTCAAACAGAAGGGCCAGTTTGGTCTAGTGCTGGGCTAGAAACTAGGAGACGGTGAGTTCTAGTCCCACCTTGGGCATGAAGCCGGCTGGGTGACCTTGGGCCAGTCCCTCTCTCTTAGCCCAAGAGCCAATCAGGCGTAGTAGGAGAGTTCTAGTCCCGCTTTGGGCATGAAGCCGGCTGGGTGACCTTGGGCCAGTCCCTCTCTCTTAGCCCAAGAGCCAATCAGGCGTGGTATGAGAGTTCTAGTCCCGCTTTGGGCATTAAGTGAGCTGGGTGACCTTGGGCCAGTCACTCCCTCTCAGCCCAAGAGCCAATCAGGTGTGGTATGAGAGTTCTAGTCCAGCCTTGGACATGAAAGCCAGCTGGGTGACCTTGGGCCAGTCCCTCTCTCTCAGCCCAACCCACCTCACAGGGCTGTTGTTTTGGGGAAAATAGGAGGAGGAAGGAGTATTAGGTATGTTCCCCACCTTGAGTTATTTATAAAAATAATAAAGGCAGGATGAAATAAATAAATAAATAAATTGCTTCCTTCTAAATCCAGATGTGGAAAAGGAGTTGCATAAACTTAGAGCAGTGTTTCTCAACCTTGGCTGTTTTAAGAGGCATGGACTTCAGCTCCCAGAATTGTCTGGGCGCTGAAGTCCATGCCTCTTAAAACAGCCAAGGTTGAGAAACCCTGACTTAAAGGTTCCACTGACTTGGCTGCTTATTAGAAGTCACCGCTGGCTGTGCTGCTGTACCAAGAACAAATCTGGAGCTGGACTCCAGCCAGGGGTGTCTTCAAGGTATGGTCAAGTCGACAGTGAGATTGGAGCTTCACTTGATTTTTATGTCAAAATCATGGGTGTGAGTGCATTGCAAATGCTGCAGCTGTAAGAACCAGGTGGAGCTTTGACTGCACCAGCATGGCTACCATCTTGACTTTCTTGGCCATACCCTGTGGACACTCCTTCAGTGGGACTTGGTTCAAGTGGCCTCCTAAAGGAATTGGATCTCTTCCATTTTTACATGGCTACCTACGTTGAATGGGGGATTGTTGTTGTTGTTGTTGTTGTTTAAGTGTGCACCTAAAAACTGCCAAGTGGTAGTAATGGACATTCAAGATCAGGTTCTCCTGCTGTTGAATCCATGAAGCTGCTAGTGGATTGGCTGTTCTCCCTCTGGATGGCGCTTGGACTGAAGATAGAGGAGGCTACTGTATTTCTAATCTTGGAGGTGGGGGAGATGGAATGAGGTGGTCATTTTCTAGGTTCTAGGACCTTCAGTGACATTGTTCCCTGAAAAAAAAAAAAAGGATTCAAACTTGCAGGGAAATCAGGTGACTGCGTTTTGTCCCTCCACCTTTTACAGCTGCTTAGTTGTCACCTCCACACAACCTACATAACCAGGTCTAGTAAAGATCTAGCCGCTGCATTCGCACAACCTGCTAAACTCAGTGTTAAACTTGGTTAGATTTTCTGAGGATTAGCGCGTTGCATGAACCCAGCATGAACCCCAGTTAAGTTGCGGGTCGCTGTTTGGGGCCAACCCAGAAAATAGGTTAATGTTTCTGGAAGAGACTTACGTTGCGGGAAGAGGCGTGAAATGGATTTCCCCAAACCGCGGGCTTATTGCTGATGACCTTGATCGAGGCCAGTTTTCTGCCTGGCGTTGATGCTCCGCTACATCCCCGGCTGGGGACGGCGCGGCAGACTTCCCCACTGGGGAGCCTACTTGTTTTTCAACTCTCCTCCAGCTTCAGGCCAATCCACCCCCTCCTTTCCCCAAACGCATCTCCGGCATCCGCAGGCTTCCTTTGGGATCCGCACCAGCGCAAACAACCCGCAGCCGCGTGGCTGCGCATGAAAAGGAGGAAGAGGGCGAAATCAACCAGGCTCGGCGGCTGCGACGGAGGAAGATGGGTTGCTTAAAAGAACTGGGGGGGGGGGGGAATGTATGTTGTTAGGGGCACACAGTTTTAATATGGACTGGTAGAAGGTTCCAGGGCTGAAAGGGAGCGGGGAGTTTCATTCTCGAATGGGGGGTGGGGTGGAGAAAGGCCTCGAGTCAGGTCAGGGGAGAATCAGAGCCAGATGACCGTCGAGATTTGCTTTGGGGCGTCTCTTTGCGGGGCGCTGGGTTGGGGTCGGATGGGGGGCTCGTTTTGATGCAGTTTCCCAGCTCCCCCTCCCCGCTCCTTGCCCCCCATTCGCGTCCTTGCCACAATTTGGCGCGTATTAGAGCGGCCTAACGGCAAATCGCTATGGTTCGCAAACCCCGGGGAGGGGGCTGCTCCCCCCGTTAGACGCCGTTCGTCCTTGCCCGGCTTCTCCTGGCCGGTGAAGCTGGGGGGCTCTTTCTCCCTATCCCCTCACAGACATCCACATTCCAGTCCTGGAATTGTCTCCCCGAAGGAAAGGCTGCCTCGTCTTTTACAGCCCCCCCAAGGCCCCGCCCTCAATTTCCCGAGAACAAGTTTGGGGACTTTTCCTTCCAGGGCTTCGGTTGAAGAATTCCAAGCGAAAGGAGTTCGAAACCGCAGGACTGGAAGTGCCGTCCTTTTTCCAATTCCAGTTGCTGGCTGGGGAATTCTGGGAATGGAAGTTGCCAAGGTTGAGAAACCCTGGGCTAAACCATTTGGGCAAAACGGAGCACCTTCTCGGGCGCGACCTTGTACTGTCGCCCTGGTAATAAACTCCACGGAACTCAATAGCAGTGACTTCGGAGCACATTTGCAAATACGATCCTAAACCTAATTAATAAGGAACATCCCCGCTGACTTAATTACCAATATTTAAAAAAAAAAGAGCTAGGAAAGAATCGGCTCTGCAAGAAACAGATTCCCGAAGATAAACTTTCCGGAGCAGATCTAGCATGACAACTTCCGTCCGTATCTTCCCCTGACCGCCAGCCGAGCGATTTAATCGATTCCTATTAAGTGATGCGGATCAGCTCTTGAGGGCGGATTCACACGTGTAGCTAGCTCAGCGTTGGATGCCCGACCCAGGCGCCCTGAGTGACGTCGGATCGAACGAGGAAGCGATGGTGTCCAACGCTGACCTCCCCTCCTTCCAGGACTTTTCGTGAGTGGCAGCAGTTCACACGTGCGCTCAAGCTGCCTGTAATTGAGCGGAAAGTGCGTGCGCGGGGGAATAGTCAGCCTGCAGACAGGAGGGAACAGGGAGCTGCAGAGCCCCTCTCGCCTCTTCCTGGGCCCTCTAGACTCCCCACCCGTTGCTGGAAAGCTTCAGGGACAGCCAAGTCCGGCCTTCCCTCTGGCCTCCCGGGTTGAGGCAGCGCTCCACCCCCCCCACCCACCCCGCCCAACGCGCGCGCGCACACACCTCGCTCTCTCCTCCGGACCGGGGACCCCTCGGTAGGCAGAACTCCTGGCGCTGCGGGGAGCCCTCCCCCCCCCCCACCCCCGCATTCATTTTGGTCGCTCTGCAGCCGGCGGCGGGTTCCCTTCTCCTGACAAAAGGCATCGCGGGGGTGGGAAGAGTCTTCAGGTTGGCTGGTCGCCTTCGTGCCAGGCCGGCCTTGGAGGGGGGTGAAGGGGGGGGGGTCACATTTTCGTAGGCAAAGGAAGAGGAAAGAGAAAGGGAGGAGGTGGAGAGGAGAGGATGGGATGGGATGGCCCGCAAGTGGGGAGTGGGGCAGGCATTCCTCCTTCCTTCTTGCCAAGGAGAAGAAATGGAGAAGTTTTATCCAGGGATGGACAGAAAAATAAATGTGCTCCGTTGTTTGCTAGCAGACGTCTCATGACCCAACTAGGTCACATCATCAGTGCAAAGGAGTTTATATACAGTAAATAATTTATATTATATAAATACAGTTTAAATACAGTAGCTTAAATAATAATAAATAATAGATAAATTAATAGATAATAAATGATGAATAAATAATAAATAGACAAAATAGAGCCAGTTTGGTCCAGTGGGTGACCTTGGGCCCAGGGCCGCAACTAGAGGGGGGCAAGCGGGGCATGTGCCCCGGGTACTGCGCTGGGGGGGGCGCCAAAATGGGCATGGAATCCATGTTTGCCCCAGGTGACACAGACCCTAGCTGCGGCCCTGCTTGGGCCAGTCCCTCTCTCTCAGCCCAACTCACCTCACAGGGTTGTTGTTGTGGGGAAAATGGGAGGAGGAGGGAGTGTGAGGTATGTTCCCCACCTTGAGTCATTTATAAAACATAATAAAGGCAGGATAAAAATCTAAAAATAGAAAAGATGTGGATGTTGCTTACAAAATGTCTTTTCTGGGAGGGTGGCACTCTCCTTGGATTGAGGCCCAGTTTGCTGTCCTGCTCTGCCTGAACGTTTCTGCAAGGGCCTGGAATCCTAGACATGCTGGGCCTGCACTTCTAAACGAGGCAGAAAGTACTCTCTGTATATACCCAGAGGCACTTTATTTCCCATGTTATACACTGAACCCTGGTGTAACCCGTTCAGGACTAGTTAATCGCAGGATAATTCGGCAGCCGTCTGACTCTACGCAGTTGGTATGTGGCTTGAAATATCAGGCAGGGAGCGAAATTATTGGAGAGTGGAGGCCTAAGAGGCGAAATAGGCCACTGCCTTGGGAAGGAGTAAAACAAGGAAAGAATAGTGGGAGCCGGGAATGTGGATTTATATAGTGCTTTTACAGAGACAAAGTCGTCTCACAAACCCAGAGATGCACAGACCATGATCGCCCGCGATTCTTGTCCCCCCAGTAAGGAGGGTTGGGGTTGAAGATGGAGAAACGGTAGCTTCCTTTAAGGCCGCGCAGGCAAGGGGCATCTGGCGGGCGGAGAGCCGGCTGCCCGTCGAAAGGCGCCCAAGGGCGGAAGTCAGCCCTGCTCTCTGGCGCCCCCTAGCGCTGCAGCCACTACTTCGAGGAGCGGAGCTGCTCTGGGCGCCGAGGAGCGCGGAGGGTCTCCCTTCTACCCCCTGCAGGGCCGCAACTGGCGGGGGGGGCAACCGGGGCATGTGCCCCGGGTGCCACGCTGGTGGGGTGCCAAAATGAGCGCGGAATCCATGTTTGCCCCGGGTGACACAAACCCTAGTTGCGGCCCTGACCCCCTGCCCTCCACTTTCTCCTCTATTGTGGTTTCTTGCGAATCCAGCCGGGCCCGACCCGCAAGGTTTCGCGCAGTTTTCAGGCGTGCGGGCGGCCGGAGCAGCCCTGGGGGAGAGAGAGAGAGAGAGGGAGAGAGGAGGGAGAAAGCGCCGGGCAGCCGAGCGCCTTCCCTTCCGCGGGTCCGGTGTGTGCGGGCGGTGCGCGCCCCATTCAGGTGTTCTGGGAGATGTTCGTTAACACGGAGATTTCAAAGGAAAGCAAGTAGCCGGAAGGGATTTTTCTGAGGCTCCGAAGCAAGGAGAAAGGGGGATAGGTGAAGCGGGTGTGTGCGTGTGCGTTGAACTTTATCAGCGTTTCAAGTGCTGCTGGTTTCCTGGTTTCTTTTTAACACATTAAAAGCCAGCCACTCAAGAGCATCTTTCGCTTTTCTTCCCTTGAATTCCTGTTTTGCTGATTGTGCGCGTGGCGGGGCACGCACCGGCCTCCTACTCCCGGGTTTACTCCTATCTCGCCTTTCTCGGTCGTTTCAGCAGCTCCGCCACTACCTTTCCTCCCCTCTCCCATGAGAAACTAATTTCCTTTATTCTTTTTATTCCATTCCTCCTCCTTCCTTCCGCTTCTCTCTCTTCAAGGCTTGCAGAAGGAACCAGCTCAGTAACTGCCCCTCTTTTCTCGCTCTCGTTCCTCCGAAGGGGGTCTTTCCCTGCCCTTTTCTCCAAGAAGATTGGAGGGAACTCGAATAATTCACAATTAAATAGAGAGGACGGAGGTTGTTAAAAGGGGGATTGACATGAGGAAAAAATGGTTTGACAGGTGCCTGGGTAAGGTGGACTGCGAAGTGATAGACTGATCTGGAGGGGCAACGTTTAAAGGAGTTGGGACTAAATTGGGATCAGATATTTTTTTAAAAAGTACTTTAGCCTACTTTAGTGTGGTACAGAGGAACATGAAAAGCACAATGCAGAACAGCAAAAATGCAGCGGTGAAGTCTGAGGAAGTCAATGCTGAGATTCCCTTCTACAATTCCTTTTTGCAAAGCAGAGATGGCTTCAGACATGCAAAGTCGCCCCTCAGCGCCCCCCCTTTTTTTCCCCTTTTCTTTTTGTTCTGTCCCGAATCTCCCACTCTGACGAGCAAATCGCTCCAGGTTTCTGGAAATTAATGAAAACTTTCAGGGCCATTGTTCAAAGAACGTTCCACTTCTCTCCCCCCAGCCAATGACTGAGTGACATTTGTTTTGGTCCTCTTATTTCAACTCGCTCTTTCTTTTGGAAAGATCAGGGGAAAATATGATATTTTTTTTTAAAGAGAAAAAAAATCAATTTTAATTTCAGTTTAGAAGATGGCGTTAACCGGGCAGCTAGATGAGGCTGGCTCTCTTGAGCTTCTCTCGCCTTCCGCCTGTGGTTCTTTCTCTTCTCCATTGTTCAGACTTCTCAGAAAAGGCGTCCGCCTTTCTCTGTCTCTCCCCCCCCCCCGCCCCAATCTTGCTGCTCAGCTGACACTCGCTTGGCCCCGTTCCTCAAAATGAAGCCTCATTTTCCTTGCCCATTTAGAAGTGGGAACGCGGCTGCTTAAGACGCCCAGCCTGGGACTCCGCTGCGCATCTTCAGTCCAGCAACGTTTCATTCCAAGGGCTTTTTCCCTCTCCGTCCAAACCAAACCACGTTTAGCCTTAACAAGGTGGGAGAGCCCAGACTCTGCCTTCTACTGTAAGAGCAGAGGCGATCCTGGCTGGGAGTTTATCCTGGCTACAGGGCACGAGACGGGGGAGAGGTAGAGACTAAGGCTGTCAGCTACAGATGCAGACGGGGGAACTTTCCCAGGCCAACCGGGAGATGCCAAGGGTTGAAGCTGGGGCTGCTTATGGGCAAAGTAGGAGTTCTGCCCCTGAGCCATTCCCAGGGGTAGCACCTGCACCATTACAGCTGACTCAAGAAAGCAAGCCAAGCAGTACCGCGGCAGCAGATCCCGCTTTCTATTGATCCGCAGGGTTTGAGATAATTCTCTGAATCTGTCCGTTACCATTCGCGAATGGCTCTCGGAAAGGCGGAGGGCTGCCAGCTAGTGTCCGTTCGGCTTTCTGCAGCCCAGATCTGGAAACTTCAAGAACAGCGTCAAGTTGAGGGCGGAGTTGCCCTCTCTGTTCCAGTGTTTCTCAACCTTACCCATTTTAAGATGTATGGACTTCAACTCCCAGAATTCCCCAGCCAGCAAAGCTTCACACATCTTAAAATGGCTAAGGTTGGGAAACACTGCTCTATGCACTTACTCCCTTAAATAGTCACGGTTGGGGTCCTTTTTAGCAAGCCCGAAGCCGTCCTTTCTCCCTCTTGCAAGGCTGGGCTGACCTGAGACTCTCCAAGGCTGTCTCGGTTGTCCTGATTGTTGCTGTCTGTCGCAATACCCCTCCTGTTCCCTTGCCGTCCCCTGCTACTATATAGTTGTACAGTAGTCCCTCCTGCAGGTGCGGTGCGTTCTTCACCACCACCAGCACCTTTCTGTGCTTTCTGCTCAGCAATCCGCCTTACCAAGTTCAAAAGGCCTCCGTCTCGAACAGGCAGGGCTGTAAAGTGATTTTAAAAAAAAAACTCGAGTCTCTCCCAACACGCTCGAAGCTTCAGATGCGAGATTTTCGGAAGTTCCCTCGGAGCAGAGAGATCGGCTGAAGAAGTCCCAGGGTGGGCTCACGTCTTGGAAATCCATGGATTTTTTTCTTTCCTCTGTTCCGTTCCTTTGAACTCCACCCGAGCTGTTTCCTTTCTCTGGCAGTGTGTACAGCAAGAAAACGCACGGGAGAAGACATTAACTGCAGCCTTCATGCAGTTCGAGGATTATTCCCCAAGCTTTCTTGTTCGTCCCCTCGAATTTCCCCTCGGAGAGAAGAGTGGGCTGTCAGTTGAGCGAATATATACATGAGTAAATGGCTACTAAAATCATGTAGGCCATCAAAACTGCTGCCTATCCATACAATTGCGTATTCCCCCGTCCCACAGTTGCCTGCTGACAATAAAACACACCGTAAAATAGTAGGATGTGTGGGCCCAGCGGAGCCGGATCTAAGATGGGCAGCACCCAACGGACCTGGGCTGACCTCGAAAGCTAAGGAGGATCATTCTGGGTGGGACAGGGGTGGGACACCACCAGGAAATTCCAGGGCTGTAGCCGAGATTGGGAAGCTGGGGGGGGGGGGGGGCGGGGAGGGAATAGAATTCCTAAAGACAATACCAAATAACTTTCCTGCCGCTGCCAGAAGTCCTGTGTGGAAGGAATCCAGGATGCCTTGAGGGAGGTTTTTCCTTGGCTTTGCCTAATGCTGCCGGGAAATCACAGAGCAGCAGCAAGTTGTGTAGGGGCTGAGCTCTCTTGTAAAGCATGCAAATAGTTCCAGACAAGGTAATACACCGGGTCTGGCAGAAAGGATATTTTGTTGTATTATTAATTTTATATAGAACTGTATTGTAGGTACCTGAGCAACATCAGCAGCAGAAGAAAAAACCACCAAAAACAAAACAGGTGTCCCAGAACTTTACAGTGCCAACGTTTGGAAGTGTGCCACGACCAAGCCATTAAAGGAACCTTAGGGATACGTGCAGAATTCGCACCTCAGTCCTAGAATTCCTGTGATGGTGAACACGGTATTTTCCCTCTGGCTTGTCGTTTCCTGGTGGGAAATTTTCAAAAGGAGAAGCGATGTAGGTGATTAGATTTAGATTGAGGTAATCGGGATCTAAAGAGAAGGCAGAAGTTTCGGTTCGGCCGACTCTTTTCTGCTGGAGGGGGGCACCGGAGGGGGGCTGAGCACAGCTAAGGTCTCTAATATGCCAGACATAAAAATGAATAAACAAACAACGAACTGTTGGGAGGCCTTCGAACCATATTAACAGTAATGAGATGAGGCAGCAGGAGGGGGGAGAAGGGGGTGAAACCTCTATTAGGCTGTTAAAAATAATTATTAATTACTTTACTTAATAAATTGCTCGCTCGCTGTTCTGGCGAGCTGCAGCCTAGGAGTGCAGAAACGTGGACGGTGTATAAATAGTAGCCTTCTCCGTGGGTCCTATCCTGCTGTCGCGTTTCTCTTGAGCTTCAGGTCCAGCGTCCATCTTTCCTCGCCCCTTCTTCCTTTCCTTTCCTTTCCTTTCCTTTCCTTTCCTTTCCTTTCCTTTCCTTTCCTTTCCTTTCCTTTCCCTTCCCTTCCTTTCCTTTCCCTTCCTTTCCCTAAAAATCGCTTGTCCTACATGCCTAGCTCGCCACAGTCCCAAGGCGTTGCCCTTGAACATTTGCCACATGTGTTTGTGCAACATCGTGCCCCCCCCCAATATATTAATCCTAGCTATTTAAGGAGTCAGCCCCCACCCCGTTTCTTCTTCTGCACGAAACTCAAAGGAAATCCTTCATTCCTCGACCTGGATGTTGAAATATTTGTCTGGCATTAAAGCTCGCCCGCTGCCCGCCTTTCCTCGCCCTCCCCCTCCCCCCGACTCTCTTCTCGGCCTTGTTAGAAGCAGGTATTTGAGTTCTGAGCTGAGATTTCAGATCAAAGGGGCTTCGCTGGCTATTAGTTTCATGCCTCGGCATTGATCCCCCATTGATCGTGCGGCGTTTGCCCTAACGTGTGTATCGGGGCTGCCTTGTGGAATGGGAGGGAGAAGGCGGGAGGGGGCCTTCCACCTCTGGCTTTTTTTCGCCGGAGGTTATAGAACAATGAGGAGAGAAGGAAGAAACCTTTTCATCCTCCAAACGCCACCGCTAGATATCCAAATCGATAACTAATGACAATGAATAATTTACGGCATCGATTTCCCCCAAAAAGAGGGGAGATGTTGGCAAACATACTCTTCAAGATTTAGGAGGAAAAGGGGAAATGGTAAAAAAACACTCCATCCCACCCCCGCCAATTCCCCAAATCAAGGGGGAACCTCCCTGATTTTTGCATGGGGAAGAGTTAGATGCGATTAGTATTTCTCACCGAAAGCAAAGATATAGGAATATTTCTGTTTGTTTGTTTTTCCTCCCGAGACATTTGTGCAGATTTCAGGAGGGGGATGCAACTTGGCATACCAACCGTGTTCTTGCCCAGTAAAGACTTCTAAGACTCGATGGGAAAAAGAATAAATAACCGGCTAAGAAACCCATTAAGGCATAAACTTTCACCGCCCAGACATGGGTGGATTAATCGACTGATGCTTTAGTTGACTTTTCGGGGGACAACGCTGAAAATCTCTGGGTGCAAGTCAAGAGCAGCCTCTGTTAATTTTTAGCCTGTTGCTTCTGGGATCATCAAAGGGGAAAACGTGGTGATTAAGTGGCAGGTTTTAGTTTCTTGCTCACTTTTCCTCAGCACCAAGACACACCTCAGAATGCTGATCGTGTAAATATATTTTTAGTTTCATGGGTTAAAAGGCAGATCAGTGTTAACCAGGAATTATTTAATCAGAATGCATGTTCCCATACCATTCTAGTTTCTTTTATCCCCCACCCCCCGCCTCTTTTGGGTCAACTTTCGCCCCTTTTTGTATTCTACAAAACATGGCCTTTAAAGTTAGGTCTCTTGCAGTCGTAGAGGAAGCAGAATGTGCACGTGAACGTGTGAATGATAGCTTTCTCCACCGAGAAACTTATGGTAGTTCGCGCAGCTTTTTAGTTTAAGGTGAGCTGTGGAATGCTAAATCAGGCTTACACGCCACTTCTCAGGAAGCAGGTTTAAGGGAACTGGAAATGCCGTGGAGATGAAGCAGAATAACCTACAGTGTTGGGATAGCTACCTGTAGTTGTGATAGGGCAGGATATGTGGTCTCCCACCCGACTTCTCCCCCAAATAAAGTTGATGTCTTGATTGTAGGTTGTTTATTTAAGGAGAATTTCAAAGAACACGATCTCGCCTAACGAGGTCGAGGAAGGTGTGAGAGACGAAACTAGCAAGGCGATAAGAACCGGCCGATGTGCGGGGGTGGGGTAGAAGCGGAGTGCCTTGTCCCTTTTCTCGGCCTCTCTTTTTTCAGATTGGGGTTCTGGGGGTTACTCTCTCTCCTCTTGGCTTTAGGAATATGCAGAGATGAGAGGAGGCGAGAAAGCAAAAGAGAGGAGGGGGAGAGGCGGAGAGGGAGGGCGGGGGAAAGCAAAGAAAGAAAATTCCCTCGGCTACTTGTTATAACATTTCTCCAGGAGGTTGGAGGGAAGTTGAAAGTCTCGGTAACCGAAATCAAAACTAACAAGGAAATGATCTGCGCCTCTCATCTGGGCCCCAGCTCCTGGGGGCCTGGAGGGGGAATCTGCTGGCTTCCTCTTTGATTTCTAAAAAATGCATTACCTCCCAAATCAAATGGAAAATTACTGAAACCAAGGACGGGAGGCTGAGAACTGGCGGGGGGGAGGAGAGGGCTGGGGCTCTGGGGACACCCTAGCAGCACGCGCGGGGCCGGGGGTGGGTGGGGGGGGCGGCAGAATAGGAGACTTCGTGGGAAAGGGAAAAGGGGGGTGTCCGTGAACTGAAGGGCGGGCGTGGCGCGTGGGAGAAGGCGCCCAGAAGGCGCGTTTGGAGCTGTCCCTGGTGCTGAGATCTGCACCGGCAGTGGGGACCGGCCAGGACGGTATTGGTACTTGGCGATGTCGGGCTACGCGTTTCCAATGACTAACCCACCTAGTTAAACTGGTTTCCTTCGGACCTGGTTTTCTAAATTACCTCGCTTCCAAATGCCACGTCTAAATACACAAGACCAAGGTCTTTATCCTTGTTTTGTTTCTACTGTTCCTGTCTTCGACCCATTCCACTCGCTCGGGGGTGGGGGTGTTTGGTTTTGTTACGCTCCCTGGCTTGTGTCCACACAACACAATAAATATAGTTATCCAAGCTGAACACTAATCAAACTTAGCCTATTGAGCAAACGCAGCCACCGAGTCTGTCCTTGACCTGGGTAGACGTGTTGTGTGAACACATCCACAGAATCCCCTAAATAGGGGAGACAGGAGGGATTTTTGAAGAAATGATCGAAAAATAAGGACTCTCCTTGCTCCCCCCCGTCCAGTCTAGACTCCCCCAGTTTAGCTCAAGAGGTTTCCGAGGATCAGATTTACCATTCGGTGCCCAGTTCTTTGATGGTTTGGACCAAGTTTTGGGGCCGCTTGCAACGATCCCTTTATTCCCTCCCCTCGGGGAAGTCTTTCATTCAGCTCTGAACTTTTCACTCTGGGGGGGAGACTGAGGGATTTTACCCTTGCCACCTCCAGCCGCCGCCCCCTCCTCCCTACGTTTCCTGTTTTTAAGAAGTGGAGGACCCAAGAAGATTTATTAACTTGCCTCCCTGGGAAGAAACTGCGCTGGGCGGCCTTCTGACCCCTCACCTGTAATGATAACCTTCTGCCTTAATGGTACTTCGCGGGGCAGGAGGGGGAATCTGCCAGCTCCAGCCGGAGCTGGGGAGCAAGCTTCCCTGACTGAAGCCGGATCAGCGCTAGCTCTCCTTCCGCGCAGGTCTGGGCTGCTCTCTGGTTCGCATTGCCGGGAGCGAAACTCTCGCTCTCTCCGCACCACAACCAACGCTGGCGGCGGCGGGAAAGTAGTTCCAGGCAAACGCTTGCCCTTAATGAAGACAAAGGGAGGGAGCCAAGTTTCTAGTCCACCCTCCATGGCCTTTTAAGCTGCTCCTGCCGCCAGGAATCGCTTGGCGGGAAGCGTCTGGAGCTCGGGCGCTTCTCCCTTCCCCACCACTTCCCCACTGGCACGCCTGGAAGAACTGGGGAAGCTGGCGCGCAGAGGCGAAGGGCGGGGGAAAGGGAGCGATCCATGATAAGTCCCATCAAGCTGGCAAAAATGAGGCTGATGCGACTTACTTGCATGGAGACGCAATAGGGCCCTATGCAACCCTTCCCCTCTTTCACACCCAGACTTCCAGCGCTCTCTGCTCCGGAATACTCGCCTCTCCATGCTAACAGAAGATAGGTAACAAAGAATAGGAGGCATCTTCGGTGATGGCCCCAGCAGCTCTCCACCACCCTCCCTCCATTATTAACAACCGGCTCCACACACCTGGAGGGTGTTACACTGGCCGATTTCGTGGGATTGCAGCTCTGCTTCTACCCCCACCCCACCCCACCCCCACAGCCCTCCAAGTCTAATAGGTGTCCCAAGGGGTTGGGGCACTGATCCTGGGATCTCACGACTGCCCTTCCGGTATATTTTTCCAAAGGTTTTTCCTGGGAGAGAGAAGCAAAGCGGGAGGGAGCTGGCCGTTTTGAAAATGGTATTCACTTTCAGAACGAGCTTCAGCAAAATAAAACCAGCTTTTCCGTCGTGGGCTTTGCGGAGGCTGATTATAATCCCGCGATTTCCACACCTGTGAATTATAGCGCCATCCAACCATCGCTGTGCCGATATATCAGTAATGAAGGCGGCTTTAGATTGTCACGACAATTGATGGCTGGGTGTTGCTGGAAGACCTTTATAGCCTGAATATTTTAAGTGCTTGAGATCAATTCTTCACTAGTGATTTACAGGGCCTTCTACCAACATCCAGCCACGTTAGGGCGAAACAAAGCCTGCCTTCATCACGTTTTTTGTTTTTGGACACAGCAGTGATTGGAAGACGCTGGAAACCACCAGTGAAGATATAACTAAAGAAAGTGGGCCACACTGAAGTACACATACTGGAAACCACACTGGCTTGAGCGTTCACACCCGTCTTTTATTGCACTTAGTGGCCATGCGTTTGCCCATCCACACGGACTTCCCTGATGTAGACCCGCGAGAGATATAGGCGTCCTTTTAACTAGAGACCCTAACCGCAGCGAACCCGGCCCCATTTGAAAAAACGGGCTGAGTTTATTTGGGAGCCACTTCGTGGGTCGAAAGGCGCCTTCAAGAGCGCAGGCGGAGATTGCGCTGGTCCTCCGTCCGGACGAGTGCAAACGCGGGTTGAAAGCGCCGAATTTCTCACATCCGTAGGTAGATGGAGGCTAGCGAAGGTTAACTGTAGGAGAGAGTAACTTCCAAAACTAGATGCACTTGGCGGCTCCCATCCTGGGGGTTTTTATCCGGCCGAGGGAGTGGGGCCGGCAAGCATTCCCCGCCCCCAACAGCAGCAAGAGGCAAAAAGCGAGGCAAAGAAGACGCACAGATTCTTTTCGCGAAGGCGGACGCGTGTGCGTGTGCCTCTACCCACCCCACCCGCGCCCGAAGGCGCAGAAGGCCTTGAGGTGCCTCTTTCCAGGCCCAGACGGACGCGGCAGGACCAACTCCGCCGGGCCAGGACTGAAGCTCCAGGTGGGGGCCTCCTGGACCCGCCGGAAAATCCGCAGCGCCTTTTCTTTCGCGCCCATCTCAAGCAGGTCGGGGGATACACGCCGCTTCTTCTCTCCTCTTCCTTCCTTCCTTCCTTCCTGCGTAGAATCGCGCCGCCGCGTCTTTAAATGCAGCCCGGAGACCTTCCCTCAATGCGCGTTCTCTCTCTCTCTCCCCCTCGCCTTCCCCTTCCTGCAGGTAGAAGCCTCCCTCGCTATGGACTGTAACTGCGTCTCGGATCTGCTCCTCACCTCTCCTGTGCCGGCTCTCTGGACGCCAGGTAACCCGGACTCTCGGGCCGGAGACACGGCCGAAGCCCCGGGCCTTGCGCGGTGGGGTTAATCCGCGAGCGAAGGATGCAGCGGCGGGAAGTGGAAACTTGGGCGCGGGAGCACCTGGGCGTTCACGCCGCTGGACCTCCGCCTGGCCTGGCCTGCTTGCGGGTTTGCAAACGGCTTCCCCTCCTGAGGGCTAGGCTTCCAGCACCCCGCGGCTGTCTTCACCCAACACGCTTAACCTGCTTGCTGAATAAACTCCCTATCTGGGCCTGCACAATACTCTCAACCAGTAACCAAACGGTCTGGGTTCCTACAATTTGCTAATCCACCACCCTTAAAAGCTAACAGGGTTAAAAGTAACCCCAGTTAGAATGTTTGGCAAATGCAACTCCATTTGGTTAAGCAGGTGATGTGAACCCAGGCAGAACACCTGTGTAGGTACTGCATTGAAATCTGGTGGAGCCCGTTTGACCATGGCTTGCCCCATCATATTCTCACCTGCGAGTGCTCGGTGGTTGGGTTCGTGCTATTAAGTCCTGGTCTGCTTAGTTGTGAAATTTAGTTTGGCTTGGTTTCATCATAGACCATAAGTTGCAAGGTGCAGGGTGTGCTGCAGTGTATGTGTGAACCTGGAATAGATTAGCAGAGCTTCTTTTACTACTTTTAGCAGCCTTAGATTGCAGGATTTCAGTCCTGAAAGACAGATTTGCAAGAATTAATCAGCACATGTAAGTTGCCTTTCTTGCAGTGAGTTCTGGCACAGGGAGAATGTCTTCCAGGCAGAAAATTAAGGATTTTTCCAGTGTGGGGTGTGGACATCGTAGGATCTCCCTCTCTGCCTGGGTTCACTAAATTAACCCATGGTTAATTTAATCATGGTTTACTCAATTATCCCTATTTTCTGAGTTTGCATGGCACTGCACACTGGTTGGGTTCAGACAACACATTCAACTTGGCTACTGAATTAACTTCCTTTCTAGATTGCCATCATGCACTGGATCATATATCAACACAGGATGAATTCATACAACATGCTAAGCCACTCCCCTCCCCAAAGAAACCAGAACTCCAGGTTTCAAGATAACCAAATCTAGCATGTTGTAACAATGCAGCAACTAGAGTTTTAACTGCTCTGGTTATGCATGTTGTATGAACCCATCCACAGACCCAGAAAATGTACTACAAGCTCCGGTGCACTGATACACTGCCCACCTAGTGTAGTGCTAAACCAGGCAAAATGTTGTTTTTAATAACAATACAACTGAAAGGAAGATTCACACCTGCCATGTTTTTTTTAATTGTCACTGTGAAATTGGACATGCAAAACTCTGTTCTGAGATTTCAAATTTGAATACTGAAAAATTGTTATATGAATATAATATATATTTCATTATATGAAAAGGAATATCTGTATGTATGTGTATCTGTGTGTGTGTATGTATATGTATGTGTATATATATGAATGCTTTTGAACTGTTGGCATTTCTGAATGGTTTAATACTGTCGGGATGAAATATGAAACCAAGCCAGCTATCAGTTTCCCCAAAAAGCCCAAACCAAACTCTTAATGCCATTGTATGCCAACTATCAAATGCCACTCTCTTTACATGTCAATTTTTTAAAACAGCAAATGTAAAGTATTATGGAGAAATTCAGGTAAATTGATAACACTTATGTATAACTAAAATCCTGCCCTTTTTATTTACTGCTTTATTTATTTAAAAGACAGGCCTCACTTTTCTTCAGCAAAATTAAAGCATTTTCCAGGGAAGGATAGCAATAAATCAATATAATTAATAAAAAAAAGTCAGCAGACCCAGACGCACACACATGCACACAAGGAGTGCTTCCTTTTCTGATGCAGCAAAGTAAAGCCACCTCTTTCCCCAAATTATCTAAAATATTATGACTTCAGTAAGCATAGAAAAAACAAGAGGCTAGGTGGGTTTTCGAGGGGAGAACATGGTGTAATGCTGGTAGCATAATCTCTCCAACACTGGAGGAAACCCGGCAGTGGTGACATTTCAACCGTGGATTGGGGTGAAGAGGAAAAGATGGCATTCTGGTGACCAGCTGGCTGTTGAATGGATGTCTGCTCCTGAGAGTTATTTATTTAAAACATTTTTCTGCCATGCTTCATTTTTCAGTCCTGATGTCAAATGCATGCATTGAATATCTACTGGCTCTTCAGCAAAATCTTTCAGCCGTCCGGGAATGTCTAGCAAATAGGAAACTTCCAGATCCACCGCAAAAAAATGGGCAAGTACATCCTGGTGCTGACAGAGAGGGAATGAACAGCTGATCAAATTGAAGCCAACCCACCGGCCGAAAGTGCCACAGAGCCCTTGTGGATTCTGCTATTGCCTTCTGCCAGTTAGCAATAAACAAACATTTTCCACCCACTCATTTCAGACAGCTATTAATTGCACCCTTTCCCTCAAAACAGCAATTCCCCCAGGAGTCTAGATAGCTGTGAAGTTTATAGCTCCAAGCTGAAGGCTGGGGGCAATAGAAACAATCAAAGGAACTGTTTTTAACCTCCGGGCTGTCTTTCCCTGCTTGGCCTCTGAGGAGAGAATCGTGCATGTTTCATTAGCCAGCTGCCTCCACCTTTTTTTTCCAAAAGACTGAAATCATGGCAGAGTAGTCAAAATAAGGATCTTCACAGTCTGGGTTGAAGGAGAAAGGGAGACTAGGTCCCTTTTGGTTCCTTTGGCCAGGGGTGTCTGCAGGGAAGGGGTCAAAAGAGTCAAGATGGCAGCCACAGCCATGCCACCAAAGCCCCGCCCCCCATGTAAAAAGGGCGGGGTTTGGTCGCATCACTTGGCTGCCATCTTGACTTTTTTGACCCCACACCTATGGGCACCCCTTGGCACAGTATTTAGCATCCTAGAATTGGAAGGAAAGCAACCCCTTTCTCTTGTTTACACATTTCTGGGCTCTTCACCCACTTCCTAGTAACTCTGGGTGGTTTACGATACTAATATATAAAGATTAACCCCTAGATAAAATCAGCATTGTGACACTGTAAAAATGCTAAAAGTCCTGAGAGGTTTAAGACCACTGTAAGCTGTAAGAAGGAGTGACTTGCTTTAATACGATGTGCACTTTTTCCAAGGAGGTCTCCGCTAGAGCTGTTGCATCTGAACTGTGAAACATTAGGATGGCCACTAGATGGCAGCCAAGAGATACTAAAAGCTCCCTTGGTGGCCATCTAGTGGTCTTCTGGATATTTGCAGCCCAGAAATAGTCACCTTTGGAAAACCCATTTAGGTTGTAGAATCCAACCTTCCGCTTAATGCAGGAAGAGGCAGATTCTCCTCTTAAATAATAGGAGTAATTATAGGTAAAATATTATATATGTTTTAATTATAAAACAGTTTTGGGGTCACCAATGAGAATCATGAAGAAAACAGGATGTGGCCCCTTTGATAAAGCCACTATATTACTGGTTCCCCTTTGCAAATTGGAAGTCTCAATTATGTCAGTGCATTAGTGTTTCCACCCCTTGCTACGTTTCCTTTAAGTGTCTGCTCTGCTGTTCCATGATGCATATTTGTTTTGCTTGCTGCTTGATTTGCAAAAGTGGATTACTTGACATAAAGTTTAAATTAGGTCTCCTTTGGGTTTAACTAACTCAAACAGGCTGTGCGTTTTTTTTAAATGTTTGAACAGAGCAAATTAGTTCCTGTTACAGCCAATGGAAATCTAAGTATGTATGGATAATTAAGGCAAAACTTACTAAATGAAATCAAGTGTGATTAACAGGGTAGAGGTTAATAGGAGATAGTCTCTTGCAACGTGGAACTAAAGTATAAAACAAGATAGCCTCTGAGCATTTCAAAGCATCTTCCATTAACTACTCAGAAACTTCATTCAGCCTATGCTGAAGATTTAGAACAGTGTTTCTCAACCTTGGCAACTTTAAGATGTGTGGTCTTCAACTCCCAGAATTCCCCAGCCAGCATGGGTGGCTGGGGAATTCTGGGAGTTGAAGTTCACACATCTTAAAGTTGCCAAGGTTGAGAAACACTGATTTAGAAGGTTATAGTTTCCATGGATTGGGTAAATAGACATTAAAATACAAACAAAGATGTAAAGCTGATCTTGTTAGGACTTGGATGGGAAACCACCAGAAAATCCTAGGTCTATAGGCTAGACTGGGAAGTTAAAAAGAAATCCCACGAGAAGGCAGTAGGTGTATCATTTACAATGCAGTTGTCAAGAAAACTAAGGGACAACTGATAAGGTTTCCAGGGTTGGGCTCCACTAGAAGGGACTTGATTTGTGTTGAGGCAAAAATCTAAATTTCAGAAATGCAGTGATGGAAATGGAAGTGAGAACAACTCAGAATCACGGTGGATAGCTTAATTAAACTGTTTACACATTGTGCAGCAGCTGTAGCAAAAGCGGATTCCCCCTTAGGCATCATGAGCAGAGAGGCCCAAATGAAACCGCTGGTGGTATCATGGTTTTATACAAGACTGTACCCAGGACTGGAATATCGGTACAGATCTGTTCACTGGACTTCAAATGGGTTGGTTTACAGTTAGAAAAAGTGTAAAAAAAGGGGGGGCAGCCAAAACGTGTGGGGTCTTAGATCAGCTGCCCAATAAAAGTGACAATATTTGGGGCTCAGTGGCTCATAGAACAGAGGAATGGTGCAGCAGGCAAACTACAGATATGTAGGATATGTGCCTCGCGTGCAGAAATGGGTAAGAATTTTTCTTCCTGTCTCCTAATATAAGAACGTGTCTTGCCTTCATGTCGTTCTTGCGGGATTCCCAATGGTATCTGGTTGACCGTGTTGGGAAATCAGATCCTCCGTTGGGGCAAGACGTTCCTTAGCATTTTTCTTGTGTTCTGAAAAATGACATAATGGTTTATATGAGATTAAGCTGCTGATTTTTGCTGATGTTTATACCTTCAAGAAACTCTTTCGGTATGAACGTGTTCGCTGGGGGAGATTTTGCTCCGAAGTGCGTACATGGACCGAAGGAAGTGCGGTCCATGTACGCACAACGCTGGCAGTTCTGGGTCAAAGTGACTGTTGCTTTGTGTGAAGTCTGCGTGTGTGTGCCAGGAGGCCACAGCTACCTGGTAAGAGGATGATTGTAGCCAGCTCTGTGTGGCTTCTGTTTGGGTATGATGGGCTTCCTCACAGGGAATTCCAGAAGGACAGATACAATCCAAGGACACCCTGCCTAAGAAAATGGTTTTGCAAAGCTCAACTTTTCAGGATGCTAAGACGTTTGCAGATAACAGGGCAACTGCGATGCTGCCATAGGTCCCTCAAAGCTTAAGTCAAGGCAGATGATTATATTTTTCAAACTCTTCTCATAGTTTCATGCTGCTGCTATTTTGTTGTTATTATCACTTGTAGTACTACAGGTAGTCCTCGCTTAATGACCATTTGTTTAGCAACGGTTCAGACTTACAATGGTACTGAAAAACCTGCTTGCAACTGGTCCTTGCACTTACGACTGTTGCAGTTTCCCCACAGTCACTTGATCACAATTTGGGCACTTGGCAACTGCTTCACATTTACGACTGTCACAGTGTCCCATGGTCATGCAATCGCCGTTTTCGACCTTCCGAGCCAGCTTCCAGCAAGCAAAATCAATAGGGAACCATGTGATTCACTTAACAACCATGTGGTTCGCTTAACGACTGCTGAAAAAAGGTCATAAAATTTAGTCAATTCGCTTAATGACCGCTTTGCTTAGCAACCAAAATTCTGGTCCCAATTGTGGTTCTTAAGTGAGGACTACCTG
This sequence comes from Candoia aspera, assembly GCF_035149785.1. NCBI lineage: Eukaryota > Metazoa > Chordata > Lepidosauria > Squamata > Candoiidae > Candoia > Candoia aspera. The sequence continues at coordinate 22,129,424 of NC_086162.1, forward strand.
TAATAACATTTGGAGAAGTGGAATCCTGCTTTTCCAGACAAGCAGGATGCCAGGGAAGCTGCAACAATGAATTATGATACAGAAACAACTCAAAAATATTACCATTTTAAAAACTATTTAAATCATTTTAAAAATAGTTAAATAGTTTAACCATCATTAAACCTATTCTGATGCATTTTTTTCCCCTAACATAGGAGGAAGCAAAAGTTATCCCTGACGGAATTTTCTTCACATGAATGTGAATGTGAATGACACGGGAAAAGATTACTTCCAGTCAATCCTTGCAGAGAATATACCAATTTTCAAAAGAGGAAATGTTAGCAGGTCCAGAGCCACTGAGGATCTGCCTAAATCAGTGTTTCTCAACCTTGGCAACTTTGATACGTGGACTTCAACTCCCAGAATTCCCCAGCCAGCATGCGTGAACTTCAACTGGCTGAGGAATTCTGGGAGTTGAAGTCCACACATCTTAAAGTTGCCACAATTGAGAAACACTGGCAATAACAATAATTTGTTAAATGTATATGCTACCCAACTCCCAGTGACTTTGGATGGTTGAGTGAAGTCCTAGACTATGGGTTGGAAATCTGCATCCCTTGAAGTTTTTAACATCTCTCAGAGCCTCCTTTAACTAAAAATGAGGAAAGCCAAATCAAGAAAGGAAGAGGAAAAAAAGCTTCAAAGCTTTATAAAACAGGAAACTGATCCTTCTCCAAATCTCAGTCCCACCCATTTTGCCTCATAGCCCTTTCTCTACAGGTGAACCTCTGGTCCTCCAAAATTGCTCTTGGTTTAAGGCTGTTATGGCTGCCATCTTGAATTTTTTTACCATAATTTGCAGACACCCTTGATATTCGTGGCCAGACATGGAAAGTGTGTGTGTTCCTATTGAACTTTAGGTTACAGATAGTCTTCACTTAACAATCACAATTGGGATGGAATTTTGGTTGCTAAGTGAATCAGTCATTAAGCAAATCTGACCCAATTTTACGACTTTTTTTGTGGCAGTCAAGCGAATCACTGTGGGCCTTAAGCAAACCATGTGGTTGTTAAGCGAATCACGCGGTTCCCCATTGATTTTGCTTGCCAGAAGCCAGCTGGGAAGGTTGAAAATGGCGATCACATGACCACAGGATACTGAGATGGTCATAAATGTGAACTGGCTGCCAAGCGCCGAAATCATGATCACATGGTCGCAGGGACACTGTGATGGTTGTAAGTGTGAGGACCAGTTGTAAGTCGTTTTTTTCAGCACCATTGTAAGTCCAAACCGTTACTAAACGAATGGTTGTTACGCGAGGACTGCCTGTATGTGAATACATGGATGAAGCAGTGAATTGATGGCTGTTATATACAGCAATAATGGTTGGAGCACCTTATTGTAAAGTGAGCTACAGGGCAGGTAGCAACAGCATTTTTTGGAATTTTATGTCCACCTAACATTTTATTGGAAAACTAACATTTGCTGTTACATTGCAAACATTCCCCACAAGAAGGTTCTGAAGTCAAAATGCAGCTGGCCCATTTTGTTATGATATATAAGATCTAATCAGTTTTTATGTTGTTTGTGAACATTAAATCTTTCTTCATCTATACAAAAAAAAAATCCTTCATGCTATTGTTTCCTTGTGTGTGAGTGTTAAGGTGAAACATTGAGCCTTGTTCTTTATTGAATATTTGTTTCCTGGCCTTTCCATGAAATGCCAACTTTCATTTAAAAATAAAACTGGGTCTGGGCCATTTTTTAAAATGGAGATGTGAAGAAACAACGGCTGCAGGATTATTATAGCTACTTCTGCTTTTCAGCATTTTGGCTAATCAAAAGGGGTCAGTACATAAATTTCCCTTCCTTATTTGTTGAATTTTTAATTTTCTAAAATAATGTTTTCAATAATCAATGGACTTTGATTCCAAATGTTTACTTGAATTTAAGTTTCAACTGGGTTACTTTTGAGTTTTTATCCCATCCTCCATTCATCTTATCCTGAGGCTTCATTTCCCCTATTTTCAGGTGATCATCCTGGAGATTTTAAAATTACTGCCACAGAAATTTGATGATATTTTAAGATGTCAGTGATGCAGAGGCCTCAGGTCTTTAATCCAGAGAAAACCAATTTATGGCCCAAACTATGGGCCTCTGTGCCTAATTTCAAAAAGGGTCTGTGAGCCTTCAGTCCAAATTTTCAATAAGGAATATCAGTTCCCACCCACCCACTTTTTGATGCTTGATAAGAAAAGTAGAAAAAGAAACAATACCCTAATCAAGGAACTACCAAAGAGACAAACAAACAAGCAAGCAAACAAGCAGAAAACAATACCCCAATCAAGGAACTACCAAGGAGAAAACCACACCCCACCAACACTGGCAGGGCAAGCTACTGTATATAAACAGGGAACGAACCCCACACTCCCTCGCACTGAAGAAGTTACCTAGTTGGGTAATGAAATGTCTGCAAGCAAACAACCCAGCCTAGAGAGCACCAGGGACCCCACAGAAAAACAAAAGAAAGGGAAGTATGTCAGAATGGAAACAAGCATGTGACTCAAAATGAAAGATCACAGGAGATTTCTTTGTAAGTTCTCCCACCCATTACTTGTTTTAATCCCAAGCTGCTTCGGAGCCAATCAAGTGGCTGGTATGAATGTGTTTGCTGCCGCCAGGAGTGGCATACGCCGGGGGTATGGTTTTTAATTCTGTAAGCCCCCTGGAGTCACTGTGCGAGTTGGGAGGCCTTATAAATCTGTTTAATACATAAATAAATAAAATAATCCCACCTACTCCTGGCACCCAGTAGGAAAGTGGCTCTTGATGGAAAAATGCTCTCTGCTTGAATAGGAGAGCAAGAAGAGAGGCATTCAGCTGCTCTCAGCACTGAGCAGGCCAACAAGGTGGGTGAATTCGTAGGAGGACTTGTTGGCCTGGACCTCAGGCTCAAAGGAGCTTCAGGCTTAGACTCGTCAAGTCTTCTTAAAATTTTCTGTACGTTCTGGGGGCAGTGTGTGTGAGTGTGTGTCTACCATTCTTTTCATACGGCATCATTATTTTTATTCTAGCCAGGGAGCCTCAAATGCCTGAGGTAGGCATAAAACCCAAACAGAGTTTGGGACTTTCCAACTAGCAGGGTGCCTCTCTGGAGAGAGACCAATCTCACACTTTGAGAGCCGTGGCATTCAAGTGATGTATAGAGAGGCCTTTGGGAAGGTGAATGTAATTTACTGCACGGGTGCCAAAGGTGCTCTGTGTAACTGAAAAATCAAGGCATTGATCAGCAGTTCATTAGGCCTGTTAATGATAGATTCATAGATAGAGGCACAGATCTGAGGAGGCCAGCTTGACCTCGCCGGCACCAGAGAGGCCAGAGTATCTCCCTCAGTGCCTTCTGCTTGAAGGTCTGTCCTCTCCTGAGCCACAGCAAGAGCTCTGCTTTTAGCTGTGATTAATTAGGTGGGGTGGAGGTGACCGAATTGGCTATCCCAGCTCCTTAGAGATGCCTTCCTTTAAAGACTCTGTCAGGCTGTTATTAAAGCCCACTGCAGAATTAAGATCTGAAAGTGGAAATAACTGCAAGGAGTGGAACATCTCAACTTCAGGGGAAAATCTCAAAGGACTCCAGCGGCATTTCCAAAGCACTAGGAGAGATGGTCTTAGAAGAATTCCTGCCTGTGGGCAAGCATGATCCTGAGCAATTTTCACTGTTACAGCCTGACCTCATACAGTCTACTCAGAAGTAAGCTTCACTTGCTCCCAAGGAAGAAGGCATTGCATTGTAAAGTGAGAAATCTTCTCTGGGGACATCTAGTGAATTTCAAATGTTGGAATGTGCACTCTCCCTCCCCATGGCAAAACCTGGCAACTTTGATTTTCCATTTAAAACCAGAACAACTTTTTGCCTTCTTACCAAAAAGACATTCCTACTCAATAGAAAGGTCTGGATGAAGCAAGGTTCTACCAACAGAGAACCGAGTATTGAAGGAAGAGGCAGATCTTCTCTAAAGGGGTAGAAAATTCCACAACTCAAAAAAGGGGATTCTGTTTCACTTTGTGAGCCCTTAAGACTGAACCTCTGAAGTGTATGGAACTGGAGCTTGTAGATCAATTAATTCTCCTGTTGAAACCAAAGTCTGTTAGAACAAAGAATGTGCGTGCGTTCTCTCTCTCTCTCACACACGCACACCGTTGTGACTTGGCCAGTAGACAGCTTTGTGCTACTTCACTCTGCATCTCAGCTCAGATTGCTTTGCCTGAAGCTGGCTGTCTGATCCTACCCATATTTTTTGAGAAATAAATCCCACAGAGTTCTATGGGATTTAAGTTCCAAATAACTGTTTGTAAAATGGTAGCTAACAAAGGGCGTGGGTGAAGTCTGTAGACTAGCTGTGCATAAGACTTCACTCATGAGTCCACTTTTTCTTTCTTCCCAAATTCTTTCCGTCCTTTATATGCTGCTTACTTTGAAATGTTTTCAAGCCCTAATTTTCCTCTTCTTTATGTACATGAAAACAACAACAACTTACATTTTACAAGAGTATTGTGCAGATTAAATGAAGCAGGTGAACCTAAAATGTAAACATGTTGAACTATATTTTTGTAAGATAAAAGAAGTCAGACTAGCTAGCTAGGACTTGAGACCAGCATCAGTTAATTATTTTTTCCACTGGCAGGTTTTGCTTTCCCTGACTGGGCCTATAAGCCTGAGTCAAGTCCTGGCTCCCGTCAGATCCAGCTCTGGCATTTTATCCTGGAGCTGCTGCAGAAGGAAGAATACCAGAACGTCATCGCCTGGCAAGGGGACTATGGCGAGTTTGTCATCAAGGACCCTGACGAGGTGGCCCGGCTGTGGGGTATTCGTAAATGCAAGCCCCATATGAACTATGACAAGCTGAGTCGGGCTCTAAGGTGAGACATGGAGAAGACAGGAATCTTGGCTTATTTGAGCAGCTGTGGCTGAGGGACAGCACCTTGGGTGAGGAAGGGTATTCAAGCTTGATGTCAGGTCTTCAAAGTGACCCTCTAGCCTGCATTACAACATTGTAGCCAGTTCTCATTCATGCTGGGAACTAGGCTTCTACAAGGTTTGGAACCCACCTAGCCTTTTGGAAAAACTTATGTGCTAATCAGGTTTCAGCGGATATACAAGCTGTAAAACCTGAAAGGTAAGAGCCTTGTGTGGCGCAGAGTGGTAGGCGGCAGTATTGCAACCAAAACTCTCCCCAGGACCCGAGCGGAAGCCGGATTCTCGGGTAGCCGGCTCAGGTCGACTCAGCCTTCCATCCTTCCGAGGTCGGTAAATGAGTACCCAGCTTGCTTGCTGGGGAAGGGAACTGGGGAAGGCAATGGCAAACCACTCCGCTATAGTCTGCCAAGAAAACATCATGAAAGCGGTGTCCCCCCGAAGGGTCAGACATGACTCGGTGCTTGCACAGGGGACCTGTCCTAACAACCAGGAACCACGCTGAGACAAGGAACAGGTCTCTAGTGTTTTATTGCTGCTACATAACAGGAAAATCCTAACAAACTGAAGAAGTGTGGGAAAAACCCAGCCATATAAACCCCAAAGGTTAAGGCGGGCCTGATCTGTGTCTCTTGGAATGGCTACCTAATTCCTCAGTGCTACGCATGTGCTTTACAGCCTGGATGGGAGCCCCCTGCTCGCCATCCTTACTCATGACAGGACATTTCAGCTTTTCACAAAACCTGAAAGACCAAGTTAGGGATAGATTGTCATGAAGAAAATCAATCTATGTGGTGGCTAAGAGTTGACACCAACTTGATGGCACACAATTGCATGGTATAAAACCAGTTGTAATCCTATCTGTTTTGAAAAGCCAAAGGCAAGTTTTAGTCCAATGCAAGATCACATAAATGGGGAGTTGTCCCCTTGGATCTCTTACACTCCTTTCCTTCCATGATTATACTGGGTGTTACGGTTTGTTTGGGGTCAAAGGTTTGGTTCACACAGGGCTGCGATTCACACAGTATTAACCGTATGACTGGGGGAAGAACAACAGAATTTATTTAATTTTTCCCAGTGCGTACACCATTCCCAAAGGAAACACTTGTTGAGGATGTGTTGTGTTTCAAGATAGGTATGAGCAAACTCAGAATTATTGGATTCAACATTTTTAATGTTGTGCTTTCAGGCATGACAAATGTCATTATTACATGGTATGAGATTCTCTTTTTGGGAAAAATGCCAGCTAACAAGGGCAACTGGAAAGTGATTTAAGTCTCTCTGGTCTCAAATTTGCATCTATAAAACAAGGTTAGAAAGATAGGTTAGAATCAACAACAACAACAATCAACTGGTATGCTGCCTGATTCTCAACAGCTCTGGGCAGCTCACACAATCAAACCAATTAGAAACTTGCATCGCTTTGAGCACCTGAAAATGTACTATATTAATGCCAAGTTTCAGTACTTGCATGCTTAACCAATTATTTTAAAAAATGAATAAATAAAAGCTTTGGAAAGTATCTTGACTAACGGGACAGTAATTCATTTTTCCAACATAAGGACTCAAAGTATAGATGGTGACTGCCATCTTCAAAAGAGGAATTCTCCCTGTACTGAAGGATGATCATCTGCATTTTTAAGGTGTTTGCAAACACCCATTCATCATGGTTTTTAAGCACTTTTGATTAATTATCTGGTCTACTAAAACTCTTATGATTAATCAGTAAAATTTCCGTGATCTAGCAACAATGATTCCAAATATTACAGTTACCTGTAGGACCAGTTTGTCATCCTGTCATGCCACAAACGGCTCATTCCTTTCCAGGTGTCAAAAGGAACTGCTTTCTTCTCCCTCTTCAAAGTGCATGCGAACACCCAAAAGAGCTTCACCATTACCTTCTCCGTAATTGATCGACAGCAATATTTGTTATTGCTTATTAATTAACTCTCTAGTCACTTGAGATTCCACTTCCCTAATTAATATTTATGAGGAGCTAAGCGCTATTGACACTTCCTATTAATGCAGCCTGGGAATTCAGCACTGCTTTGCCCAGTAAATAAATTCTGAAGATGCCCTCATAACCCCACAGGAGAAATTCAGAGATCTATTGCTAGCACAGAATAAAGGGGACTTGGTGGCAATATGTTGCTAGGGGGCGCTTTATTTGAAACTCTGCTGATTTTTCCAAATGCACCATTAGGGGGCATTGCGCTAGAAGAAAGAAAGAAAAAGTGATTTAGTCTAGTTTCCAAACGAAGGTCAAACAGTTCTACTTAGCTGGCATTTTTTCCCACTTGGCTAAAACTTGGCAGAAAAAAAAAGTATCTAAGGTTCTATAGTTTATTTAGCTATATACAGAATTTAGATAGAGCATCCTATCTGAGTTTTTAAAAGGCAGCTTATCTACAGCTGCTACACATACACAAATACAGATAGAATCGTTTTTAATCAATGCAGTGCTTTGGCTGTTGGCATTATAAAATGTTTTTATCTTTTGGATTATGACTTATTCTGCCCTAAGCTCTTAGCCCGAGTCAGGTATGAATGATTTTTTATCAGAGGATGGAGGAGAGGGGAGTGAATATCGCTCCACAAAATGGGATACTGAGCCAGCTTTAGAAGTGATCGTCAGACTCCAGACCTTGCTCCCTCAATGTTCCATCCATTGCCTCACCCAGTTTAAAATCTGGTGTTGGACAACACAGAATGCAGTTTCCCCAAACTATTAAATTTTCTTCTTTTTCAAGCTTTTTTTTTTTTGGTAAAAAATAGAGACGGTGGCTAAGAAGAATTTAAATGCTTTCGGTGTGGCTGTGTTCCAAGGACTTCTGTTTTCCTCTTGCACTCCTGAGTAAATGCAGGATTATTTATTTATTCAATTTATATAGCCACCCAGAGTCACTGGTCTGAAATGGGTGGCTATATAAATTGAATGAATGAATAAAATAAAACAAAATGAACTGAAATGAATGGAAGTCCACTAACTTACGCTGGCATTTTGTTTTAACTACAGAACTGATCTGTTCCAAGAGAGCGGCTTCCGATGTCCAGCATATTCTGCTGGTCCTTTTGGAGCTAGGAATTTATATTCAGTCCACCTGCCGCTAGCTCGGCTTCTCCCTTCGCTTTTTTCTGCAGATATTATTACAACAAGCGGATCCTGCACAAGACCAAGGGGAAACGCTTCACCTACAAGTTCAACTTCAGCAAAGTGGTCTTGGTGAATTACCCGCTCCTGGACATGGCTGCCAACTCCCCATTTCTCCTGACTCAGAACCCTTTCAACGGGAGCAACCATGGGGCTGACTGCACCCCACTGACCCCCGAGGTATGACACGCCAAGGAGAGAACAGCTCCTTAGATCCATAGCTGCTGCTTCAGGAAGCCGGTGTTCAGGTCAGACCCCAACCTGGCATTGCAATGCCAGAATTCGGTGCTGGAATGCATCTACCCAGCCCACCAGAGTGGGGAGGCAGGTTATGTTATGGGTCCCTTCTATGAGGGAAGTTCATTTAGTGGGACCATGAAAAAGGGCCTTCTCCGTGGTGGCTCCCTCCCTGTGGAACACCGTTGCCCCGGAGATTGGATTGGCCCCCACCTTGATGCTTTTCCGAAAGGCCCTGAAGACGTGGTTCTGCCAGCTGATTTGATTGTGTTGTAGCCACCGCAGGGGGTGGGGGGTTGATGGGTTTTTATATTGTGGATTTTAATTTTGTAAGCCGCCCAGAGTTGGGCAGCCGTGTAAATTTGTTTAATAAATAAATACATCTGATTTCACAAAGTGAGCGGGGGCTGCTTTTTGAAAACTGTATTGCAAGTGGAATAGACATGCCTATTCCTAGGGAAGAGCGCAAGGTTCCCAACGGTCTCCAATCCTTTCCTCTCTCCTTTGCCAAGATCATTCACCCCTGGATTTCCTTTCTGCAGACCTTACAAAGCCTCTTCTCGAGCCCTCGCTTGGGGGATCCCTCCAGCCGTAACCCCCTCTTTGAACGACAGCCAGAACCAGAGAAACTGAGGCTGGATGCAGCCTTCCCATTCTTGGGATCAGGTGAGCGTATGTCTGCCTGGGTTGAGGGCTGGGGAGCAAGAGATCGTCTTTTTAGCCAAGGCTTCTATAAAAGGGATTTCCCCCCATTGCTTCCCATACGGCTATTGTGTATTTCCAAAGGATATTGATATTATACTGGAAATTGGGCAGGCTCAAAGGCTTTTTCTGATGCCTGGTCCCAGCACGGCGTGTCTGTTCATCTCTCTTTCCTTCTCCCCACAGGTATGGCTGGGTACACAAAACCTCCCAGCTTGCTGACTCCGTATGGCCGGAATGCATCCTTCCCCGAATACCCTTGGAATTTCAACCCTTACCTGTCCAGCACTTTCCCTCTGAACAGCTCCAAGCTACCCACTTCCCTGTATTCACCTCATTTCTACCCCAACCCTTTGTCTGGGTCCCTGGCTCAGCTTCCCACGCCCATCTCCCTTCTACCAACTGAAAACCCAGAGAGAACTACGACCCTGGGGAGCAGCTGCATGCCCCGTCTCTGCCTCCCTCCCCATAGCACAACTCTGCCCCTCCGCGGGGACGTCCACGGAACGGGCACTCGCGATAAGGAATTACTGGGCACCAGGCCACCGAGTCCTTTCAGGGGGCAAGGGGCCAAAGAGGACCCAGCGTCCGATTCCGAGTTGGAGATCACGGATTTGAGCGAGTGCAGTTCGGAAAACGAAGGCTGCGATTTCAGCCCCGACAGCCTGGAAACGTTAGAGAGCCAGGTGCAAAATTACAAGCGGCAGGAGGGGGAGCGGACGGCCAGATCAAGGCCCAGTCAGCCGGACGGGGAGGTGGGAGTTAGCCTGGGTCTTATCAAGCAGGGCAAGTCCCTTGCAGGAAGTTGAGCCCTAGCAACAGTGGTCCTCCTCCCTTGGTCACCTGATTTGACACAAGGTTCAAGGAAACAAAAAACGCCCCCCTCTGTTCCTTTGATGTCTATTTTTATAGGAAAGTTCTATTCGGTGAATATACTGAGTCTAATCTGGATCCCCTCTCCCTTGCATACACCCCACCTGCCCCAGTCCCTCAGATGAGACTGGAATGCTCTCCCAGCTCAAAATGATCATTGGAAGTGCTTGTACGGAAAAAGACAAAACAGACTGTCCACTGGAGACTGGGGGGGGGGGAGAGACAACACACCCAGACCCACCCTGCAGGGCTGACAGCTCTGAGTATCCTGGTCAGATGCCTCCCTCCCCCCAATTTTCTCTTTGGAGCCTGCTACCAATCCAAAGCCCTTTTCTACCACTGTCTGTCCCAGCCCTTTTTCACAATCCGCCTCCAAGTTCATGGACTGGTCAGTTGAACAACATCTAAGATACTTCCTGATCCAGGAAAATCCCTATCACAAGGGTGAAACGTGCAATAGCTTCTTTTTAAACAAGGGCCTCATCCATGGAGAGATGCAGAAAGGACCGACTTGCTTGATTCTGGTGGCCGAGGGAGAATCTCCAAATGTCTCTCTCTATCCCCACCCCCATCTAGTTTCAGACAGCTCAGTCCACTGGCCAAAAATCAGGAATCTGGTAGTACCTTTTCTGATGAACAAATTTTATTAAAAAGCTATGCCTTTTTGCCCCCACTAGACTAACACGGTTCTCTTCCTACTCAGTTCCTTGAACACGCTCCCATGCAACCTTGTTGAACGGAAGCGCAGGAGAATCTGCTGGCCAAGGCAGAAGCTGGGATTTCTTACCTCCCACTTTCCTCCCTTGCAGGTGCCCTTAAAAATAATTTAAGGCAGCTGCTTCCTTGGTCCCAGCAGGCTTAAAGGGCTGCCCCGCTTCTCAGGTTGGTGCCTCCTGCAGAGAGGTCATTCCAAGGGCCAGTTAGAATTCAGATTGAGGTGGTAAAAATCAGGATTCAAATACGGGCTCCCAAATACAAACTCTTGCTGGGTATAATTGTTCTTAACATTTTACATTTTTCGGAGCGTCACTAAGTTGTTGCGTGGCAGCGAGGACTCTGGCGAATGCACCTGCTGATCATTTGGCGTTTACATCTGCAGAGTATCTGGAATGACCCCAACCCAAACCATCAGCCTGGTAGTGGCTAAGAACAGCTGGCTAATCCAGCTGCGCTCCAAAATTAGGAAGCTGGAACTTGGGGAAGAGAGTGCTAGTTGACTGCTTTATTCCACCCCCTTATCCTTGACTTTTCAAAGTGCAATATTGTCTTGTCTGCTCTGGCGTGATCCTTTCTGTAAGCATACACCCCCCCTTCTCCAAAGCCCACACACACACACGTTTCACCCCATCACTGTGCTTGTGACTCTGTGTTTTAAAGAAGAGAAACAAAACTGTACTTGTGTGGTGGATATGAAGAAGTTGTTGAAGTCCCATTCCTCTTTTTTTTTTTGGTATATATTGCATTAATTTATGGAGTGTAAAAAACAACAAAAAGATGGAAAATTTTACACCAGCGGGTCTTGCTGGCCTTGAAAGCAATAAAGTATGTATTCACCGCATCTCTACTCACAGGTGAAATGCAGTAAAGGCAGGATAGGAGATGGTGGGTGGGGGAGTATGAGGATCTCTCTGAGGAGTCAACAGAGCGAGTATTTCTCTCTCCAAAGACCAAATAAAGAAATTGACAATATTAAGCATCAGAAGTCCCATTCAGTTCAATGGCACTTATTTTTCTACGTGAGTAGGCCAGCAGGAGCATTTGAAAGACCACAGCCTGTCCCAAAATTTCAGCATCCTCACACTGGAATTGACCTTGGATCGAGCTGCAAATTAGAAGAATCACTGAAGTTCTAATGTTATTGGGGGGGGGGGGGAAACAAGGGGAATCTCATCCTTGCCAAAGGACAGAGCGATTCTAGCCTCTCCATTCATCCTGCTTTTCCTTGAATAGTATTCTGAGCTCCCTGGTTAGTTTTATTTCACTTTACCCAAGGAATCCTGGGAAATGCAGTTACAAGAGGTACTGAAAAGTCTATTGAGGACCATGGGCTGGGGCCACTATGCTACCAGACATTCAGTTCCCAGGAACAAGGATTACACATGGTTTGCAGTATGCAGAAAGGATCTTTTCCCTTCCCCTCTTCTTCCCCTGGAGACCAATTATGGCAATGCAAGGTATCTGTTTAAAACCCATACATTAACAGACGCCCCTATCCCACCCAACCTATTGAGAGACTGAGCCACCCCACAAGGACAATTGTGGTACTTAGCTTTTCAAAAATCAATGCCATTTCAGGCTGGAGAGCACAAGAGGTGAAGACTCAGGGCAACCCTATCATCACAGCTCCAAGGAGGTAGGACAGGGCAACCAAAAGGCAAGAAATAACCAAATGAAATGAAATGAAGTGGAAAGGTGTTTATATATATATGTGGCATATATATATATATATATGTGGCATCTTTTACAAAATTATCTTTGGTTCTCTCTCTGCTCACTTTCATATGTCTTTATCCCCTCTGCAACATACATAAGACTTTCAACCTTTCCTTCTAACATCAGGCAACATTCCCTACCTTGGATCCCGCCAACTGTGGGGTATAACCTCCAGAATTCCTAAACATCTTGCTAGTCAGGAATCCTGGGAGTTCTAGTCCAGCAGATCTAGAGAGTGTCAGACCAAGGAAGCTGATAAAAAGGATGGGATGGAGGAAAACAGGAGGGACATGAAATGCTGTAATATCCCATAAGATCGGTCCGTCCTTTCCATCCCATCATTAAACAGACCAGAAAATTGCTTGGACTTCACTCTTTAGGGAAGAGGCTTTCCCCTTTCTATTATTCTCATGATCCTTTCCATCAGAAACATTGCTATATGGTGGCCTACTTTCTGCTTCATGTGTGAACTGAAATCCAAAATTAAACATTCTACTGAGGCATAACTAACCATGATGCCATTACAAAAACATTCTCAAGATCATTTACTATAAAATCCCAAGGAAAGGTAGGAATAAGTGAAGGATACTGGGAACTCTTTGTGCTACTTGTCCAAGATGGGTTTAAAGAATAAAAAATGCACGTCCATTTAGAGACACAACACTCCCAAGTCAGAAAACCTCAAACACAACAGACAAGTGTAGAATTGAGAGTACTGGTATGAATAAATATTTTAAAATCTTTATGCTGCCTTGCTCAGCTTGAACAAGAAGAGTACTTTAAGTATTTTGTGTCCCAAGTGGTATGTACAATTTAATTCCCTGTCATTTTGGTGTGCGTGTGTGGTAGAACAAGGTAAAGCCATGGCAAATTGTTGAAGCTGGTTAAAGCATCCAACCTCAGGGAAGTTAAGAGCTAATGTATGGTGCAGCAAGTGATATCTCTATAGCTAAGACTATAGGATTTTGAAGGATCTTCATTAATATAATGTATATTTATCACCAGGCCACTAGGCAAACAGATGATTTCACATCACTGGTTCAGTTCCTAAATTCCAAAGATTTTTAGCAGTTGCCTGGATTTTGGAACCACTGACTATGATCACCAGGTGAACAGGAAAAAAAAGATGGAGCTATGCACGAAAACTGCTCTGCCAGAAATCCTGAGTCTGGGCCAACATTTTTCTCCACATAGATCAAAACCAGGAAATTGCTTTTCATATGTTTTAAGGCTTAAAATGTAATGTGATGTTCTGATCACACTACATTTTTCTTCTACAGTACATCTGTGCAAGAAACACAGGGCAGGACAAAGCCTGTTTGTAGAAATGGAAAAGGAAAAATGTATCCTCCTTTGCCTTCTGCCTAAAAAAAGAGAATGTCCAGAAACATAGCTGGTAATTATCTATCTATAGGGAAGAGGGGTGTATGGACAATCTTGAGAATATTTCTTGAAGTAACACTGTTACTGTGACCTCAATTGTGAAAACAGGTCTTTAGGACCAACCATCCTCGGCTTCACCCCTTTAACATTTTATACGTCATAATACTGGGAGGTCAAAGAAAAAAGAAAAGTCTCATGGAATATATTGGTTTACACTCTTTGTACAGTAATAGATTAAAAAAAATAGACAACTGAACATGATCTCACTTTACGTAAAACAGCCCTGGCTTTCTGACCATTCCCTTACATTGGGGACTGCTCCCCAGCAAAATACAAGTTTTCTTAAAAACAAGCACTTTATCAACACACTATAAAGACACTTGGAAGCAACTGAAGAGAGTTCAGTCTCTGAAGACGCTGCAGTTTGGCCCCTCATCTCCACCCCATGCTCTATGGTCCCTCTGTGGGGCAGGCACCATCACTTTTCTTCCCCCACATCCAACCTTCTCTCCTCTGGGCTGGATCCAACTTCTTTTCCAGAACCTTCCCAGTATCCCCCAATTAACCCATCATTTTCCATTCTGTCACCAGCAGGTGTTTTTTTTCCCCCCCGGGGGAGGGAGAAAGCACACTGTGGTTGCTTAGCAACGGCTAATCCCCAATCCTCCTTGAACCAGAGGACCAACTAATTGGAGGTGGGAGGAGTGACACAGGGATTTGATGTAGTCTGGACGCAGCAAGACCAAATTCTCCATCCTGCTCCGTGGTCCTGCTCCATGGGACCAACCGAGTCTAATCGACAACTTACAGACTTATGCAACTGCTCCAGAGGGATTGAGGGAAGAGGATTCCTCCAGGATTTTAATGACCAATAATCTCAACCCTTTAGAAAGCCCCCAAAAGTAGCACTACCTGCTATGCACACATACATGTATGTATGTGTATGTGCACATATACACACACATACACACAGCTATGGCACCACCTATTGAATACCGTGCAGAACAGCAGATCACCGAAGGCAGTGAGGTAACTGTACATTGCATTATATCAGGGTTCAAAAGAGGTCTGTCTCTGCCCGCCGCAATTGTGCTGCTTGTGTGTAGCTCATGATTAAACAACAACTCACGCACTATTGGCAGGCGAGAAGAAGCAGGGGGATGGCCGAAGTCGAACGGAATGGAAGTTAAGTGCCCATTTCTGCAACAAACCCACAGTCAGATCTGGGATTCAGATTCCACTTAGTATACGTGCTATTGGGACTCCAACTCCAAGAAGGGATGGTCTTTTCAGGCTCTGCCTAGCGAAAAGATGATGGAAGGGGGATGCGGGGGGGGGGGCTGTGAACAGGAAAGGTCTAATGGGAATTAAACTTCAACAATGGCTGTCTCTTGGAAGGAGGAACCCTTTCCTTGCTCAGCACTTCAGCAAAATGCTTAAGGCTACAGGATCCCTTGCATACAGCCAAAGATTCAGGAATGCATTGCATAGTGTGTGCCGTTTAGCACGCCCCAACATCATTTCCATTTGCACACAAGGGAAGACTGGCCACATAAAGCAAACTAGGCTTCTGGGAAACCTGCTTGTTGTTAATCTTCCTCCCACGGGGGAAGTTCTGAGAGACTTCTACGCAAGTTGGAAAGGCACCATGCCTTTCACCCAACCTTGAACACAGGACCTATACCTTCTCTCTCTTCCTCTACTTCCCTTTATATCTGGACTTTATATTCTTTAGTACTGTAGTTCTATTCCATGGGTCCATAACTGATATCCCTGCCTTCCCTAACCTGGGAAGCCCTGAGATAAGCTGAGATTACAATATCCAGAAGTCCCCAAGTTAACACAGCTTTTGGTTGGTAATTCAGGAGAGTGTAGACCCAACATTTCTGCAAGGTACTGGGAAGGCTGGAGCAGCAATTCAGGACCATACTCTGAAATGTGCCAGTGTGTCATAGAGAAAGTACCAACCCAGGTTTTCACCTCTCTCATTCAATTTCTTTGGAAGCCCAAGACAAAAAGAATGTCGCCTTTCTGGTGGGGATGGGAGAGTTGGGTTGGCAAGTGGAAGGAAAAGAGTCATGGGGCAGGAAGAACTGGGAGGAAATCTTGAGTTCATTACTTGAGTTCAGATAGGTACAAGACGGGGATGTGCAGAAAAGTGTGGATGTCTGCAGGGGAAAATGTATCATTCATTCCAGAAGATAAAAATGAGAGCTTGGGAGTGAGTTTGTTTCTTCTTCCTATGGAAGCTCTGATGCAATTGCATTTTTAAAAAAGAAAACTGATACATGTGTGGAAGATAATACACTAACGGGTGAGTTACATCCCTGGAAGCTGAGAATTAACCTTCGGGGGAAGGCAGGATAGCTACTAGATTAGTATTTCTCAGCCGCGGCAACTTGAAGCCAGCATTCTGGGAGTTGAAGTCCACCCATCTTCAAGTTGCCATGGCTGAGAAACACTGTACTAGATTATGTCCTCCTTGAGCACCCTCTCTGAGGTACCTGAGAGCCTATCAGTAAACAGGCCATCAAATTATGGGCTTCTGCACGTGTGTCCTTTGTTAGCCCACCACCTATTTTGACCAACAAAGAGCTGTCATCAGATCCCAGTTTTGTAATCTGTCACCCCTGAGAGCCAGCCCTGTAAACTCTTCCCTTCGCTAAAAGTGAAGCTTACCCATCCCGAAGCACCTTTCTCACCTAACAAAGCAGCTCCTCCCCACACCCCCAGAAGCTTGCAGGACCTCTCGTAAATACAACGCTTCAGCCTCTAAATACTCCCCCTTATAGTGTGCTCTAGGCAGAAAATTCTATGTACAAAATCCACAGCATCTCTCCCTATACAAAACAAGCAGCAGCGTAGGTCCCCATTTGGTTGCTCATGCTGGGAGAGAACCGCCTGGCAGGAGAAGGGGGTGAGCCCACAGTCCTCTTCCTTCTTGTTCGGACAGGCCTGGAAAAAGAAGAACCAGAAAAAGAAGTGAGATATGAAATCCACTGCTACCTAGGAAGACAAAGGGGTCGGTCATTAGCACAGAAAAAGAGAAATCGGGGAGGAAGCTTCAGTATAGTCTGGGGCTGGTCAGCTTACCTTCTTTTCTTCTGCCTTATCAGGTTGCTTGAAATTAGATCCAAATTGGCAGCCTGGGGCAGTGTTTTTCAAGCTTGGCAAGGTTAAGATGTGTGGACTTCAACTCCCAGAATTCCCCAGCCAGCATGGCTGGCTGAGGAATTCTGGGAGTTGAAGTCCACACTTCTTAACCTTGCCAAGCTTGAAAAATGCTGGCCTGGGAGGATTCCAATCCCTTTTCAGTCACACTTTCCAAGCAGAACCTGGGTATAAAACTTGGGATTTAAGAAAAGAAGAAAACCAAGATGCAGAGCAGGACAGGAAAACCCCTGTCTACAGCCACCATTAGCCCCTCTTCCCTCCACAATACTGTAATGCAACTTGAGTGTGGAAGGATGCTGAAAGTTCATTAGAAACCAGCTCCTCTAACTTGTCTCTCTGAAGCCTCTTATAAAGCAACCCCTCTGAAATCATAGTTATAACTTATTACATGTACATCCTGCTTTTTTTTTTTCCTCTGATAACCTAAATAGCTTAAAGGTGTCTCTCCTAGGCACAATATTACGAGATAGACTAGGCTGAAGAAGAGAGACTGGTGTAAAGTTAGCCAGTGAACTTTAAAAATTTTTATAATAATTTTATGGAAGGTTATATTATACAGATAAAGCTAATACAATCTACATAGTATAAAAATATAGGGGAAAAAAGAAAAAAAGAAAAGACCTCTAAAACCTCATCTCTCCATATTAATCAGCAAAAGTCCATTAAGGGTCATCAGAAATAACAACGTTAACTATTACAAACTATATCTACTAAACCCAATTTGAATCCTTCCTTTTTATATCTTCCTTTCTATTTAAACCTACCCTCCCATTTACCCTCTACAAATGAACAAAATCTTCAAAGCATTATCACCCACTCCCAATCAACCAACCAAGTAAGCTTTATGGCCGAGTGGAAGCCTGAATCAGGGTCTCTGCGGTGCAACATTATTCCGCTGCGCACACTTAGTGTCATGTAATCTCAGGCCCTGGTCATAACAAGCTCAGCCTATCAATCTTCCTGGCTGCTATCATCTACGGATTCTTCCTTTCATTTCCTGTTTCCTATCCTGCAAATCGAGACCTGCCATAGATTAAAGTCCACTTTCACCCAGAACAGAAAGGAATTTCTGGAGTTACAGTTCCTGTGGTTCTTTCACTGGGCGGAGGTCGTTCTGGACATTTCTAAGACCAAAACGGAGGGCCTGTTCAGCTGTTAACCCCTGCTAAATAAGGTAATAAAACAAGGTTCCTACCTAAATAAGGTGGGAAAAGTGGAGAAAGTGAAACCGGAGAGTTGTGAGTTAGCCTTGGCCTGATTTATAATCAGCTCAAGCTTAACCAGAGCAAAAAGGAGGCCTGGCCTGAACTGAACTGAGCCTGGAATTTTCTTACCTCCATTCCAAACTGACTCTGGAGAAATGTGGCCAGCTGCTTCTTGGGAAACATGATGGCTTTATCCCTTATACCCACCCTTAACTCCTGTGATGTATAGAAGGCCTTTAGTCAAGTGGAAAGCAGAACAGGACTGCTATAAGGAAGTACATCAGATGCCATGGAGCCCCAGCATCTTAAAACAAACAAGCAAGATTCTAAGACTTTTCACAGAGAAGGCCCTAGTTCCCATGGACTAAAACTGGAGGCACATTTTACTCTTCCTCTGCAAAAGTGTTTACAAGTATTCCTCGACTTATGACTACAATCGGGACTGGAACTTCTGTTGCTAAGTGAGGAGGTTGTTAAGTGAGTCATACCCAATTTTACCACCTTTTTTGCTGCAGTCATTAAGCGAATCACCACAGTCATTAAGGGACTCCGGCTTCCCACATTGACTTTGCTTTGTCGGAAGCTGGCTGGGAAGGTTGCAAATGGCAATCACGTGACCCCAGAATGCTGCAACTGTCTTGTGAGCCGGTTGCCAAGCACCCGAATTTTGATCATGTGATAGAAGTGATGCTGTGATGGCCGTAAGTGCGAGGACCGATCTCAAGTCACTTTTTTCAGCCCCATCGTAACTTCGAATAGTCACTAAATGAATGGTCGTTAAGTTGAGGACTACCTGTATTTCAAACATCCACTCAGCCAAACAGGCTAACATCTGCCAGTCATGACCAATCAGCCTCATCTATCATCCCTGATTGTTGTGGGACTATGGAATGGGAGGGAAGTGGGATCAAAGGCCTAGAACCAAACGGTTGGCATCTTAACACTTGCTGCTTTTCTCCATTTCCTACCTTGCTTGGCCAAGCCTCATGTGGAACTAGGCTGTTGAGATGATGTAAACTTGTCCATCAGCTGCTGAAGCCTCCAGTAATCTGTTTCTATATCCTAGTAGGACAGATAAGATAGTCACACTGAGGAAAATCTGCAAGGAATATGGCCTCTTATCCATCTCAGTCTGTATAAAGTTTTAGTCTTCAGAGAAGTATTGTCTTGCTTTCCCTTTTCAACAAAAAGCTTCAAAACTCAAAGAGAACCATGGATGAGGACTGCAAGAAGAAAACAGTTATCCTGCACTCCCACTCTATGCCTTTCTTAGGTAACATTCCCAAGCCTGCTTCCATCTTTCCTGCCTCTGCCAAGTATTTCCCAAATACTTTAATGTCTGAAAAAGCCAAATCCCTAAAAGTTAAGGAAAATATTCCACCATCCATCTTGGACCTGTGATGGCTCAGGGAAAGGGGTGGGATGGAGCCAGAGGACAATCCGTTCTCACCTTCAGACCCTGAATTGCATCTTCTAGAAGCCTTAAGTGATGCTTCACCCCGTCAGACTGTTGGAGCGACAGAATGATGGGGAAACGGGGCCCTTCCTTATCCAAATGCTCAGAGCCCCACTCTGCATCTTGAGGGCCATTCGAAGAACCTCCTGTTGGAGACAAATGCTTTTATAGCATTATGTTTGATATGTTATGCTTATTTTTAATATTGATCTTTTTAACTTCAGGTATAAATCTACACCAAACATTCCCATGTATCTTCTGCCCATTAACCACAGACCCCAGCCCTACCTGGCCAGGGCCAGAACCCTTCCTTGCAAAACATTCCCTGCTTTTCTCTGTCCCCAAAACGGTTGACTCACAGCAAACCACCCTCCTTCCAAGTCTTAACTTTCCAGGCATGCCCTCACCCTCACCTGGAAGCCTCCTGCTGTTGTCTGCTTCAATCCTGAAATTTCCATCCCATTCCTCTTCCCCCTCCTGGGGGTCTCCATTCTCTGGGGAAAGGTCTGTAGGTTCTGTGGGAAAGATGGTCTCCCCTTCCTCTGGAATCTGAAGCAGCCTCTTCAGGGCCAAGACTGGAAGGACACAAGATTGTCCCCTTCACAACCTTTGGAGGCAACAAAGAGGAGCTCGACAGAGAAGGGAAAAATATGAATCAAATACCTCGGTCCTGTGCAGCAGAGGCCAGAGGGACCTGCCCAGGAGGCCGAGATCTGCAGAGGGTCTGTAGGTCAGCCACAAATGCCTCCACCGTCTTGTCCAACTTTGGTCCACCGACAGGGTTCCGTTCCTCAAATTCTGCACCTTCCAGCATTCCATCTTTTTCTTGCTCTGAGTTGGGATAGCAAAAAAAAAAAAAACACGCAATCAGATCCCAACTGTTGTGTCTCCAAAACTCAGAGACCAATAAGAGTTAAAGCTGCATGAACATTTCTGTATCTATACAAAATTTAGAGATCTGATTCAAAGGCGATGCCATAGAACCTCCAGATCAAATTGGAAACTCGAATCATGAAACCGGATGCTTCCAAATTGACCTGGATAACTCTGACACTCCTGGGTATCCTCAAAAATACCTTTTCCAGAAGTGGTTCAGAAATCTGGCTCAAATCTATCTGCTCTGAATTTAAATCTGAATGTGCAAATCGTATCACTCTGATTTTCTAAAATGACAACCCCAACAGAGTGACTCTCATTGACGTGGTAAGACTGCAGGATCTTTTTGGTATTCCCTCCCTCCAACCTGGATTTTTCCAAATCTCTTCCTCTAAACCCATGTTTCTCAACCTTGGCAACTTTAAGATGTGTGGACCAACTCCCAGAATTCCCTAGCCAGCCTCGCTGGCTGGGGTATTCTGGGAATTGAAGTCCACACACCCTAAAGTTGCCAAGGTTGAGAAACAATGCTCTATACTTACCTTCTGACTGCAGTGCCTCCTTAAGGGAGTTGCCATTTTCTGCTCCACCCAGAAGGGCCTCTGAGTAGCTGTCAAGAAAAAAATGGAAGATATCAGTCTTGGCCACATATGTGGATAGTTTACTGACCTGACTGCTAACATCTTCCCACCTGGACAGTGAGTTTCCTGCTCCCTTTCCTTGGCCTATGAGGGATTTGTGGTTCCCCAACGCCAGTTCTGGCCCCAAACTACATTTTGTATATTCTGTTGATCAGCAGACAGAACACAAGAATTATTCCTATAGCTGCTGCTACCTGATACACTATCCTTTCATCTAGAAGGGCATTTAACATTTTTGTGCCATGGATCCCTTTGAGAGTCTGGTGAAATCTACAGACTCCTTCTCAGAAAAATATACTTAAATGCATAAAATAAAATAAAGAGTTATAGCTAGACAAAGGAAACCCATTATGCTCAAATACAGTTACCAAAATATTATATAAAAAACATGTCATATAGCAATATCCAGGCTTCTCCACTACAGATTTTCACGACATCAATAACAAGGCAATATCCTTTTAGGATATAATAATTTGAGATAGTGAGATTTATGGAAGTTAACAAACATTTCTGGAGTCGCTAAGCCACACCTTATTTTGTTGCCTACATACCTTATTGGTATGTGGAAAACTAAATTTCAGTTAGTCAGTGAAAGCAAAGTTGCAATTCTTTCCCATCCAAGATCATGGACTTCCTGAAATCTACCTATAGACTCCCAAGGGATTTATCTGTGGATCCCAGGTTAAGAATCTCAGATCTAGATTATACATTATTCTTTCAGCATCCCTTATGATGAAATTTAATTTAGCTGTTTTGACCTCACGGGAGTTTAGAAGAGAACTCAGATTTACATGGATCTCTTCATCTGAAGGAAAGGCACGGACCCAACTTTCAATCCCTGCATTATAGGCTCCGTTACATTTTTCCCCTCCCCTCCCCTCCCTCCCTACAACATACTTACTAGCTGGGACTATGTGGCAAAGTTCGGTTTGGCACGGAAAGCCGGGGTTTAGAATTGAAAGCAGCAGGCAGCTTCAGAGAACCAGCAGTCTCGCTGATTATGTTGCACCAGCTAGGATGGAAAAAGAGGGAGAGAATCAGGTGGACCATCTCCCCTAACCCAGCATCCACTAGAGATGTTGGAACTGCAGCCTCCCCCGCCCCCAGAATTTCCCAGCAAAAACAAACAAAACCTTTCTGTTGTGATGATATTTGGCACAATCTCAGCAGCACTTTTTGGTCACAACTTTGCATAAAAACAGCTCAACTAAGTGGTGCTTTAAAAAAGAGAGAAGACTTCTCTCAACCACCCCAATTTTCTCAGAAATGCTCCTTCATCCAAACTAAGGTGCCAACCAATCTTTCACCCCAAACAGTAGTCTGGTTGCTCAATGAGAAAGTAAGTCCCTCTCCCACCCGCTTCTTACTTCTTCCGTTCTGACACTGTCTGAGCCACCAGTTCGTAGATCTGAGCCCCATTCTCCCAGCTGAAGATCACATAGAAGGCCTTGATGTCTATGAGAAAGGAGAGACAGTGAATTCTCCTTAAACTCCACTCTAAAAGAAAGCCTTTATTTCAAGGCTGGACCATATCCAACCTTGAATCGGAATTTGGGCACTGGTCCAGACCAACAAATATTCAAGGCAGAAGCCCTCTGCATCCGCTTTCAACTCCCACGACCACCTCCTGCACCCACCTGTGGCCACTTCACGGGTCATGGCAGAATTGAGCTTGATAATGGGGGACAGCATTTGTTTCCCATCGGGGGTTGGGGTGATAGTGCGGCTGTGAAACTTGAGCACCAGGCGCTCTTCCTGCTTCTGCAGAAGGACCAAGATATCATCCAGCAAGATGACATGAACATCTGGAAAGGATCAGGGAGAACATGAGGTGTGAGAAGTATAAAAGAAAAGTTGCTGGGGAGGAGGAAGTGGGGGTTGAGGAGGGGAGGGGAGCCCTAGGATAGGTCTCCAAGCCTGGCTGTGAACCCCCCAGCTCTGCCAAGATAGTCTTCCTTGGGTAGGCAGATGCCCAAGTTCTACTCTGTAATGTAGGAACAGTAACGAGCAGGATGGGCAGAAAATCAGGGCTCAGTGGAGTCAGGATCAAGCCCATTTTTCTGAACTGCACCCCTCCTTACTTTCCTGGTATCGAGGAGGAAAAGCTTCTGAGAAAGTAGGTGATGGCAGAGACACCTCAAGAGGTGGGAAGTGAAACTAACTAGGACCCAGGCAGAGGAATGGTGAAGGAAGGATGTCCTAAACCCTAGTTTGATAGTTATTTCCCACCTCTCCCTAAATTCTTATTGCTGCAGCTCCAGGTGATTCCACTAACCTACTGATTTATCCTTGGTGACACGCCATGTCAGGGGTCCCTCATACACAAGATTTCGCTTGGTGATATCCGTATTCTGTGGAAAAGAGCTGGTTAGACTCTGCGCTTCAGCATACATTTTCCATTTCTGACAAACACCCCCACAAACGGGTCACCGCACTCTGATGTTCACATTTTGACAAACAAGCTCCCTTTTCTCCGGAGGGGTCTTTTCCCACCAACAGCACAACAGGCCAAAATTCAACAGGGGCAGCCCAAGCATGGCAAGTGTGTAATGTCAAAGCTGTTGAAATGATGTCTTCCATGGAGCCAATGACGCAGAAAAGACAGCCACAGAAGCCCACCCTGATAAAGTCATAGAGATTTAAGGGCACTTCAGTTGCAGTTCTGGGTTCCTCTGCCACCCCTGCCTGATAGGGTGAACGCTCTGTTGGAACTCACCCGAAATTCACTCAGCAGAGGATCAGTACTTTGTTTCAAGTTGGAGAGGTCCAAGCGCCGCTGATAATCTTTGAGTTTCTGAAAAGTATTGGAACGTCCATTTTTTTTACCAACATTGAAGTTGTGAGGAAAGAGAGAAGGGCTCTTTCAAAGAAGAAATGATAAGGATCAAGAAGGATACTTACCAGTAAATTCTCCATAATACGCACTTCTTGGTTGACATGGTTGAGGATCTGCCGACAACATTCGGCTGCCCTCTCCACCTTCTGGCGTTCTTCAGCTTCCTCTGCACCAGGGACCGAAAAAAATGGAAGTTTTGTGAAGACACACCCCTTAAAGCTGATCTCCCCACTGGAATTTAGCTAGATCTGTTTTCCATGAAACTGACAGTTCCCCTCTTCCTCTTTCCATAGCAAGATTCGACAGGTATGTCACAATTTCTCTCTCTCACGCAGACAAGGGACCCTATTACTAGCGATTTAAAACAGCATGCAATGATACATCGTTTGGCAACTGCAAAAATTCCCAGTGATTAAAATGCAAGTTTGAAGACAAAGCGCATGTTTAAAGATGCATTTTTGGAGAGGATTTAACTTTGCACATCACTGCAGTACTTCAGCATGAACACCCACATCTATCAAAATAGATATGGCGTGAAATTTATTTGTTTGTTTGTTTGGTGGGTTTATATGGCTGCCCATCTCACATACGACTTTTGTGCCGATCCTATCACCCCTCTCTGCTCACCAGTGCATTTGGCGATGGAGTGGAGCAGCAGTGGATACTTGGTCAGCCTCTGCATCTCAATAGGAATGATGTCCTTCAGTTGCAATCGCCGGCATCGAGGTTTACTTTCTGCGTCCTGTGGGAAAAAAGGAGGAAAACCATTCACCAACCAGTTTGGCACCTGCAAAAGGTATTATGGAAAGATCCTGTCTGGGGTTCCCTTTCAGATCTGTGTAGCTGGTCTCTCCCATGTAGAAGATGCTCTCAGAACAATCTGTGTGTGTCCCTTTCACCAAACACCAAAGAAATAATATTTACCTGACCTGGAAATGGGGAATAGAAACTGGGAGAAAACAATTAACAACCCAATTGTTAATTGGATGGATGGATGGATGGATGTCAGCCATTCGAGGAAGGCCAAGTCAAAAAACAGGTACCACAGAGATTCCAGGAATGTTGTAGTAAGGTAGAATAACAGAATCAAAAACCTTCACTACTCCTTTTGAAGGACAACGGTGTGTGTGTGTGTGTGCTGGTCTGAGTCTCTTTCTCATGCTTTCTATCATTCCAGGGCTGAGCAACTGTTTCCCCTCTTCCTTCTCAAGGCCAGAACTAAATTACTCTAGAATGAATGACTCTCTCTCTCTCTCTGGGTACTGAGCACCAGGGAACTTCAATGAGTACCCCCTGCTTTTCTGGGACATCAAAAGGCAAACATTTTCCTGTAGTAGTGCCAATTCTATGAAACCCCCTGCCCCCTGAAATCTCATCAGCTGTTACCTTGTTAGGCTTCAGGAAATTAGACAAAACTTCTGAAGAAGGCCTTTTTGTTAGAGATGTCACCTTCTATTTCTACTGCTTTTTGACTGGTTGTAATTTTAACCACGCTTCAATTATTACATACTGTTACATAAAATTATTTATGCTGTGGACATTTTATTATGGAAATTGTAAGCTGCCAAGAGTCTCCCAACTGTGATGGGTAACAAAAAACTTAAATATTCATTCTGTGCTCTACGAATATTCGTTCACTCTTCCTCTCTCTCTCTCTCTGCTCCATGAAACACTCCCATGAAATAAAAGTTTCCTAAAACAATTGCGTAAACCAAAGTTCATTTCACACATTTTAGAGAACTTGTTCTGCTTCTGTTTTGCACCACTCTCCAATTAAGGGCTTCATCTTACTATTTATGGTTTGGTTTGGTTTTCTTAAATGGAAGTGTTGAATTCTGCAGCCAATACAAAACCCTGCGACTGGCAGGATTCGAACAGTCGTGCCCCAGGAATGGTGAATTCCTCTCCTCTCCCAGTGCTTACCTGGATGAACTGGTTGAAACGGGCTTCTTTCTTCTGCTTGGCCTTCAGCTGTTCTAATGCAAAAGATTGGCGGCTACAAAACCGGGAGGAGATCTTCTGAAACCAGTTTCCTTCAGACCCATTGAACTAGGGAAAAGTTAGCAAGAAGGTCACCTATAGAAACTTCTGCTGTCTTCACCTCAGAAATGGCCCCTTCCTTGCCCCTGTTTTTGCCAGCCCCAGGATTTATATTCCAAGCCTTTTCCTCCCACCCTCTGGGGTCAATGGACATTTGGCTGATCCTCTGCTAGCTTGGAGAGTCAGAGACGGATGCTCAATGGTTGTGCCATGGTTCGGTCTGGCAGGGGTGTTTTTAGCGCCTGCCTTGCCAGCTTCAGCCCTTCCAGCTGGTTTCACACAAGGTGCTACACCCAGATTAACCCCCTGCTCTTACTCGCGCCAGCAGCGTGCTTCCAATTTCAGAGACAATCAAATTATTTTCCTCCCTCAGCTTCTTCAAGTTCTCCAGAAACACTTCTGAGAAAAGATGACACAGAGAAGAACCATGACACAGAGAAGCAAAAATACCATGAAAGTGGCCCAATCCACCCAGCAACTCCCATTTACTGGCATGATGGTGGAGTGTTGGACCCATTGGTGGCCATGGAAGCCACTGAGAGGCCTTGGCTCAATCACTCTCTCTCAGCCCAACCAGCCTTGAGGAAAGGCGGGAGACACATCTCACAAATGAGATGCACCCAAACCCCGAGCAGCAAAAACCCTCTTCTCTTTCATACCAAAGTTGGATGACCCCACTAACAAAGTGCTGGCCTTGTTTCTGAGAACCCCAAGGCAGGAAAGCTCCTAAGTCTTAACCATGACCTGTTCAGAAGAACCAGGCACATGCAGAAAGGGGGGCAGTTGCCATAGCCACCTATGCTCCTCCATCATCCATGCAGACAGATGTATTTCTGCCCTTTGCTTTTCTTTCCTGGATACCTCAAATGGCAATTCTCCAAGGTCAGACTCTCAAAGACTTCAAGAAATACTGTAGGTGGATAACCCCTTCATCTTAGGCTCATCACAAACAAGCACAGGTACCAAGAAGATGAAACTTGCTTGTGGGTGGAATGGCAATTCCTAAGGGTTGAGGACAGGGGCTGAGGGATTGTCCACTAAAATTTCTGTTCACTTTACATGGGCTGAGATTAGGCCAATGACTATTAGGATTATGAATCTTCTAGGGGAGAGGGTGTCCCCAAAAGGAGAACTCCCCTCCCAAGACAGGATTACCCAGCATCATCTATAAACACCAGACGGGTATTGTCCTATTCTCTTAGACCTCCTAAACTTGTTTTTATTGGTGGTCATATTAATGTGCGCTTGCTTGAAAGGTTGCGCCATGAACTGCTATTGCATTTATGCATGTTCTCATTTGTAAGGCTTTCTGGAAATTCCAGGAAGGACTACTACCTTCCTTTTTAAATCCATTAATGATACTATTGATTGTAAACAGAATGAAAAGACAGCCATTATTCCTGCTCAATAAATCTAGCACATGAGCTTTTGATCCACTGCCTGGCTTCCGCTCCATCCCATCTCGCCCATCTGCTCCCACGCTCTCACTGTGTTCGTCAATCAGGTCCTCCAGACTGGGGAAAATGTTCACCAGTTCGTTGTCCGTAAAGTATCCCTCGGTCAACAAAGGTTGGTAGAAAACCTCCAGCAACACTCGGAGCATCCGCAGGTGGGCATGCTCAGTGATAAACAGCTCTGCAGAGGGAAAGGTGAAGGGAAGAGCCAGGAAGATCAGCCTTTAGGAAATCTGTGCAATGTTAAAAATTGGGTTGGAAATCTAAAACTTCCATGACAGTTGCAAATGCCTTGCTTATTCATTTGTGTTTTATTCATTTATCCCTTTTCCCCGTTTCTTCCTCTTCCTGGTTTGTAAAGGGTTTTTATGTGGTATAATCACTAGTACATTTTGTTACTGTTATAGTTGTTTGTTGTATCTCATCAATAAAAAAATAACAATAAAATAATCTATGCAATATGAATACAGCTAGTCCTCGCTTAATGACCACTCATTCAGTGACTGTTCAAAGTTACGACAGCACTGAATGAGTGAGACTTAAGATGGGTCCTCGTAGTTATGGCCACTGCAGCATCCCTACGATTACGTGATCACGATTTGGGCGTTTAACAACCAAATAATAATTACAATGTCACAGCGTCCCGCAGTCATGTGTTCACCACTTTGCAACCTGCCCTGCCAGCAAAGTCAATGGGGAAGACAGCAGGCCGCAAATGGTGATCACACAGCAACGGACTTAACAATGACGCGGGATCTGCTTGACAGCAACCAAAAGCACCATCATTACACGATGCAGTCACATGACATCGCACTTTACGACCGCATCGCTTAGCGATGGAGTTGCCGGTTCCAGTTACTGTGGTTTAGTGAGGACTACCTGTGGTACATTTTGTGACTGTTATAGCTGTTTGTTGTATCTCAGCAATAAAAAATTAACAAGAAAAGAAACCTATGCAATTCGAATATTTATGTGTACAGACAAGCCACTAGCACAAGGAGGGGAGGGGGAAAACTCTCCTATCATTTTCTTACTACCTGAATTCTGAAGGTTTTTTTTCCCCCTCACATTTATCTCCAAGGTGGAGGCGTAAGCATGCTCTGGACAATGATTTACATTTGGGGTACAAAGGGATGTGGGGGGCAGTGAGAAATTACAACTCCTCCCTGTACCTGCAAACTGGTAATGTCTGTGGGACTGCCACTCTTAGCCAACGTGTGGGAAGGTGTGTAAGAGAGGAAACTGAATATCCTCCCTGCTCACCAGTCCACCTACTCAAGGAGGCACTTCCCAAAGTTTCTATCTCTTGCTCGCCCTTGGGAAATGTAGCTGGGTCTCAAAAGATCTCCATGGCCTTCTGAAGGGGATTCAAAAGGAAGGAAGGGCCTTGAAGGACAGGAGAAAGCTGCTACCAAGGCAACGCTCAGGTAAGAGGGGCTTGACCCCGGGCCAAGAGAGTAACTTGAGAAACCATCTCAGACAAGCCCCTCCCTAGTTCATGGGGAGATCGTGGGAGGGGGGGAAGCACCTTCAGACTCTGCAAGATTCCGTTCCTCTAGATCAGTGTTTCTCAACCTCAGCTTTTTTTTCTTTTTTATTGGCTGGGGAATTCTGGGAGTTGAAGTCCACACAGCTTAAAGTGGCTGAGGTTGAGAAACACTAATCTAGATGCTACAATAGATGTTCTAGACCAGGTTTCTCGACCAGGGTTCCGTGGCACCCTCGGGTTCCGCGAGAGGTCCCTAGGGGTTCCCTGGGAGATGACGGTTTATTTAGAAAATTATTTCAAATTCGGGCCACTTCACATGAAAGAGGTCAGTTTCATTCTTTATTTTCAGTTTAAGAACCCTGTTCGTGCATGTATGCAGGCCTACCCATGAAACGAATCTAATCATTTTGTAACTTCTGGCCTCTCTTTGAGCCTGGATGTGCAGGGGTTCCCCCAGGCCTGGAAAATATGTCAAGGGGTCCTCCAGGATCAAAAAGTTGAGAAAGGCTGTTCTAGATACTACAATAAAAATCACCCTGACTTATACGGCATTGGTTTCTTAGTCTACTCTACCTAGTAGGACTGACAGGGAAAATCCTCACATACCATTGATCACTTCTTGCCGCTTCACTTCACTTTTCTTCAGCCTGAGGAGGGTGTCGGGGGGGACAAGCTCCCGCCAGTTTGGCGGGTCCAGTTCCAGTTCCGAAACGCGCGGCTCAAACTCCTCAGACTGGGGAAGCAGAAAGGACGGCGGAGGCTCCCCGCCCCCTGCCCCTCCTGGCTCCAAACTGTAGGATTCAAAGCGACAGACAAAAGATAGAGTGAGGACGGTCCTACATTTACCCATCCATCCATCCATCCTTCAACATTTACAAACCACCCCAGCCTGACTGAGTCTGGTGATCATGATTGCCCTGCACCGAGTCCCACTGCGGTAGCAACATCTGGCCAATCGTGGCTGATCTAGAAAAGCTGAGGAGGGTTGGAACTGGATGGGAGACCACTAGGAAATCCCAGGATTGTGTAGGCTAGACTGGGATAGAAGAATCCCAGGAGAAGACAATTTCCAAACTCTTCCAAACTCTTGCCAAGAAAAATGATACAGACGTGTTCATTAAGTCACCAGGTTAGCTCAATTCAAAGGAATCATGCCCCCCCTTTTTTTACCTGCCCCAACAGCTCTGGAATCTGGAATCCTCACAAAGAAAGAATTCTCATGGTTTCCAAGGCTAATCCACCACATTAAACCAGTCCAACCCAGTTAATTTTGCAACATAGGTCAATTCCATGCGCTAAAAGCATTGTTACAGCTTATCTTCTCAGCAAATAATCTAAGAAAATGGTATTAATGTGTACCATAATATTTTCAACTCATCACAGGAGCATTTTCTCCCTGGGATTTTACAATGGGACAACTTATTAATTAACCAATATTAATCCCAAATAATTAAGATAATTTGTGAGATGCTGCTTGGTTTTTGTTTTTTAAGAGTTTAGGAGAGATTTCCACAAATTTGTCAACGTATAGCTCCCAGTTAAACAGAAGCCTCTCTTCCAGTCGTAGTTGCTGGAATGAAAAAGCAGGTAGCTGAATTTAGCTAAATACTTTGACATTGTCTAGCAGCATTATGTTTACGCATAAATAAGCTGCAGATGACTTGAAAGAGTGGCATGGTTGACTCAGGAGTTGTGCTGGACTATGTCAGTCCTCCTGGGCAGAAGAAACAGATGGCCAGAGTGGTTCTTTTTAAAGGCTGCACCTTTCCTATTCTCATGTTTCAGGGAAGGAAATACGGGAGAGATGCATCTTCTCTTTTGGCATCAAGGATAGTGGAGAGAAGGGGAACTACCCCCTGCAGTTGTTTAATTTATTTTGCACACAGATAAGAAATTCACTGCTCCCATCCTTGGCGACGGTCCAGGGGAACGCATCCATTCCCGTTTAGTGCTGGCAGAGATCTCCAGGGGGGTCTGCCGAGGCTGCTGCTCCTTTTACAGCTGCCCCGTTTCTGCCCGGGCTGGGGCAGCTCCGATGGCCTCTTCACCTACTTGCAACTTCCCTGCTTCTGCCGGGCCTGCTCTAGGGTTGGCTTCTCCTCCAGCTCATTGGCCCGGGCCGCGGCCTCGAGGTCCACATCGCTCCGCGAACGCGGCTGCTTGCCCTTGGCCGAGCCACGCTGAGACCGCTTCCGCTCGTAAACCCGCAGGCTCTCAGAGCGGCCCAACTTTCCGGTCAGCCTGGTGAGGGTGGGGTGGTAGGTAGGGGAAGCCAGGCCACAGACAAAAATTAAAAATGCAGATCGAGGGACGTGGGGTTCGACAAGCCAACGGGACACAAGGGGGGATGAAATGAGCCACAGACCGACCGATTGTGAGCGACACGGGCCAGGAGTCACAGAAGGTTTGGCACCACGAAGGTGGTGGGGGTCACAAGCAGGAGAACACCCAATATGGAGGGGGAGGAGAGGGGAGGGAAGACAAATTGAACACATGCAGCGGTGGAAAGAGAAAGGGAGAGAGAGAAATGTGAGAACCCAGAAACCAGTGAGATATCCATGCACAGAAGAAGGGAGGGTGGAGCTGTGAGGCAGACACACTCCTGCCAGTTGGGCCCACCACACGGTTGGTCCCAACCATAGCCACAATCTCAAAAAAGATCTTGCCTCTTACGAGGGTCAACCACACCCCCTCGCCACCTCCTGCCCCTTGCCAACGCTCAAAACAAGGTCTGCCGCAAGAGGAGCAGCATTTGAAGAAGAGGGGCACCAGAGCCAGACGGGGCCAGAGTTAAAGGGTCCCGTTTCTCCAGCCGACTCGGGGAGGGAGGTGCAGCTTCCCGAGGCAGGTCTGGCGAACAAAAGGTAATACTTAACTCTGTTTGTGTGTCTTCCCCTGAGGAAGAAATTCATGCAAAGGGTGAGTGGGGGTGAGGAGGCCACCAACCTTTTTCGCCTTCTAGAAGGGAAGAACAGAATATAGAAGGGTGATTTTGTTAATACTGAAAGGAGAGGAAGAGAAAAAGAGGGGGTGGGTGGGGTGGGCATGTGGCAATGGGCAATCCTCCTACCAAATCTCAGAAACGGACGAGGGCGGTTTCAATGTGAGATGACCCCCAAAGAACCAGGCTCAAGAGGATGGAGAACCAGGCTCCAGATAAGTTGGGGAGATAGCCAAAGGGACAACAGAAACTGTGTATTACTTTCCAACGGTACCCTAAGAAGATCTTTATAGACTCCTGGCCAGCCATACAACCTGTTTGTCCAGATAGAACCCACACCGAGTTTGTGGGACCTGCTCCTAGCTAACTGCCTAAAGAAACGCTGCCCAGATTTGCAGAACAAGGAGCTGTCCACCCGTATGCTTCATAAGGATCCCTATCCACCCCCTTGCAAGGCCACCAATCCCGCCCCCCACTCTCACCTTTCATTTTCTGCGCCTTCATCCGGTGGGAGCTGTTCTCCGGCCAGGGACTGCTCAGTAACTGGTGAATCTCCTGAATCTGCCAGACCCAGACTGTCCACCCCTAAGGAAAACCAAGGAAGGTGTGAAGGAGGAGGGAAGAAAGGATCCATCGCTTGCTCTCTCCAGTCCATCCCATCTCTCACCCTCTCCGTCATTGCTCTCTCCGGGTGGGGGGTGCACAGTGACGGACACTCCAGAAGGATCCTGCCCCGAAGGGGTCCCCTTGCCCCGCCCAGAACTTCCTTCTGCTAACTTGGCTTTCTTGTCCAAGGCTGGAGTCTTCTCCCCTGCTTTAAGGAGAAAAATACAGGGAAATCACACACAGCCCAGATGCTGTTCACCTCCCGCAAATCGCTGTCCCCACCTCACCATACGCCTCACTTGGGCTTATGCACAGATTAGGGCGCTCTAGTTTCAAGGTCAAGAGGCAAGGAAGCTTCCTTTCTTCCTGCCTGAACTGTCACTTAACCAAGGCAACCAAGCACCTCCTGGGGCCATCATGTTCAGGTGGATAAAAATTTGACCGTCAGGTAACCCACTTTCTCCAAGCCAGGAGAGGGGCAAGGTGCTACGTGCAGCTCAGAAGAGATGTAAAATCCCACTAGAGAGGGTTGATGGTTGCTTAGTAAGAGTTTTTATATATATATCAACAGCTTCCTTCTAGCTGGCAGACAAGGGCCCTAAAATAGCTTGCCACTGAGTCTGCATTTGTAATCTTAGAAACCTAATGGGAAATTAAGGTGAGATTGAGTACAAGTTATGGGGTGTAGTCCTCTATCGTTCCTCTCATTTTATCATGTTTTATTCTTTCCACCTTATTCCTGTTCTTATATTATTTTACGGAACTTTATTCTGTTGTTTTTATGTTGATATGCTCGGTGGGTCTGTGAACTGTAACAAAGGCATTGAACGGAATAGAGATGAAGAAGTTCCCTTTAAGCATTGCAAGGGCAAAGTGTGAGCATGGAGTCTATGCTGGAAGAACACCCTGGACATATCATGCTAAGCCACAGCCACATTTGTTTGGTTTTAGTGTGCATGTGAACCCAGGTATTGTGCATGACAGGTGTGAAAATCAAGCATTTGCTAAGGTCCTGTTGGGTCCACTGGAATTGAAAGCCAACTCAGCGTCCTTAAAGATGACACAGGAAATTCTGGGCATCCTTTACCGATCTGGATACCCTCCAGATATGTAAACTCCACCTCCCAGAATTCCCAAATCCACATGACTGTTACTCCAAATTCTGCAAGTTGAAATCCTCATACCCGGAAGCTGGACTTGGCTTCTCTGGGGCATACCCTTCTCTGGAACCCAGGGAGTAGCAAGAAGAGCCAACGGATGTCAATCCAAACAGCCGGGCAAGACCAAGGAAGGAAAACTACAGATATCTGTAGTGGAGCAAAATATCTTTAATGCTGGTTGGAGGCAAAAACAGAATCTTGGAAATGGTAAGAAGGCTTTTCCCAGCCTCATGTATCGTGAGCAAATTAAGGCAGACCCTCTTTGAGTGCT
Source organism: Candoia aspera (assembly GCF_035149785.1). Taxonomy (NCBI): domain Eukaryota; kingdom Metazoa; phylum Chordata; class Lepidosauria; order Squamata; family Candoiidae; genus Candoia; species Candoia aspera. Next base: position 22,163,304 of record NC_086162.1, read on the forward strand.
TCGAAATGCTTCTTCACAGATTTCTTGCCGCCTGAGCTGAGCTGCCTTTTAGGAGCTGCACTGCCAAATGATTATCCTCTCTGTCTCTTGGTTGTTTGTGTCTGGATTTCCTTACTTTCTTTCCCCAACCTCTCTGCAATCTTTCACAATGGCTGACCATGCAAAGGAAAGTCACCAGGATTCCCACATCAAAGGCTACTCGTGACTCTAGAGCAGTGTTTCTCAACCTCAGCCACTTTCAGCTGTGTGGACTTCAACTCCCAGAATTCCCTAGCTAGCCTTGCTGGCTGGGGTATTCTGGAATTGAAGTCCACACAGCTGAAAGTGGCTGAGGTTGAGAAATGCTGCTCTAGAGGGTTCATTAAAACCTCCCAGTTTCCAGGCACAACATGGACCACTCCTCTGAGCCTATCTGTGCTTGACAATGGCACTCAGATGGGACAACAGAGTCCCAGAAGGCTCACTAGGCCACACTTCAGCCTTGGGATAATGCAGTTGCTGGCTCAAGGCTGGAAGCTCTGTCCTCCCCCTCACCCATCTCTCCTGCTTGAGCTGTTCTCAAGCTCCTTTCTCCAGATGTTCACCATGTTACAGCTGGAAGAGGGTCCTTGTTTCCCATTTACAATTGCATAAGCAGCAGGAAGAGAGTGACACCCTGAGTGTAGACAAGTCAACATAGAGAGGATAATGTGTCCCAATTATTGGATGGGGGGAGGCAGCCCTAACAGGGGCTCAACTGCCTTAGCTACCTTTTTAGAGAGAATTATTCTGGGAGATGCCAAGTGTGTTTGGTGGGTTTTAACAGAAGGGGGAGAGGGGGAGTATCTGGTTAAATTTGGTAGCTACTGTGAGAAATATCTCAAGAGCCAGCAGTTCTCAAGGCAGAGATGCCATTATGTCAACAATGAAGAATCACTCAGCTTCAACACCTTCACTCTGATAGCAGGAAATCAATTGTTTAGCTTTATTCTAATTTGCAATTACCACACCATGGCACGTAAGAGTCAGTTCCTGGACTAATAAAGGTTCTGGAGACTTTTATGAAGCTGCAAGCTTCCCCAAGCGAAGAGACCACTTCACCAAACCAGAGGAAAGCTGATGGAAAATCAGAAAGTTTCTCCCTAACGTATATTGGTTCTATATTCCATTTGCTGGAATTTTTGTCACCTCATCTCTTTCCCCTCCATAAATCTCACTAAAAAGAAGTCCGTGACACCCTTGCTTGGAAAACAGTAACATTCAGTTTTAGGGAGATGCCAAAGAAACTGACAGCAGGACTGAGAGAGTTCAGCTCAGCCAGAATCTAGCAGCCAATACAGCTGTGCAAAGTTGAAACACTAAGATTTCCTGCCAAGTCCTGGTCTGCTAAATTGGGGGGGGGGAGGTGTCCCAGAGGTTTCTCTTACCACCAAAATCTGATCCTTACCATTAACTATCTAAGTACAAAGTGAACTCACCATGGGAAGTAAAACCGAGCAAGTGCTTAATTTGTGCATAAGCCGTAGAGAAAAACGATAGAGCCCATGATCTTTTCCCCCCTTGGCTAATTCAACTAATTCAACGCAGTACCCATAGGGACAGACAGACAGAGGGACAAAGAGCGAGCTGTGGCATGCCAAGAATTTTATCTGGTAACATGACAGGTGTGATGTACTTTTACAGGCATGTGTGTGATTCTTATTAGTATATTACTTAATGGGAGAGTGCGACAGTGAATTAAAAAGTTAGAGACTGATGTTATGAGAGGCAGATTAGTTCTATACACCTTCCTCATCAGAGGGATGAATGGATACATGGGGTGCCATGCGTTACTAGGGAGCTGGTGAGAGGAGAAGGAAGTAGGGTGCTAGTACCTTCACCCTCAGCTTTGGACTGTCTGTAATCAGAATCTACAAAAAAAGCAGCAAAAAAGAAAAAAAAATAATGGAGAAGGATGGGGAAAGAGATGTCATATTAATCCCTTCCTAGGTATTGCCCAAAACTGCTTCTGGGCAAGCGACACGCCAGACTCACCAACCGAGTTGATCCGATGCACACAAAGGGATCACTGTTTTGTGGGCTGGCCAAATTTTTATTCCTTATTTGCCTAGCAACAATAACCACAAGCTTTCAAAACAGGAAGAAGAAACAGAAGAAAATTGCCAGTTTCCAAAGGATGCTTCTGAAGAATCCTTTGAGGTCGACCCTGGGATGGATCCCAAGCCAGGGCTGGCACCTGATGAAGCCGGAGTAAATCCAGATTTGCTTCCAGCAACCTTATTTTTACCGTTTCTGGAAGAACACGTAATCTAGCTCTTTTCTTCCTTCTGCCTCTAAAGGGAACACCTTAACAGCTTGATTGCTGGCTTAAGCCATGGACTGGCTGGCAACACTTTTTCCAGAGGGTGGGGACGGGGGCTACATGAAGGGGAAAAAAAAGCTTTTGCAAAAGAACATCATGGAAATATTTCTGGAATCTTAGGACTCTGTTTGAATGAGAAGGGCTTCCCCGGTGCAAGTTCTGTCAAGCCTCCTGGAGGTTCAGTTTTACTGTTATTTGTTTTAAAACAAAAACCAAAAAGCCAGACCACTGTAATTTGGCAGTTACATCTTGGGAGGACTTCAGGAGCCTCAAAGAAGTGGCTGGGGTTGCTGACCCCTCTCCTAAGGAAACCTTACGGTTGGGGGCTGAGGAGAGCAAGTTAAGTAAAGGGCACGGGGGTTCCTGGGCCAGGGCTAAGGAATTCATTTTGCTTACTTACAGTGGGAATCCCCACGGTTCCAGCGTGCTGGGTCCAAAATGCTAAAGCTTTTCTTCGGTTTGAGAGCTTCCTCAGGCTTCTTGGTCCCTGAAATCTGGATTAGCCAGAGAGGAGAATTTACCATCTGTTCCCAGTCCCAGACTGCAAACTGCTTAGAGTCCTCTGTGATGGAGGTGGCAGGGTAAAGGTAAAGGTTTCCCTTGACATTAAGTCCAGCCGTGTCCGACTCTAGGGGGCGGTGCTCATCTCCGTTTCAAAGCCGAAGAGACGGCATTTGTCCGTAGACACTTCCTCCGTGGTCATGTGGCCGGCATGACTAAACGGAACGCCGTTACCTGCCCGCCGAAGCGGTACCTATTAATCTACTCACATTTGCATGTTTTCGAACTGCTAGGTTGGCAGGAGCTGGGACTAGCAACGGGAGCTCACTCCATCACGCAGATTCGAACCACCGACCTTCCGATCGGCAAGCCCAGCAGCTCAGCGGTTTAACCCGCAGCGCCACCGCGTCCCTAAACTGATGGAGGTGGTAGGAAGTCTGATAAACAAACCATCAACCTGGAACGGGACTCATTCTAGACAGGTTCCAGCAACTTGCAGAAGGACAATTTGTCAGCTCAGTTCTTGAGCCCTGCCTTTGCCTGAATCCCCAAGGGGGCTTCTGCATTAAGAAACCAATCCTATCTATTTTGTCCTGGTGCACTGATTATTTCAAAGGTTACCTTCTTGCGGAAGAAGTTTGCTTTCGACTTCTTGTTATCGGCTGTCTTTGTCTTAACCCCCAGGTGCTTCATATATGTCACAATGGCGGTAAAAATGGCAGAGCTGAAAGAACAGAGCAGGGGAGGAGGAAAATTAATATTACAATCATCAGGCTACCACATCAAAAGACTCAAGGCAGCATACAGTTAAAAACATCATTAAGTCACACTCAAGCGCAGAAATGCTAGTCCACTGAGGGAACATACTAAGCAGAAACTTTCCAGCCACCCATCATTAACCAAGCAGGGACACCAATTGCTTTGCAATGGACTTCGGGAGTTTGAGGATTCTGCGCAGGATCTTAGCTGTTCCTGGCACTGTATTCTTCTGGGCAAAGAGCTCTGATGTTGCCCCTGGGATCTGCTGGAGCCCCTCTCCCAGCTTGGGAGTCACAGCCCCGAGTGCTCCTACCCCCACTGGGACCACTTTGACCTTCACTTTCCACATCCTCTCTAGTTCCTCTTTCAGGCCCTAGTACTTTTCTTTGAATAAAAAAAAACAAGTTTTTAGTTTTTCTGAAGAACAGCAGGGTCAGGACCCAATGAAACTTGGTGGGGAGGGGGGGAACACACAGCCTCTCAATTTAACAGAGATACAACACATATACATGTTTAACAGGAGTAAACAAACCATGCTTTGACCTCTCTTGCATCACTTCTTTTTTTCAGCTCGAGCTTAACAAGCCTGCCAAATTTGACTTTCCTGCTAAATATGCATATGCATGTAGAAAATCTCAGAAAGATTTAGTGTAAGTATAAAAAGAGCTTATGAATAACTTTGAAAAGGGGGGGATCCGACAATCACAGTTCTGCACATCTATCTATCTATCTATCTATCTATCTATCTATCTATCTATCTCTCCACCCACTTTGCTTCATCACCCCACCCTCTTCATGAAGCGCTGCTCCTTGGCCACCCAAAAGGTCCTGACCATTGATGTACCGAATCCTTTTGCAGTAGCTGCCAACTGAACTGAATAGCTGTGGTCCCTTAACGGAAAAAACACTTCCTTGTTTAGGGACTGATGGCAGCCAGGGACACGTGGTCCACTAAAGTATCAGCTGTGCCAGCTTGCTGCAATAATTCAGCTTCCTGCACGTGCCAAATGCCCACATTTCTTTTCATTCTTTCCATCCCACCGGAAGGGAAGATGGAAAAGATGTGGGGACTGTTCGTTCATCAGTAGGATAAAACTCTTCAAAGCCAGAACAGAACGGGACCACGTTTGGTGTGGAGGGAGGAGCTGGCAAAAAGAAGATCAAGTTCAAAAATGGGTCAGATCAGGCTGAGGGCTGCAGAGAAAAAAGAGCCAGGAAAAATCCTTAAAGCATCTCAGGGGAAGAGGCTGTTGGGTCATGTGACACATGCAGCCCATCCCGGGCTTCTTGGTGTATATGTATACGCAAACGCATGACCACTGCTGGTAAAGGGGTTGGAAAGAATCCCAGAAGTCGTGCTTTTAAGGTTTTCCCAGCCTTGTTTGATTTTTAAGCATCAGATGTAAGCTTCCCCAGCTGTTGCCCTGCAGCTGGTTAGGACACCCTCAACTCTCTCTTGCACTGCACAGACCCCACTCCCTGCTGCCACCGACATCTCCAAGCATTTTCTTTAGACCAGCTGCTTTCAACATACTGCTGGTCCAAAGGGTGGGGCTACATCTCCCATCATTTCCACCCATTGTCACTGGCTGAGATTTTGGGAAGTACGGTCCAGCACCCCAATGGGCCAACAAAGTAGGTCAGGCAAGACTGGGGAGACACTCCTAGCTGCTGTGGGCAAATGGTTTGGTTCTGGCGAAGGTTGGTTTTGAGGCCTTTAAGCAGCCAGTAGCTCTCTCAGAGCAAAACCTTGAAGGGTTAACTGTATCTTCTCTTCTCCCCCTTCAGCTTCCTGGACCACAGAACTAAATGTGCTGCAAGCCACATCCGGTTTCATTCAGGAGACTGCAAAAGTGTATTTCCACCCCCACTCCAGTCAGTCATGCGCGCGCGCACACAGTCAGACCACTCTGCACCTGTGGGTGGCTTACCACTTTTCCTCGTCGGCAGAAATGGTGAGGCTGGAATCAATGAAGGAAAAAGGAGAGGAGGAAAAAAAGGTCAGGGTGCAAAGCTCGCATTTGGGTTACATCTGCATCCTTCCTATCCAGCTGTTTGCCCATCTTCTCCTCAGAGAGTACCCAGATCACAGCTGGCCTAAAGAACTGCCAGGAGGTGGGCATTTGAACCTGCCACTCTCCGTCTTAACTCTCCAGAACAAAGGGAAGGCGAACCCTCTAGTGCCAGAAGTTTCGGATTCACTCCCATGATCCCTTGCCAGTGGCTGATGGGAGTTGCGGTCCAAAGCCTCTGAAAGATAGCAGCATGTCTACCTCTCCACACAAAAGTACTGCCCCCTTTCTCCCTCTGGGACAGCTGACTCTCAAAGCCACCCCTCTCTTACACCCCCCACCCCCATTTTTGTTTCTTGAAAACTTACCGGTAGCACAGCCCCATCTTTGCTCAGCAGAAGGAAAACAGCATTCAAAAGGCAAATAAACATGTTCTGCGGGGTGAGCTACGCAGGCTGCCTAATGCCGAAAGCAACTGCTGGACCAAGTGGGATACAGCAACTGAACGGGGGAAGGGGCCACCAGGAGAGTTTATACAGCCGGCGAAGATGATGCAACAAGAGGCAATATCCCGGGATGGGCGGAGAGCGTCCCCCCTCCTCCCCTCCTGCCAGCTGGATCCTATTATCTGGTAGGGACTTGGCAGGGAAGCCACAGACACCACTGATGATCTGGCTGGCTCCTGACTCTCATCCCAGCGCTAATGGGACAACTGCCAGGAACCAGAAGCTCAGTCCATGGGAAAAAAGTGTGTGTGTGGGGGGGGTAAACAGAGCTTGGCTGTTCTACAAGGGAGATCTTGGGAGGGGGGGAGGGCTTGTTTGAAACAGAAACCTTGGATGGGATCAGCAGCTGGAATAGAAGAAGGGCTGGTGCACAATAAACATAGGCTAGAAGGGACAGCTCCTCAAAGCTAAATGGCTGTTCCCATTTGGTGCACCACGTGACTGAGGTCAGGAGGAGACATAACCCTCCGTGTGGATTGACAAGCAGGAGGGTGACACCTGCAGCAAGGTATGGGGATCGGGAGGCCCTTTTAGGGCTCTTTCCCAACCTGCTGCAAGGGGGAAACGACGGGTGCAAAAGACCATCTTCGCAAGCATGGTGATACCTAGGAGTCAAGGTAGTGCCCTGTTGGCTCCGAAAGGATCCCAGGTGTGGAGAATGAGCTCAGTGGGGCAAGAACAGGGGCACCAGGTTTTGGCCAAAGCCAGCCATAGCAACCTCGAAGGAGGAATGCCTTCTCTGCTAGAGTGAAGGAGGACCTGAACGGGCACCCTAACAGTTCACACATGGCAGTTAAGTCAGGAGGCCTTCACTCACTGCATCTCCTCCAATTTGGCCAACAGCTGTTCGGCCAGCTGTTTCTCCTTGGACTCGCGGATGCCTTTGTCCTTGGTGCGGACACTTTCCAGTTCAGAAAGCTCCTTCTCTCCCGGTGTCATTCCCATTTTCCTTTTTTCCCTGTGGAAACCAAGAACAGCTTTTTCTTCTCACAGGCTCAGCTGAGAAACAGCGTCACTCGGTGACCTCGCGTCCCAACCAATTCACCGCTGCTATTGCTCCTCTGAACCAAGGCTATGTTCCAGGCAGCGTGCTTAATCTCGCATGCTTAATCTTGGCACAAGGCTTGGGACCATCAACTGACCCCTGAACACAACACGCTAAGCTACAGAAAAACTTAATTAAATGTAAAACTTGCCAACCCTAGCAAGACGTGCAAATACTTTTCCTAGCTTAGTTGCCCATCCCTGTCCTAAGCCATAAACTATGGCTGATACAGCATGCTGAGTCTGTATACCATATAGAGCCAAAATCAAAGAAATGGCAGTAGGGCTTTGGTTGATGTGCTTCAGAGGGGGGCCACGGGGCATTCACTCTACCTGCTGGTACCTCCTTAAAGAAGCCACACCTTTTCCTGAGATTGTACCACAGCCACACAGCCCCAGGAAAGTACACATTTGTGTTAAGGAGAGGGTGGCAAGGTGTGACAACTTATCTGCACCTTGCTGGTGCCACCCTAATTCCCACACCTGTCTTCCTAGGACTGTACTCTACCAAGCAACCGTAGGAAAAACTGAAGCCTCATTAAGGAAGCACTAACAGGTGGCGTAGCCCCCTGAAGCACCTCTTCCTCTTTGAATCCAATGAACTCAGTCGCTTGCTTTAGCCTCTGCCCTTGGAACCACGAGCCTGACCACCATTAGCCAAAGCCTTTTGCAAACTCGACACCCGTGGTTCTTAAACTGACCCAATTACTGGTAGTCCTCAGTTAACAACGGCAGTTGAGACAGGAATTTCCCTTCGCTAAGCAACACAGTTGTAAAGCGAAACATCATGCGACTGCGCCACTTAGCTATGGCAGTTCCAGTTGCCATCATTAAGTGAATCCTGCATGGTCATTAAGCGCGATGTCACGGGGTTGCCATTGGCGACCTCCTGCCTGTGACTTTGATTGCTGGAACCGGCAGTGAAAGTTGCAAATGGTGATCATGTGACAGCAGGACGCTGCTACATCATAATTGCGAGCTGGTTGCCGAATGCTGGATTGTGATCACGCGACCCCAGGAACGCTGCAATGGCCGGAACTTCGAGGACCGGTCTTAAGTACCCCTTGTTCAGCGCCGTCATAACTTCAAATGGTCACTGAACGAGTGGTCGTAAAGCGAGGACCACCTCTACCCATTTTTCTGGTCTCAAATAATGTCATCACCCCTACCAAAAAACCAAAACAGACTTTGTGGTTTTACACAAGCATCTCAGCAGCAGCAGTCCCAAACTGGTCCCTCAGCTCCCAAATGAGCATTTGCAAATTACTCCCCCCACCCCCCACCCCCGAGCTTTCTCAGGACTTGGGAGTTGCAGATTCCAAACCTGAAGTCCTCCAACTGCAGGGAAATCTCCATTTCTTGAAAGGATTGGATGTCCTGCAAGTACTTTTTCTGTTGGTCTTCTGGGATAAGATCAGGCCTGTTTCGGTCTACAGTCAGAAGAGAAGAGAGCACCTAAGCGTGACAGCCACGTTGCAAAATTAGGCATGTGATTGTAAAGGGCTTCAGGAGCCAAAAAGCAAACCTGGTTTAGATCTCGAGGCATCTTCAGTGAGCGAGCTAGAAGAATTTTCCCAGGAAACTCAACAGACTTTACATTAGGCCAGTATTTTTCAACCTTGGCAATTCTAAGATGGGTGGACTTCAACTCCCAGAATTCCCCAGCCAGCCATGCTGGCTGGGGAATTCTGGGAGTTGAAGTCCACCCATCTTAGAGTTGCCAAGGTTGAAACACACTGCACTGACGTCTTCCTCCTAAAACGAGGATGGACACTTCACCATTTTAAGGAAGGGAAGCCTTGTAGCGGAAGAGTCAATGGTATGATACCACGTCAGCATGGCTGAGGTTTTCAGGTTTTTCACTGAGTTTTAGAATGCTGATTTGTTTCCTAACCTCCTATAAGCCTATTTTAAGCTGCATACTACAGTTTGCCTGCCAATAAATACCATCATCATCATCATCATCATCATCATCATCATCATCAATTAAACTTGTACGCCACCTGACTCTCAACAACTCTGAGTGGCTCACAACAATCAAACAAAGAAATCACAATAATATCAATAAAACATACAAAATAAGGATAAACGATGGCAAGTGCCGTGAAACGAGGGGTCTACTCTCCCTCACCAAAGGCCTGGATGAAGAGCCAGGTCTTCATGGCTCTTCTAAACAATATTTGGATCTTGGAGGGCATGACACCTCACAGACAATTTTGAGCAGCCATGGTTAAAGGTAGTTTGGGGGGGACAAGAAAAAAGGCTCTCGAGGGCCATATGCATCTGGTAACCCCAAGTTCCCCAGCCCTAGCCAAGCAAAAACTCACAGAATTCTGGCCAATTTGACCCTCAAAGAATTCACATGGATTTTGCACGGCTACAATTCAGAAAGTTTTCTGGTGGAGATTTCTCCCTGCTCCCTTCCAATGCTAAATTTGTCCTGCCACAAGAGCACCAACGAAACACTGCATCGCTCCGGATTTTCTTTTATGGTTAGCGGCTTTCCAGTCCAGAGGGATATTTTTGCTGCTATATTTGTACCAAAAAAAAAAAGACATGCACAAAAGGAGAGGACATGACATAAACCTAGAATAAATCTCCCCAAAGCTCTCCCAGCTGTCCTGGCAACTGGCCTGCAGGATAAATAGGAGGGCCCCGCCTGCTGTGGCGGCTTGAGAACGGTTGGGGGATTTGGAGTCTGTTCCAAGGGGAGGGACCTCGGCTGCGATTTTGTGCAAACACAGCAGAAGCAAGGCAAATTGTCTGCAGCTGCTCAGATGCCACGGTTCCTGGCCTGCTCCCATGAAGGAAGTTGTCTCTGGAGCAGAAGAAGCCTTCTTGGAATAACCACGCAGCCATTTCTGGGGTGGCGCAGCTGTTGGCAGACATATGGTCCTCTCCAACACATGGAGGAGGAAACAAAAAGAAGATGGTTCTGGATTTGAAGCAGTTGTTTTCCGTGAGATGCAGAGTGCAGAGATCTGGTCGGGCACAGGAGGCGTCTTCAGATCAAAAGCCGACCAAAAAGAAAATGGGGAAAATATTGACAATAGCTATGGCAGTACTTTTCAGCCTTGGCAACTTTAAGATGTGCGGACTTCAACTCCCAGCATGCTGGCTGGGGAATTCAGGGAGTTGAAGTCCGCACATCTTAAAGTTGCCAAGGCTGAAAAACGCTGAGTGATGGTGTTAACGAGGACTGAGAAAACCAGGTTCAAAGTTGTATTCATTAATGGAAACTCACTGGATGACTTTCAGCCAATCATGGTTGGTTAACCCAATTACAGGTAGTCCTCGCTTAACAACCACAATTGGGACTGGAATTTCAGTTGCTAGGTGAAGTGGTCATTAAGTGAATCTGATCCGATTTTACAACCTTTTGTGGTGGTTGTTAAGCGAATGCGGGTATTAAGCGAACCACGCAGTCGTTAAGCGAATCACACAGTTCCCCATTGATTTTGCTTGCCAGAAGTTGGCTGGGAAGGTTGAAAATGATGATCACATGACCATGGGACACTGTGACGGTCATAAAAGTGAACCAGTTGCCAAGCACCCAAATTGTGATCACGTGACCATGGGGATGGTGCACAAGTCATAAGTCGTTCTTTCCAGCAGCGTTGTAAATCCAAACCATCACTAAATGAATGGTTGTTAAATGAGGACTAGCTGTACTTCACAGGGGGAAATTGAAGGAGAAAATAATATATATGCTGCTTTGATCCAGGAAAAGCAAGCTATAAATGTAATACATCAATATACATAAAGGCAGGCGAATGGCCACTTGGAAGTACATGCAGCACATCTACAGACGCCTGCCATCACCTGCAGCATCCCTGATGTAAGAGCTGGCTCCCAGACTGATAAAGGTATTACGGACCATTAGCTAAGCAGTCAAGCTGCAAGCTTCCACGTTACTAATGAACAGGCTTTGCCAGATTATAGGAAAGCTGGTAGGAAGAAAATCAGGATGTTTCCATCAGAACATGCAGGGGGATATACTGTACTAAACTGAAGACAGCTTCAGTTTCTGGAAGTCTTATAACCCTATCCCTTTCATCTCAGGAAGCCTTGCTAAGGAGAAATCTGTGCAGACTGTGCTTGGAAAAGAATCGCTTTCAGTTTTATGAGGCTGCTAAAGAGCCTGATCTTTTTTCCTTAAGTTTCTTGTCCTTACAACCTCTGATCTAAAAACTGAAGGGTGCAGGGGACATACATGCAGGCATCTGGGGGAAGCTTGATTTCTACTCCAAGACTGGAATTCTACCCCTTGCTAAAAAATTTGGATTACTGTGCATTGATTATGTATTCTAGCAATGCACAACATAAATAGAAAGGGTGTTTCTTGCAACCTTTTCTAAATCAGGAACCTCCGCTATTCTCCTGCGCAGCCCTTCTTTCTTTCTCTTAGCACAGCTAAGGGCCCAGTTTCACTCCTTTTACAGAAAACAGTGACAGGATGTAGCTCAGCCCTTCCCCTCCCCAGTGTTTTGGGGAAGGAGACGTTCCTCGCAGCTCAAAAATCTTCCCCACCCCGGAAACACCCTCTCCTTGCAAATGTGATCTCTGCTCTGCCTAGAGTGCTTCAGCTGGCCACCTAACCGCCCTGCCATTTCAGGATCCCTTTGAGAGAGAAAAAAATCAGCATTCAGAGAGAGAGTGTGTGTGTGCACGCTCGCCCGCAAGTGTGTGGCTTTGCCTGGCCATCCTGTTGCAACCAGCAGGCGTGGCCGCTAGGTGACACTATGAAGCTACGAAACCAGCTGTCTAAGGGGCCATCCACTCACCAACAGACTCCCTTCCCCCAGTATGGCAGGGGAAAAACTGGGTTACAGATGATCTAATCTATTGGCAGGGAAGCAGCAGCTCTTCCACTGTTTTCCAAACTCTTCAGCTTCCTGTCTTTCATTGAGTTTCACCCGTCCCAGCAGCTGTAGCAGAAACCAGGAGCGTGTGTGGGGTGGCGGGGAGAATGAGTAGTAGAGATTGGGCAGTTCGGAAAGTGGGTGGGACCTGCAGCTTGGATCAAAGTCGGCCAACTGGGCCAGCAGCTGAACTGACCCCTGTCCTGTGCCACTGCAGAAACTTCACCCAGTTATTGTGCGTGGGCCCATGGCAGTAATGCCCGCCACGGACCCTCAGCTATCCCCATTCACCTAGCAGCAAGTCCCACGATGAACAGCAACACTGAATTTCAAGCATGGAAAGGGATTTTCATATTTTCCTTTCCTTCTGCCCAAATGATTTTCTCTGCTGGCTCTGTTTTGCATGGCAGGGTAGGAAGGAAAGAAGAGCAGAGGGTGCAATTTCCCCACCCCCTCCAATCTGCAAAACTCTCTGAAGAGAACTTCCACATTCTCTCCTGTGGCAGCCATTACCCTGTTGGGCAGTGTGGAAGCCCTATATATTCTACGCTGAAAATTCACGAAAAAAACCAACCTGCATCAAGCTGGAAAAAACCCTGAATTCTACACTGGCATTATGCAAACGATGCAAAGTTGCAGAATGCATTTAGTCCTGTTCTTGAGCTTCTGAAAACTCCAAAGCCCTGGCTGACACCGTGCGTATTTCCTGTTAACCGCAGAACCAAATTCTCCATCGTTGGTACAGGCGGCTGAAATACGTGCATCCAAAAGAACCAAAACTTTGCTCTTTAAATGTAAACCAACGAAGCATAATATCACAACAAAACTCCAAATTCAACTACCACCACCCCAAATCCGGTGGCTTTTCCACGATTACACAGGATTGGGGAAAACTAAGATCAGGCAAATATTGGATTCAAAGATTTAGTGGTGATTTGGAGTAGTGAGCTCCAAATCACTTTCTGAACCGAACTGTCCATTCTATTGGAATAGATGAACTGGATGCTTCTGAACCAATGTGGGTGATTTGGGGAGGCAAAGAATACATGTTTCTGAACTCGTTCAGAAAGCCAAATCAAATTGACCCAAGTTAAGAATTCTGTTCAAATGTCCAGATTGAAATAGATCCATTTTTCAACTGAACTCATTATTTTAATCAGATCTTATATGAGTCACTCTGGCCAAAGGATTAACCATACACTGTATTTGTTTCACTCAACTGCCAGAATATGATTTATTTTAGGAACTGTGTCACTGAACCAAAGAGATTTATGCAAATAATTGCTTAGATCAGCTTTCTCCAAATTGGTGCCCCTCCAGATGTGTTGGGACTGCAACTGCCATAATCCCCAGCTAATATATATAACTGCCCAGAGTCCCTCCGGTGGGAGGAGATGGGTGGTGACAAATCTGACAAACAAACAAACAAACAATATGGCCAACAAAACCCAAACGCCAGGTTGGGGAAGGCTGGTCTACAATACGGCACAAGCTACACAACCTTTACGGCTGCTTGATCTGGACTGTGAAAATCCAGGTGACCATGAGAGACGTTAATGTTTTGCTGCCCTCTCATGGTCATCTGGAGTTTTGCAGCTCACATCTGGTAGACCTGTAAAGTCTGCTCCTGATCACACAACATACGCCCCATGAATGTTGGCTCTTACCCAGTTCATACTGCACAGCATTTGGAACAGGGACTCTCAGCAGCTGCAAAAGAGAAGAAATCGAAAGGAGAAGATAAGAATTTTGCAGTGGCAAAGGCATCACTGAAGATAACGTAACCATCAATCATGGAAACTACCTGATGCCTTTATGTTCAGCAGTACTCTACCACCCTGTGAACCAGGGAACACGAGAACTAATGGTATAAAATACATGTAGTCCTCATTTAATGACCACAATTGGGACCAGAATTTTGGTTGCTAAGCAAAGTGGTCATTAAGCAAATCCGACCCGATTTTACGACCCTTTTTGTGGCTGTCATTAAGCAAATCACTGTGGGCGTTAAGCGAACCATATGGTTGTTAAGTGAATCACATGGTTCCCCATTGATTTTGCTGGCCAGAAGCCGGCAGGAAGGTCAAAAATGGCAATCGCATGACCACAGGACACTGTGATGGTCATAAACGCGAACCAGTTGCCAAGTGCCCAAATTGTGATCACATGACTGCCGGGACACTGCAGCAGTCTTAAGTGCAAGGACTGGACACAAGTCAGTTTTCCCAGCACTGTCGTAAGTCTGAACTGTCTCTCAGTGAATGGTTGTTATGCAAGGACTACCTGTAATGGTTTGACGTGGATGGCAAACAAAATCAGTCTCTCCCTCACTAGCAGATACCAAAAGATCTGGGGGGAAGATCTCTTGAAAAGTTCTTCCCAGTGTTCACTCACCCCAGTTTTGTCTAAGAATGCATGGCAAAAATCCACAAACTGCTTCTTTGCTTCCTTGGGCCCAAGGCGGTTTAGGATGAGGTCCACGTGCAGGTAACAGAGCTGCAGGAAGAGAAGGTATTAAAGCAGACACACAGGAGCTACTGAAGAAAGGGGTTACTTCTGGTTGAGACTTGTAGAACTCCCTCATTTGACCAATTTTCTAAATCCATAGCAATGCTAGAGGTCTAATTTGTGAAGAATGGAAGAAAAGCAAGCAAAGATCTGCGGCACCTTGACACAGACCTTTGAATCTTCACTCTTACTCAAATGGGGCCTAAGGACAAAAGACTGTATTGAACATGGGTTGCCCGTTTCCTTCTTGTCCCTCTAGCACAGAAATGGGCATCCTGTGGGCTGCATGCCATTCTCAGCATCCCCAGTGGGGCCTCCCTCCCCATAGTCTTCTTCCATGATGCCATCTGCACCCTCCTGGTCACCACCAATCAATTTTGTGATCAGACATCAAGAAGTTACATCCTACGGGATCCTGTTCACACTGGAAGAGGATCTGTTGCCTATACAATTGGGGTGGTTGTGGGGGGAGGCCTCCATAGCAGTGCAGACACCTGGCATCACACCCTGTTCTAGCATCTTCCCACGTGAAGTTTCAGACTGTGTCACCCTCTGGGAAAGAGTTCAGTCACTCACTATACCACACATATCAAAGCATGTTATGTTCAAGCATGCTGGGCGCTAATCATGCATGTGGGAAAATGGAGATTGTCATGCTGAAGTCAAATAACCAGCAAAGACCAGGATATCTTTATGTAAACAAAAATAAAAGACTTAGGCCAGCAAAAACATATATAGTCAATATGATAAGGTCACTCCAAGTTTGCACTGATGTATGTGACGCCTTGAAACCACAACAGAGCCACAGCGGTTAAAGATGTAAATGTGATGCTGAATTACGCTCCAAAAATATGGGGTTGACCCTTTATGAAGAACTCTGGCTTAGCTGAGCCTGAGGTTCGGCTAAGGGATTTATCCCTGCACAGATGGAATGAAAAATTGATTCAAGAGACACATTCTTTGTTAGAGGTTGAAATGTCTTTATATTGTAAAAGAGAGAAGATAGAGAAGTATGTTTCTGTATGGTTTAGATTTAATAATACATTAATAGACGGGGCTAGTTGTATATTAAAATTGTATTAACCCTATATGGAATTTCTTTCTTTTAGTTCCTTTTAATCAAGGTTGTATACATATTTGTACTGCAGTACTGTTGTATCATTCTTATCTTTGTAAAATTTCATTATAATCTCTAGTGCACAGTAACAAAATAAAACAAATAAAAGTAAAAAATATCACTTTGCTCATGTTCTGGTACCTCCCCGACTCTTACACTGTGTCGAGTCCAAGCCTGTGAGCAACTGCCTTGTTTTTTTTAATCTTTCTCCATTATTTATCCCTGATGAGTAACCACAGTCAACATTTAATTATACATCTTTTTTTCCTCTCCCTGTCCTTCCTTTTTTTTACAAAAAAGAATGCAAGCTACTGGAGCAGAAGCCAGCTTAACCTATTCTTTGCGCACTGCCTACAATATACTTATGCGATTATTACTTATTAGGCAATCTTCCTGGCCAAGTTAGGAGAAGACAAACAGATCTACCTCACACTGAGTGATGAATTAACATCCAGATGCCCTCTAGGCTTTCCTTCTATAATAGAATAAAGTAAATATCTACTACAACAACAACAAAAAGCAACGACATTTCTTCCGGAAGGAAGCCGAGTTACTCTTCAGCAGCAAAAGCTACTAACAGTTTTTTCAAACATACTGTATATGCAACATATCAACGTTTAACGATTCTGGCTGCTCTGTTTAGTGTTAATTATTTTTTTATCTGTAAAACTTGGGTCTAGAGCAGGGTTTCTCAACCTCAGCAACTTTAAGATGGGTGGACTTCAACTCCCAGAGTTCCCCAGCCAGCTGGTTGGGGAACTCTAGGAGTTGCAGTCCACCCATCTTAAAATTGGGGTGTTGGGCAAGAGTCAAAAAATCAAGATGACGGTCACAACTAGGATTGATGACTGCCCCTTTTTTTACATACAACTATCAATCTTTAAAATAAATAAATCTTTACATTATTTTTTTTTACAATACACATTGTAAAACAAAATTGTGCAATTTTTTTACATACATACTCTCTTATCAATCTTTAAAATAAATACCTAGCAATAATAAACTGGAACTCATGGAGGGATCTTGGACTTATTTTGGGGTCCCAGGCTGTTCTTCTACTTGAAGGAGTTTTTCCTCACACTTGTAACCACGTAATCTTTGTAGCTCTTGACCGAAATCTCTGTTGCCTATTGCCAATTAGACTAGCACCATATCTTGTCACACCGTAATGTTACTTAAAGAGGGCGGCAAGTATTGTGCAATTTCCCTTCCTGTCATGCTAGAATCATCCCGTCCAGCAAGAGATGCATCATGTGATTCTTCTATAGGGTAGTGCAACATCCATTAATGCAGCAGCCATCTATCACTTCTTAAAGCAGCTGCCTCTTGTCTTGGGATTCTGCAGTACAATCCCAGGAAAAGATGTATTTGATTTCAGGAGTTGCCAACAGGGCTCCATGCAGACCCCTGCATGCTTCAAAGCACTTTTTTTGCCTTTGAACTCAAGTCACTGCATCGCCTAATGCACCTGTGTGAACAGTACCAGCATGAATGTGTATTCAGTGCCTATTGGGCCACAATGCAGATTTGAGCTTTGGAGATACCACCACTAGCAGCTTCAGTGGAGATGTTGCATGCTTCATAGTAGATTTACGTTATGGGGGAACGGAACAGGAAGAGAGTTGAGGCAGCTGCGCTGAAAAAACGCAAGCATGGATGTGTCATCTCACCACAGGGCTCGAGTCAAACTGCAACACCACATGTTGTATAAAGACCATCAAGTAGGCAGGATGCTTCATCAGAAGCTCCAGGTTCTGGAACAAGCTGCTCCGAGTATCCGGGTGCTGGAACTGTGGAGAGAATCCAGAATAGGAAAACAAGAAATACCTTTCCTACTCTGCCATCTTCAACTTGGGAATGGAGTTTCTTCACCCAGCCTCTATAGGCCAGCTGCCTGTTCCTTCTGTCTCCTGTTCAGATCCTCCTGTGGTTTTTTCCCCCATCCATCACTAACAAGAACATCAGAAGAATCCTCAGGCTGCATCAGGCCAGCAGCTCAGCAAATCCAGCCCTCTGTGCTCCACATTCAACTCAATGCATTTAGGCGATGCACAAGTATACACTGGAGCAAATTTGTTCCCCTTCTGTTGCCATCCCTCAGAAGCTGGCTTCCTTGTGTTTCTGCCCAAGTAGTAGGTAACATCTAGCTGACCTTGCCTGATCTCAAAAGCTACAAGGGCTGGACCTGGTTAGGATTCACAAGGGAGATCACCCAGGAAATCCCAGGATGGGAGGCTAGATTGAGAAGTCAAAAAAACAAGCTGGAAAAAGGCACTAGGAAATTACTTCCATCAAGAAAACTACATAGTTATGTCCATGAAATCACCAAGTCCTATGCAACCATTTTAAAGATCCATCCAATCTCCTGAAGTGTCTAAAACTGTGGGTCTTCCCAGCTTGATGGCTGCAAGCTTCATAATTTAACTTTACATTTCATGAAGAAGTCCTTCCTTTTTCACTCCTAAATTTTCCCTCATGAGCACAAGCTGGACAACCATCTGTGCTAGGAATGTTGTAGTAGCAGAGTCCTGCATTTGGCAGGAGGTTGGGCTAGATAATCTCCAAGTTCCCTTCCAACCTTTACATTCTACAATTCTACCACTGAGCTTCAACAGATGACTCTGAGCTTCATCATGGGGGCAGGGAAGACACCTCCATTTCCATACTGCGTATGGTTCAATGAACTATGTATTATAATGTTACTTCTTCCACACTTTTGCCCAACCTAATCCCCCCGTTGTTCCTTGTAGGGGACCCAATTTACCCCCTTAACCCTCTTAGTAGCTCTCTAGCTTATTCGGCTAGTTCTCCCACTTACAGGCTCAATGTCATTTTCAAAGTCCTCATCTTCTGCACCAATGATGGCCATGGCTGAACCTCCTTGAGCTCCTAGTGCTGAGCTCTGGCAAAAAAGAAACACCAGAAATGTGCAGGGTCATTTAGTTTCTCAAATTCAGCAACTTCAACTCCCAGAATTCCCCAGCCAGCATGCACACATCTTAAAGTTGCTGAAGTTGAGAAACACTGATTCAGGCAACAGGATCAGCAAGGTCTGTTTTACCTACCAAACTCACCCCATCCTGTGGGTCTCTTTCCAAACATTCCACTTGCTGAAGCAGCGCACTTTACTTTCTCTTTTCCCATCCTCCCAATTTTTAATGTAAACCAAAAGCTTTGGGTGAGAATCATATTGCCCCTCCGTCTCATTAATCTAACTGATAAACACGCACTGCTTTCTCTTGAAGTCAATTTCCCTAACAAAGCCCCCTTCAAATATGTGAAGATTGCAAGCCCTGAGAATCCAGCAGCAATAAAGTACAGAATAAGAACCAGTTTGGTGTGGTGGTTAAAGGCAGTGGACTAAAAGCTGAGAGACCGTGACTTCTAGTCCTGCCTTAAGTACAAAGCCAGATGGGTGACCCTGGGCCAGTTCTTCTCCCAAAACGCAGCCAAGAAATCTGCAGGGACTCATCCACATAGGCGCCAAGAGTCAAGACTGAGTTAGAAAAGCATGCATGCACACACACACAATATAAAAAAGACTTCCCGCTTGCAAGCACGCTGGTATCCTCTCTTCCCTCTCTCACCCCCAGCCAATTACTTACTCCATTGTAGCCCTCCTCTAACTCCATTCTGCCCCCTGGAGGGGGAGGGAGGGTCCCCAGCAGCTGGGTCAGGGTGTCCAAATAGCCTCGATCAGCATACACCTTCTGGTGGCACAGAAATAGTATTGTCTCGTCATCATCATCATCATCTCCAGTAACCAAAGAAAAGGTACACATCTTCTACCTAATGGCTTAGGATGGCCATTCTCCCCAAAATTATCCCTTGGTGTTGGCATTCCCAGAATGGGCAACCAGCTGGATTAAGAGAAAGAGTCAGTACACTGAAGACGCATTGCCTCCAAGTCAAATTCAAATAGGACTGTGCTTGGGCCAGATCCCCTTTTCCACCAAAGGGTATAATTGTCATGTCAAAAGCAAGGGAAGGCAAAGTCCCTGAGGCAATAATTGTGGGATATGAAGAAGCTGGTGAAGGATGAATCTGCACTCGAAGCGATGCTGGAATGAAACTTACTTCTTACTGAGATGGGATAATTGCAGGAGGAGGCCCTTCTAGAATGTTCTCCCACAACAGAATAGAATCCCACAGAGAGACAAGCACTCCTAGCTTTTGCTATCTTCTACCTTCTCATCTGGCAAGAATTCAATCATACGAGGCCTCTCCCATCCACATCCTGCAGGGTTATGGCCCAGGTGCGGGATTAGCACCCCAGATACGAAGCCAAGGATGTGATGGATAGAGGGATGAATGAAAAGAAGCAAATACGTTTTGCAACCTGCTTAACGCAGCATCCCTCAATTTGATGCTCTCTGAATAACAGGACAACCCCTACCACCAAGGCAGGATCCCAGAGCTGCAGACCAACACAGCTGGAGGGTACCAGCCTTGGAGAAGGCTGCCCTTAGGCAGAGAGAAGGATCCTAGGTCCTACCAGATGTTGCCAAACTACATCTCCCATTATCCCTCCATTAGTTATATTGGTTGATGCTGCTGGGAGTTTATTCAGCAACATGTGGAGGCCACCAGACATGCCCCCACCTTACTCTAAGGCAGCCTTCTCCAACTCAAGCATCCACCAGATGGGTAACCTTCCACTTCCCAGAATTTTCAGCAACGGCCATGCCAGTGGGGAATTCTGGGAATTGAAATCCACACATCTGGAAGGAACCCAGGTCGGGGAAGACTGATCTCAATAGGATCTTGAAGATTGTACCTCTCTCAATAGATCCAACTTCATTTAGTTTGGGGTGGGGGGAGGAGATAAATATCCCCACTCCATCTCCAGGGATATAGGCCAAAAAGAAGTATGGAAAAGGGGGAGATTTCATACACAGGAAAGTATTCAAGCTACCCCCAACCCCCATTGCTCAGAAATTCCTGCATTAGGTGGAGGTAAGCGTGGCATGAATACTGCCTCTGTTACCTACAAAGGGGCCTCAGAGAAGCGTGTGGCAGTAGGGAAACTCCACACCCCACAGGCAGCCTGACTCATAAAGGGCATCATTCCAACCGGCTGGCTGGCACTGAGGCAGGGAGGAGCTCATTTTGGAAAAAAAAAAATGGGTCAACGAAGAAAAAAAGCAACAACTCATTGCAACACCTTGGAGAGGTCGAGGGCGGGATTGTGCCCAAACACCAATGCTCCACCTCCCTCTGGAGAGAGGCAGCTGAATACCGATTGGGGTTCAGCTGATCCTCTTTGCATGCCTTGGGGGGGGGGTGCCACTAGGCCCCATATCCTCCTTCAAGAGGAAAGGATGAAAATATTGCCTTTTTGGGACATTGTTGGCACTTCTCCGTAAAGGAGCAGTGGAGAGATGGCATTAAGCACCAGCTGGCTACTTGGAGCCTCCTAATGGAAAACAATGGCCTTTTTAGCAGGCAATTTTGGCACCTAGAAGTTCTCTGGAGGGAAGACACGCAATAAACTTTGCACAAATTAAATGAAACCAGATTGTGAAGTCCTTTCGGGACAAGTTTACACCAGCCCATCATAAGCGATTCCTCACTTAGGCACCTGTAGACATAAAAATTATACCTAGAAGACCACACAAAACCAATTAAATCAGAAGCTGGGTCTTCTTTTGACATTTGGGCCCACTGAAGCCCACAAGAATAAGAAATGCAGAATCAGGTCATAAACCTTCTTGAGGACTAGTAGCTTTATAATAGGCATGACTAGATTGGCAAGACTAAGCTAATTTGAAACTTCAGTTAATGTTTAATCCTTCCAGCTAAGGATATATTTTCCTTGACAGAGGGTCTGTGAGATGTTGTTGTTGTTGTTTTAACAGTCACACCCCCTAACCCAGAAATTCAAGATATTGCTCCCATTCCTATGTACACACTGGAAAAAGCTGGCCTATTGTTGGATTTCTGCTGTTAAACAGATACGAGATTTGCTAAGTGGAGAAGAAATGAGAACAACCCCCAAATTAGAGCCCAGAAATATAAGTATGCAAACAACCTGTTACCCTTTCAGATGTGCTGTGAACAATCCCTATCGTTCCCAGTCAACAGAGGATGATGGGAACAGTGCTAACACATCTAGAGTTGGACCAGGCTGGATCAGCATGCTAGCAGTCAGTTTTTCTACCCATCTCTTTGTCTCCTTGCTACTGTAGGTGTTAGTCCAACATTATATATGCTATCTGAGTGGGAAAATAAGGTTCCAATAAAGCCTACCTAACTCATTAAATATCTACTTCAGTGTTTCTCAACCTTGGCAACTTTAAGATGGGTGGACTTCAACTCCCAGAATTCCCCCAGCCAGCAAGGCTGGCTGGGGAATTCTGGGAGTTGAAGTCCACCCATCTTAAAGTTGCCAAGGTTGAGAAACACCAATCTACATTCAGAAAACAGAGTGGAGCAGAAGCAAGTGTGTGACAGAAAATAATGTAGCGAAGCACCAGAGAATATGGGTGTAGATGTGGTAAGCTGACATCCTTTGTTTAATCAGGAAATACATCTCTTGCAGGCTGTGCAAGAGATACCACTATATTGTAGGCCAACCAACCTTAGAGAGCTGGGCTGAACAGGAAGCAAGGAAATGAAATGAAAACTTCGCATGACAACAGGGTCAGAATCAGCTGCAACAATATCAGACGAGAGAGGAGAGGGTGTAGCAAGAGAGCAAATGCCATTGCAAGCAGAAGGATGATGTTTTTTAACAAGGTATAACAGCTCGTAAACTGTTCTTAGAGACAACTGGTGTAGGAATCGGGGATGCTCTGGGGATGTACCGTTAGCACACACGATCTTCCTTTCTGGTTTGAGAAGAAAGTTCAAGGGCAAGTGAACCAAGCAAGTTCCTAATCCCTTATCCCAGTGCTTCTCAACTTTGGCAAACATGTGGACTTCAACTCCCAGAATTCCCCAGCCAGCATGCTGGCTGGGGAACTCTGGGAGTTGAAGTCCACACTTCATAAAGTTTCCTAAGTTGAGAAACACTACCTTAACCTACCCTTTCTTGCAATATCTCCTCCGGAGCTGATACAAGCCCATGGAGGACCAAGCATCTAGACAGGAAGTGACGCTCCACGGCCTTCACCATGTTTTCCTTAGCCTGTTCCCAACAACAAGCAAGGGGGTGGAGGAGCCTCACAGCAGGACACCTGCATTCCTTGGGATTTTCCCTTCCTCCTGGCTGAAGAACCCAGCTTCTGGCTCACCCAGGTCATTAGACAAAAGAATCAGCCCACAATATTTTCAGATCGCACCAATTTCCTGCAGCAGGAAGTGATGTAAGCGTACACACACACGCTGCAGAGTGAGAGATACTCTCAAGAGCTCCCAACACATGACCAGGGCCAAATTTCACAATTACAGATGCAGTAACTTCATAAAACCACAGTTAGAGCTAAGCCAACATTTCATATGCTCTATCCAGCAGTACATAGCCAGGATGTGGACAGGCAAGGCAGGGTGGAACTTACTGTCTATTCAAGCTTCTGCATTCAACGTAGATTCCCACTGAATAGCCTTGGATTTATGCCAGTTTTCTCGTAGCCAGAGGGAGGCTCCCCCTCTTTGGAAAGTAAACAGATAAGTAAATCAAGAGAAGGCAACAGGTATACTAAGATCTACTAGCAGATGGCTCACTGATGTGCAGTAGATCCAGAAAGATTCTCAACTTTAAATGGCATCTTAACACTATTTTTCAGACCTTAATTGAACTTAATCAGCCTTCCTCAATGTTTTGACCCTGGAGGAATCCTTGAAATATTTTTCAGGCCTCGGGGAACCCCCTGAGCATTCAGGCTCAAAGATAGGCCAGAAGTCACAAAATTATTACATTCGTTTCATGGGTAGGCCCGTATATATGCATGAACAGTGTTCTTAAACTAAACATAAAGAATGAAGCTGGCCTCTTTCATGTGGAGTGGCCAGAATTTGAAATAATTTTTTAAAATAAATCGTGATCTCCCGGGGAACCCATAGGGACCTCTCACGGAACCCGAGCGTGCCATGGAGCCCTGGTTGAGGAACCCTGGCCTGGATCATTAAAAAACAGAAAAGGAGATACGTTTCTGGATTTGCAACTGTGATCTCTTACTTGAAGCATTATTTCTGCACCTAGACTCAAACTGGTGGGCCTTGGGGTCCTCTACAAAATGCAAAGCAGACCCTCCCCCAAACCAATGCTCCCTCTCCTTGCCACAAAGCAGCCCTCTCGCCAGGGCTTCTGCCCACACCTCTCCGTCTGAGTGTAACCCCCACTGTTTTCAGCTGCTTACGTCTTGATGAGGTCCTTGCCCAAATCCTCCTCTTTCTGTCCCTGATGGTGGTCCACACTCTCATGGGAATTACAGGAACAGCTGTTGGTCTGGTCTTCTCAGGATGCCCCCAAGAGCATCCAGCTATTCCAGCTATTAAGCTGAGGAAAAGGGGAAGAGGAGGCCACCCCAACACGAATTCCCACCAACACGTGGAATCCTTGTGCATACTAAAGACTGGGGGAGGAGGACACCAGAGCCTTGCCAGTTGCCTCTTGTCAACACGCTGCCCTATCTGTCTGGCCCAGACAAAGGCTCAGCAAAAACATTTGGAAACACACACAGCAATGCCTTTACACAGCAGTGGCAAAATGTGACCCACCTCACAGGAAATGCCACCCTAACCAACTTCTCCTGGCCCTTATCATCCTCAGAATTACAAATTCATTTTCCCTAATTTTTTTTAACCTATGTTTTCCATCTGTTCCTTCCCTCCATCGCATTTTTCCAGGGCTTTTCCATCTCTAGCTAGCTTTCGTTTTCCCTAAAAAGAACGGGGGAGGTGGGGCTTAGAGATAAATCAACAGGGCAGAGCCATTGTGAGTTTTTTCTCAAGGCAGCAAGTTCAACCACTTATAATGTTAATGAAGGATCACTTTTCTTCATATATTTCTCTTTGGCTACTTGGCTTCATGTACGAGACTGTTTCAGATCTTTGGTTAGCTGAAATATTGCAGGCATGTTGGTCTACCACTGAACATTTTCAGACAATAGTTAAAACCTCTATAATATCAAATATAAAAATCCTTCCATTTAAAAAAGACTGAAGGAATTACAGCCGTTATGATAACAGAGAAATGAGCTTACAGTGGCAAGCGTCTCAAACTTTTTTAACAGCTCCCAATACAGTAAAAAGTTAAGAGCAACTCTGATCTACCCATTTCCTGTGACCATCTAAACATGGAAGTGCAACTTTAAAAAAGTCACCTCTCTTGTTTTCCAGTTTCTTCCACCTCTCAGGTGTATGAACTATTACAGCAAATGATTTTTTAAAAAGAGAAAGAGAAAGAACCATTTACCGTTTTGAACCCAGGTAGAATCAGGTGCAAAGAGATGAAACCAGTGTAATTTCCTGTCGGAGCCACGCCACCTAATTATTACAAGTAAGGCGAGCTTGCTATTTTCCCCTCCCTTCCTTCTGTCACCTCCCTTCAACTGTCAAAAGCTAGCCTCCCTGGGCCAGGGAACTCTCTCTTTAGAGCAGTGTTTCTCAACCTTGGCCACTTTAAGATGGATGGACTTCAACTCTCAGAATTCCTCAGCCAGCAAGGCTGGCTGGGGAATTCTGGGAGTTGAAGTCCACCCATCTTAAAGTGGCCAAGGTTGAGAAACACTGCTTTTTAGAGGGCCAAGCCCCCAAAACGTGCTGCTGTGCTAAAAAAAACTGGTTCTGCAAATTTGGTCATCCTGTCCTGTGGCCAAGAAGCACAATTCACAGGGCTCTGCTGATAATAATGGAGATTAAATGGAGCGGGGGGGGGGGATTATGGCACGCCTGCAGAAAGCATATAGCATGTCCCCACTCCATTAAAGAAGAAAAGACACGGCAAGAAGCAGCCAGCTGAAAAATTGGGAGACAGGTTTCTTGGAAGTTTGGAAGAGCCCAGCCCCTTTCCCCAAACCACATGGCTCTTGGCATGCTCCCTGACACTGACCTCACCGGCTGAAGAGGCTTGTTCGGCCTCCCTGGGTAGAAAAAATGTCTGGCAAACAAAAGCTTGTCCCGGGACAGCCAGAGTGATGAGAAAGCAGGAGGCAGAACCCGCCCTGGCGGCGGGGGTGGATGGGGGGGTGCAGGTAATGCTGTCATAGCACCTTTGGACAAAACAGGACAGCCTCTGGGCTTTAAGTGGCCCCTACTTCAGCCGCATCAGCTTCAGAAGTGTCTTTTTTCTCCCTAAGATTTATTTATTTAAAACCTCTGTACAGTCGCCCTTTTTAAAACAACTCTGGGCGGCTTGCGACCAATACAAAAATATAAAACCATGTAACTCCCACAGCACTAAAACTAAAAGCAGAAAAATTACTGCCCAAGTCTTGGGAAATGGGCTGGATAAAGACTGAGATAGAAGGCTTGCTCTGGGATTACACGGGGTGCCATAAATATAAATAAAAGAGCAGCTACTGCTTGCGCTAAGGGATACCAACAGGCACAAAGACAAACTTCAGCCATGTGGGAGGTACTGTTTTGACTCTGATCCCAGGCCCGGGGAATCGGGAAGCTACAGAGCGGTTTAACCATGCGCACGCATGCCTGCTCCAGACATCGGAAATGTCCTCCTCCAAGCATATCCTGGTCAAGCCTTGGCCCCTTCCATGTGCTGTGAAAGCTTAACTCCAGTCTGGAAAAGTGAGAGCAGAGTGTCCATGATGGCCATGCCACCTGATTAGAGAAAATCTAATCTAGCCTTATTCCAAACTTCTTCCAACTGGTGCCCTCCACGGCCTTGTGCTCTGCTCTCATCAATACACAGATGCCTGCAAAAAAAAAATCTCTAAAGCAAATCAGCACTGCATTTCTCTAAAGCAGTTTCTCAACCTTGGCAACTTTAAGATATGTGGACTTCAACGCCCAGAATTCTGGGAATTCTGGGCATTGAAGTCCACATATCTTAAAGTTGCCAAGGTTGAGGAACCCTGCTCTAAAGATTCAATTACTACTGAAAGCTGTGGAGCAATGCAGAGATTTTTTTACAATAAAGACGGTTACTGTCCCCCCTTGCAATTGTCATACTGCACAGGACTGTGCCCTATTGGTGTTCTTTATATTCTCACCTGTTCTTGGTCATTTTGGATCCTAGAATCCACCTTGCCATTATATCTTCTGCTACCCTGAGGTTATTAAAAAATAACTCTGTGGTGTCCTTTCCTTTCTTGGCTTCAAACGCCAGGCCTGCGCATGGGCTTCCCCCACTCCAAAGGAATCAGGACTTTTTTGAAACAATCTGTCAAGTTAGCCCTACATCCTGATGTCAACTAACGTCAAGGCTCAGTCTTGGTAGAACAGAGTACAAAGAACATGCACAGAATGCATCTACTTCCAGTTCTCGAGCCTTCTCTCCCCTCCCCTCCATGCCCCCCACGCTGGCAAAGAAGGAGGGATTTAGATCTCCGGCTTCCCCAATGCTAGATTTTGCAGAGTGGGGATTAGGGTTTCGCAGACAGAAGGCAAGAAAATGCACTTGACACACGCTCAGATGCCCTCTTTCCCTCCTTTCCAGCAACGGCCAGGCATAGCTGCCAAAACGCGCTTCCCAGACTGACCGCTAAGAGCAGCGAGGCCACGCAGTCCTTACCCCAATCCACTTTCCCGGGCGCCGACTTCCAGCCAGCCCAGCGAGACTTACTCTAGAGCGAGCAAGCGCGAGCCCGGGGGCCGGATGCCTCCTGCCCACGAATGCGGCGAGGCGGGGCAGGAGGGAGAGAGGGGGGCAGTCGGAGCCCCCCGAGCCGCGCTCTTCTCCCGGTGCCAGCTCGGCGCAACCCCCGGGAAGGAGACAATGCCTGGCCCGTGCCCGCTCCCCACCCGCGACGGCGGAGGAGAGCCTCCCCGGAGCAGGAAGCGTCCACTTTTCTGCACACAAAGCTCCCCGCCCCGACCGTTCCCACGGCCTCCGCTGGCAAGGCGGACGCGCGGCCAACTTGGGGGAAGGGACGGCGCCTGGGTGGGAGCGCTCACCTGGACCGCCTCGCTCTTCTCGCTCGCCCTGCAGGGCCCTCGGAGGCCGCCGGCGGGGCTTCCTGTGGCAGAGCGCGTCTCTCGGGGAAGGGCTGGACCAAAGGGGGGGTGGAAGCAGGAACCCGCCCCGTTTGCATGTTCCGGATCCCTCGCCGCCGCCGCCGCCGCCGCCGCCTCCTGTGCCAGCCCTGCCCTTGCGCGCTTGCTTTTGCAGCGGGTCCTACGCTGCAAAAGCGGCCCGGGGTTCCGGGGCTCGCCGCGCCGGAATGCCGCGGAGCAGCCGAGGGAGCGGGCAGCGTCAGGAAGGCGGAAGGGGCCCGTCCAGTCGCGGGGGAGCGAGGGGAGGGCGAGGGCCTGGGGCGCGCGAGGCCAGGTGGAGCCGGCTGTACGTGCCGCGCAAGTCCCGGCTCGGCTGCGGTGGGACTTGCCGTGTGCGGGCGAGCCTCCTCGAAAAAGGGTGCCTCTTTTCAGCTGGGGCGGGTTCCCACGAGCTGCAACCCGGCCCCTGAATTAACCGCTTTTCTGCCTTTGCACCAGGAACTAACCAGATCGTTTTGGGCTCGTTGGGTTCACAAAACACAGACTCAGGTTAACAGGAATGAAGCGAATTGGGGTTGTGGCTAAACCAGCGTCTGTCAAGCTCAGCGCTTTTAAGATGTGTGGACTTCAGCTCCCAGAATTCCCCAGCCAGCCTTATTTTTAATAATTTTTAATCTATGTCTTACAGGGATTCTCAAACTTTATTGCAGCTCCCCACTGGGCAAAGAGCAAAGCTGGGATCAATTTCTGAAAGCATTCCTACACCGCCTAAAGTGACCAGGGTGTTTTTTTTTTAATTGTGTGTTCCCTCCCCTCCAGGTTGCTTGTGACCCCGGCGGGGGGTGGGGGGAGGCAAACTTATCGTTTGAGAACCCTTGTACCAAACAGAAATTATTATTATTATTATTATTATTATTATTATTATTATTTTAAATGTATTGGCCACCCAACTCCAGTGGACTCTGGAAATCCTCACTGAAATCAAATGTTTGAATCTCATGAGTCTGTCCCTAATTTGTGCACCCTTTTATTGCATCCACGGAGGAGTGTGTGTGTTAAAAAAATCAAAGTAGGGCTTTTATCACACAGTCCTGGTCACCATCTTGACTTTATTGACCTCCCCTTGTGAACACCCCTGAGGTTGGTCCTTGTTCTTTCACATTTGCAATGGTTTATAGTGGTTTTGCTTTTTCCCTTTTCCTGTGATGAAATGTCTAATGTCTGGGATGTTTGAAAATCATAGTTATAGCTATTAGTCTGAATTCTACACATTGGTCCAACCATCCAGCAGGTAGATCAGTGTTTCTCAACCTTGACAACTTTAAGATGTGTGGACTTCAACTCCCAGAATTCCCTAGGGATTCTGGGAGTTGAAGTTCTTGTGGGCTGGCTAGGGAATTCTGGGAGTTGAAGTCCATGCATACTAGCTGAGGAATTCTGGGAATTGAAGTCCACACATCTTAAAAGTTGCCAGGGTTGAGAAACACTGAGGTAGAGGATCATGTTATAAATCATTTATAAATATGCTAAATTGATCAAAACAGTGATCAGGAATCAGCTTCAGCCATACTTACTGTTCTGGTCTCATTCTTCACTATTTCCATTCCCAGATTTTGAAAGTTTCAGGCTGGTATAGGCTCATCATCCCTGTCACCATTCTCAGCATGCAGAAGATGCTTCATGAGTCCAGTGGGTATTGCTTTCCAGTGGAGCAATAAAAATGTGCAAAAATTGTACCCAGCTGGTGCTCTGCTCCTTCCCCATCTATGGTCTCTGGTTTCTGCCACGCCACCAAGTTGCCATTTCTCCCTTCGGTTTATTAAAACAGCAGAGAAGACTCTTACATGGCTTAACTCCTGCAAAGAGGGAGGAGAACCTGGGGGGTGGGATGAGGCAAGAGTTCCTGAAGGTAGGGATGTGCAGGTGTTTGGATCTGAAGCAGAAAAGATGCTTCAGATCCGGTGTGGGTGTGTTTGTGTTTCCTGCTGAAACACAGCTGAGCCATAAATAAATTGGCTCAGCAGTCAAAGAGGACGGTGTGGAAGCACATAATTCTGGAGCTGATCCAGAGGGGCACGGATGCACGCATGGAGGTGTCCTTAGCATCACACACATCCCACCTGGACCTACATTAAGCTTCAACAAAGTGTACAAACAGTTAAGTTGGCTTTTGACAATCAGATCTGCAACACGTTCTCAACCTATCCAGACTTAACATTGCCAGCCACGAGCGGGTGGAGGTCAAGAGAATGCCGTCTTGGAACAGGGCTGCACAGATAATGACAGAAAGGAATGCAAAATAAAATACTTTTGTAAAGCTCTCATAGAGGTGCCTCTAAACCAGCATTTCTCAAGCCTGGCAACGTTCAGCATTGGCTGAGGAATGCTGGGAGTTGAAGTCCACACATCTTAAGGTTGCCACGTTTGAGAAACATGCTCTAAACTATATGAATACCAATTTTATTGTGTACCTTACATGTATAATCTCTATAGCTGTATCATTTCTGTAAGAAAAACACACGTATCAAATAAAGGTACCTCTGGCATAAATGGACTGGCTTTCCATGTGTGTCCCAAGAAATTTTGAATTAAGGTTGAGAGTGAAACCTTAATTCCTCAGAAGGTCTATGCTAGTAGGTGGAATGTGCTATCCCGAAACTTATTTGGCTGTTTGTTGTTCAGTCATCAAGTCCTGTCCAACCCTTCGTGACCCCATGGACCATTTAGAAGGGGTTAAACAGAGTCTGTTACCAAGATGGAATAACCATATTAACTACCCAAGTGCCATGTGATAGTTGCATGCAATGCAAGAGAAGAACATCTGGTTGATCTTTCTGTGATGATAATGCTGGAGGTTCATCTAAACCAGTGTTTCTCAGCCTTGGCAACTTTAAGATGGGTGGACTTCAACTCCCAGAATTCCCCAGCCAGGCATCCTGGCTGGGGAATTCTGGGAGTTGAAGTCCAGACACCATAAAGTTGCCAAGGTTGAGAAACACTAGTCTAAATCAAAAAGCACAAGAGTGGCAAATAAATTCAATTCACTTCTCACTGTCATCTAACTTCTGCTGGCAATGACCTGAGTCCCAAAAAACATATTTTACATTGCTGATAAAGCAAACATTCAGAACTGTCCATCCCCAATCCAGTGGCAGGTGGTCAAGGAGAGAAGGTTCTACCCTGAGGTTGTTCCTCACTGCAGAGTTGGTGTGCTGCCACCAAATCTTTGCATAAACAAATACCAGCATGATGACATTTGCCATTCCTGTTGCCTATCTTTATTCTGCCTCTGCCCCCAGTTCCTGCCGGTCACCTGACTCCCTTCCAAGATAAGGGTGATAACACCATTTCCAGACCTTGAGCCTGCCCTTGGATTGAGGTTGGAATAAGAAGGAAAGCACTACAATATTTTAACAGCAATGCTGCTAAGGGTGGCTTAAGCCTTCTCGCTCATGGGGTGGAGAAGAGAGAAAGTTAATAGCATAGGGAGACAGCAGAAAAGAAGAGTTTGCCGGGGCAGATTCGTACACATTTATGTGCAAATGAGGACCTTGGTTTCTGCAGAAGTCAATTCCGGTACAGTGATAGTAATGATCTCCCTCTGCTGGTGAAATACAGACATGTATTTTCCATCTTCAAAAAGACTAGCACAGAAAGGAATAGAATTGCTGAAGTTTGATCTTCAGGGAAATGTATTTTAACAGGAGCAGCTGCAGGGAGGGGGCCCAAAGAGGCAAGATGGTGGGTGCAATTGAAGCCCCACCCTTTTTCACATGTGTTGATTGCAAGCCACAACCACCATCTTGACTCTTTTGACACACAGACCTAGACACCCATGATGTTTAGAAAGCAACTCCAGCTGTCTAAATCAAAAATTGCATTTAAAGCTCAGGTTAAAGTTTAGCCTAATCTATTGTACAGCATTCTTCAGGTTTCCCCAACTTGATGGATATACTCTGTACCAGCCTTTCAGAACTTTTTGACACTGGAGGAACCCTTGAAATATTTTTCAGTCCTTGGGGAACCCCTGCACATTCAGGCTCAAGTATAGGCATTACAAACTTATATTCGTTTCATGGCAGGCCTGTAGATATGCATGAATGGTGTTCTTAAACTAAAAATAAAGAATGAATCTCACCTCTTCAATGTGAAGTTGCCCAAATTTGAAATAAGTTCTACAGAATCTGCATCAAACCTTTGTTTTTATTTTGCCTTAATATTTTGGTCCTTTTCCAAGTTTGGGGTGTGTTGTAATAAGCCTCCTTCTATACTTGCTGTGGAGGGTCCATCTGAGTCATGAGACCTCTAGGGCTCAGTGATGGATCATCTGGATCTCTAGTTTGGATACTGTCGCTCTGTTACAGTCTTGTAATTTGTAATTCGGCTGGTTCAGAATGTGGCCGCGCGGGCAGTTACTGGTGCCCCAAGATCGGCACATGTAACACCAATGCTGCGTGAGCTGCATTGGGTTCCAGTTTGCTTGTGGGTCCAATTCAAGATGTTGGTGATGACCTTTAAAGCCCTACATGGCATGGGGCCAGGTTATCTGAGGGACCCTCTCATCCCCATAGCATTGACCCATCCCACCTGGTCATGCAGAGAGGGCATGCTGAGGACCCCGTCTGCAAGAGAATTCCATCTGGCGGGGTCCAGGAGGCGGGCCTTCTCTGCAGTGGCACCCGCCCTTTGGAATATTCTGCCCCGGAGGCCCCATCGCTCCCGGCCTTCTGGAAGAATCTGAAGACCTGACTCTGCCACCTTGCCTGTGGTGGGAGGGGCAATAGTTCTTCCTGGGGGTGGCTCACACCATAGATCCCTCACCCGTGAATGAGCTCTTCCCTCCTTGGATTTTGTATCTATTTTATTTTTATTTATTGGTTGCTTATATTGTAATTTGTATTTTTATGATTTTAATCCCTGATTTTATTGTAAACCACCCAGAGTCCCCCTTTTTGGGGGAGATGGGCAGTAACAGAAATTCAATAAATAAATAAATAAATAAATAAATTTAGCGTCACTGACAATGAATTGCACATAAGTGAGCAAACAAACTGATGGAGCAAAGAATGCAATGCTCCAGTGCCCTCTCGCTCAGGACTTTTCAACCTTGGCAACTTTAAGATGTGTGGATTTCAACTCCCAGAATTCCCCAGCCAGCGTGGAATTCTGGGAGTTGAAGTCCACACATCTTAAAGTTGCCAAGGTTGCAAAACAGTGCTCTACCCAATACTAAGTAGGACACTAGTGACGTGAAAACCCGTCCCTGCTTGCCACGCTCCATTAAGAAATCAGTGGGGTATTGGAGGGAGGGATAAATATGAGCCATGTTCAGCCATTTCTGCTTTGCAGGTAAATAACTTTTGCCAGCTTTTGTGCCATCACACCCTTGTGCTAAATCAAGGTTTTGGCTTAGCATGTGGTACGAACCAAATTCATTGTCTTCATCCAGTTTCAAGAGGCCGATGATATTCTGAGTGGCTTTGAACTCAGGAAGAATCAGGCTGGAATTTGATCCTTTGCGTATGTCTGCTAATCCTGCCCTTTTCTGACCTCACGTTCAATACAGGAGGCCTTCTCTGCTATTTCTTTCCATAACCTCCTGCACAATTTTGTTGGTCTAGGGGTTTGGGCAGGAGAGGGTTCAATTGATAAGGTTGGTTAGATGATCCAGTTTCTTAGTTTGTACACAGCTTGCATTATTTTAATCAATGACGTAGACCTGTGCTGTAAGGCTTATGGAAAGGAAATATGTGACATGCTGTAAAAGGACAAAAAAAAAGAACATTGTACTGCCATTTCAAACACACATTAACAGCTTAGCAAATGCTACAAATGGTGCCAGGGTATTAAAAAAAGCAATCTGTAGAAGCAATCTTAAAATGGGATTTTCCGCAAAGGGAGATCATTCTTATGTCAACTAGATTTGTAGCTTTTTATCAGTGGGAGGTTGGAAATAAATTAGAACAAGCAGACTCTTGATTGATTGGTTTTTAAATGGTTAGGGATGCTTTACCTATACATGTCCTCAATTCAGCAGAGAGACTTTATTCAAACAACCCCTTAACCAGGTTACTGAATTAATTTATTCTCTAGGTTCACAAAGTATACTAAACCATAAACTTAACAAAAGGTGGACTGGTAACATGAAACCCCACAAAAAAACTAAGCAGAGTTAAAATTAACCAAGTTTCTTGTGTGAATAACATACCCAGTCTTTCCCTAACTGCATTAAAGTATGTTGTGTGAACAACACCCCCGTATTTCCTTTGTCCCTGTTTCTGGTGTCCCTGTTTTGTCTCTATTTTGCTATTGGAGAAAATGTCCCTAAAAAGTATTAGTGTAATTATTATGGTTACAATCAACATATAATTGGTTATATGATTGTATGTTAAAACAATTAAACATCTTGTTTATAATATTAATTATAAGTAGAAACCATTAATATCAATTGTTAGAATTGCCACACTTCTAATTTCCGCTTCCCAATCATTGCAAATCAAGCCTCCGAGGTGCTTGTTTTATGTGCATTCAGGATGGAGTAAGTCTACCAGCAGACATCCTGGGAATTGCACCAGGGCAGTTTGCCTCTCTTATGAATCTACATACAGTATTTTAAGAATACAACAGTAACCCTTGCCAAAGGCAGTTGTGAAGGGAGAAGATGAGATGGGGCAGAAGGAACCTCTTGGCAGCAAAGACATTTCATTAGCAAGGCAGCCAGTTGACACCAGTGGCTCCAAGCACACTATGCCCATGGAAACCCCACAAGCGTAGGGGAACTCTGGGAGTTTTTTTCCCTTTGGCAGAAGGTTTATGCAGTGGGCCATGTGCTGCTGAACCATTCTGGTAATCTCAAGAATCTTCTAAGATTGCCCTCTTGCAACCTAGCAGGAAAATGGTGATTTCCACCTTGCTTAGTATGATGTCTCAGTGTCTCTATTATACCTCCTCTGGTCTTCAGCATGCTCTCTCCCCAAGTGGAGGAACATTACTTGCTGTTTGGCACAAAAGAGACCCTTGGAATCCACAAGATTCCAAGTCCCTTGCTCTTCCAAGAGGATTCGGCGTCAAGTCTTGTTCATTCCATCCGCCCTCTCCAGTCCCCAAATGTTTTCAAGTGAGGGGATTCAGTATGTTCCAATCTGCCAGGCAGGTAACAGCTAGCAGAGGACTTTATAAATAGCAATTCTTGCTTTTAGCTGTGAATGTCCTAGGGACAGAATTCTGGCTATCCTTTCTGTAGGCACTCTACATAGATAACCTAAAACTGAAGCTTCACTGCATAGCAAAAAAAAAAGAAAAGAAGAAGACCAACTTCTTCATTGGGTGGAGCAAGGGAGCACCCAGGCGCATCGCCTGGTATCTGCTTAAAACAGGAAAAGAAAAATGAACAACTAAAACAACCCTGAAGTCCAGCAGTTGCACAGATGCCGAGGACAATCGTAGCAGTAGGATAATTAACAGGATGGAAGTTGGTCGATATCATCTTTGTTCTCTGCTTCTCCTGGGGGTCTTTTCAGGTAAGGTACTATTGGAGGCTGTGAAAAAATGTGGAGATCCAGACTGGTAGCAAACTCTACCAGGTAAAACTCTTTCCTCATTAGTTTCACGGAAAGCTTCACCTGCTTGTTTTGCGTTAAACTGTCTTTAAAAGACCAAGGAGCAATGGGGATGGTAGCTTGGAAGGTATAGGCGTAAGATTGGGCAATTCTATGCTCTAGGTTCTAAGATAAATCCCAGAAGTCAATCAGTTTCATAAATGGGAAAGGCTTGTGTATGTTTGTTGTGGCCCTGATTCCTGATGACGACATGGACGAGTCCCTGCGGTTTTCTGGGCAACGTTTTCAGAAGTGGCTTCGCTATTATTTTCTTCCTGAAAGAGAGTGACTGGCCTAAAGTCACCCAGCTGGCTTCATGCCTAAGAGAGGACCTAGAATTCAGGTTTCTCTGCCCCTACTCCAGCATCTTCACCACCACACCAAACTGGCTTTCTTTATTGTAGGCTAAAACGTGAACATTGTACCCGAACCTGGAAGAGGTATTCCAGATGAAGGCATTCCATCAGTCCTGAAAGAAGTTTCAGGACAGACTAATTTTAATAGGCGGGGCTGTAAGTGAAGTGTTATACGGAATGAAAGAGACAAAGTTGGAAGTAATAAGGGCTTTTCTTATAATTACAAGGGGATTGGCAACAATCTGTCATATGTAAATAGTGCAAGGGTCAATCTTTTGTATCTCTAGGTAGACCAAAGCAAGTGGAATATTAGCCTGGATTCACGTAAGGCGTTTCCTCTGTTCTCTGTTCTTTGCTATTTGAAAGGCATTTTCATACTGAAGATTCAATTTGACAATATATTTAAATGGAACTGCTGAATTAAAAC
Organism: Candoia aspera; assembly: GCF_035149785.1. Classification (NCBI taxonomy): domain Eukaryota; kingdom Metazoa; phylum Chordata; class Lepidosauria; order Squamata; family Candoiidae; genus Candoia; species Candoia aspera. The sequence continues at coordinate 22,199,392 of NC_086162.1, forward strand.
TGCTTGATTAGTTAATTAATTATCTATATTGAATTATTTATAACCTCCCAGTTTGCCTTATAAAAATCCCTGTCCCAGAAGAGAAGCACTATAACTCCCCTTATTTTGACTTTTTTAAACATTCAGATGAGGTCATCTTACCTCTTTGTTAATCGATATGTCTCTTCAGGTTTTGTGTCGAGGAGTCCTTAATAAAAAAGTCTTATTAAAAAAATGTTGTTGTTGTTAGTTGCCGTTGAGTCGTTTACGACTCATGGTGACCCTGCGTATAACAGAACGAAATGCTGTTCGGTCTGGCGCCATAGGCCTGACTGTTCCAATGTTTGCATCTGTTGTTGCGGTAATTGTATCAATCCATCGCATTGAAGGTCTTCCTCTCTTCTGCTGGCCCTTGACTTCACCAAACATGATGTCCTTTTCAAGCGATCGGTCTCTCCTGACGATGTGCCCAAAGTATGAGAGTCTAAGCCTAGTTATCTTTGCCTCTAGGGAACATTCTGGTTGTATTTCTAAAAAAAATTAATGCCCTAAAAAAAGTAAAGGGGCAAGGGTGGGTTGAAATGAATATTTGCCTGTAGAATCTTATATAAGCCTACATAGAAACAAATCAATCTTAGACAATAGGTGCCTGGATCCAGATAAGTTGGTACAGAATTGTATCCTTAGTAGATAAAGGTAGAAATTAAAATTACTGCAACATGATGAAATGGATACTGTACAATATCTATTGGATATATACACATCTGGTTTAAAACAAACCATATTGAACAAGCTGGGAACAAGAGAGTTAATCTTTGCTTGTTGAGCCAGTGTCTGGGTTGCTTTCCTGACTTTTTAAATTATTTTTATATTGCACAACCATTGCTTAGCTGGAGGCTTGAACAGGACCCAGAAACCAACCAGAAATGTCAGGAAAACACACCATGAATTGTTGTTTGCACATCATACTTAATTACAATGCAGTCAGTAAATCAACAACTGAATCAGGCTGTCATTTCCTGTCAAAATAAACTATGGTTTATTCAGACAAGCCTCCCTCACAATGCTAAGCCAAAGACAAAAAAACATATTGTGGCTTAGTATATTTTTTCTTGCTTTTTTATTCATGCTTTTATGAGTATTTTGTTAAGAATACAAGATGGAGGCACAAGCAAGATCCCCAATGATGGAATCAGCATTGAAGATCGTTATGTTTATTCACACTAAATACCATTAACTGTTCATCCATCAACATAACGAATAAACTTTCTTATGGTACACTGATTTGGCATCATTATCCAATAGAGGTTGTTGGGAGAAGTTTTCAAATTGAACCTTTATGAGTAGATTTGGGCCTCAACATCAGATAAGTAAAATATCTGTAAAGATTTAGGACAAGACTTTGAAAGAGACAGATGATGTCTTTATTGACAAATGATATCTGTATTGATCAGAAGTACATTTCTAATGACCAACACCACTGAGTTTAAGGGTGATTACTGTATCCTGAATAAATATTCAAGAATGTACAGTACAGTCATTTGCATATTGACTCAGACATCATTCCACTGGGTTAGTGAGACCTACTTCCAGGTCTTTCCATAGTCCATAGTTTCTTTTCTTAAAGGTTTCTCTAAAGCAGTGTTCAGCAACTTTAAAATGTTTAGACTTCAATTCCCAGAATTCTCCAGCCAGCATGGCTGGCTAGGGAATTCTGGGATTGAAGTGCACACATTTTAAAGTTGTTGAGGTTGAAAAACACTGCTCTAAACCAATATTCCCTTAAGCCCTGTCAGCCCTCCAATGTAGGCCAGGTCAGGAAACAGACAATACATGAACCATTGGAACTCTTTTTCTGGAGGGTTTAATAACACTCTTGAAAGCCTGACAGATTCTCTCTTTCCTGTCTTATATTAAAGAAAATCAAGCCAGGGCAATCTTGAGTTTTTTCCTCACCCCATTCTGTCTAACCAGGCTAAGCTGGTTTTACACCATGGTGGTTGAATTTCTTCTTCAAGGCCATCTCTGGACAGCACTCACTTTGAGAGCTACAGTCCCCGAGAAGACTTCTCAAATCTGGTTCCAGCTAATTCTGCAAGTCTTCTGCATACCTCCAACGGTGGGCCATAAAATTTCCCCCTTTCAAAAAGTGGCTCTCTTCTGTTTCCTGTCAACAGAGGCAGGAAAAAGGAACTAAAACCAGCAGCAGCCCCTCAAGGGATGCTAGAGGGGCAGCGTTCTATCATGGAGATGTGGTTCAGTGGTCTTACCCGCAGGGAAAGAACTCTGGGGAGAGTTTGTTATTGGAAAGATTGCAAGATATATTGGGGAACGAAGGTGGGTGGGAGTGATCTTTTTTTTTTTTAATTTTTGTGCTGGCCTTCTTCTTTACCCTGACATACAAATATTCAGTGAGATTTCCTCTGGTCCACCTTCTAAATTTTCATGCGTCCAGCTGCCATAAAAGATCCAGACTGGGTTCTCACATTGCTGTGGTTTATTGACTTATGAGTCGGTGTGTTGGGTGAATCCACCACTATGGTTGGTAAACTTTAGTTTGTGGCTTAGGGTATTGTGTAAAACGTAGCCAATTGTGTTTCATTCAAGGAACTAGGGCTAAGCATGTGAGAAGTCAATCAATAATCAATTATTTTTGCAATTAACAGCTCTTACATTAAATGAAATTGCATACAATATATTGTCAAGTTTTACCCAGTGCATGCCAATAATCACTCTCCCAAAATCAAAGTCATATGTTCCCATACAAGTACAAACGATCCTTCTAGGCAGTGACAATGTAAACAGAGAATGTAAATAGTTCTGCATGTACTATATTTTGGTTCTGCTGTAATCTCATTGTTTCCTTCAATGTGCATTGTACACCAACATTTTTCCCTTCTCCCATTTGCAGGTTGTATTTATGGAAACCTAACTATTTATACCACTAACGTAATTCCAGCAAGAGAGCAAGTCGATAGCACCGATCAAAATCCTGGAAAAACAAAAGACCGCGTTCTAACTACTCAGACTGTGGCAGCGGAGAATAACATTCAGAATTCCAAGTCTTTGATGGAACATCTTTCCCAGGTTCCCATAATTGTGAAACCTGTAGATACCTCTCAAATAATTTTTGAAGGGAGATCTGCCACTCTGGAGTGTAGATTTAAGGCCCCAAGCGAGGCAAAGGTCTCCTGGAGAAAATCTTGCTTCCCAAATTGTAGCAGCAGCTTGGAGGTCCACAGTTCCAACCACCACAAGATCTCTGTAGACACCGCTTACGGCTTGTCAACACTCTCCTTCCCTCAGACCCAAAAGAATGATACTGGGATGTACTACTGCTTTGTATATGCTGGCAGCAGTCAGGGGAAATCATGTGGAACATACCTATGGGTCAGAAGTGAGTATAAGCCTCATACTAATAAGGGTTGAATGGTTATCTTCTGCAAAAGGATAGCATGGGCACAGATGATGTACAGATGTTGGTCCCAGTTTTTGATTGATTGATCGATCGATTGACTATGTGCCATCAAGTCGGTGTTGATTCTTAATGACCACATAGATAGATTGGCTCCAGGGTCTTCCAATGGTGCGCTAAGTTCCCTTATAATCCAGTAGGTACACTTTGCTGCTGGTTGCTCCATTTTTCTCTTTCTTTCCACCACCTTTCCACCTTTCTCAGCATTATAGACTTCTTTAGAGACTAGGTTAGACCTCAACATAAAAAGCCAGGTACAGGCTAGTCGATGGCGCTTAGGAAGTTTGAGGACTGATCTTTGCTAGATGTATATAATGCCTTTCCTCTAACAGCTCATCCTCCAGGGTTTAACTCAACAAGTTTATGAAGTGTATAGTGTGCTAAGCTTGGACTGAAGATTCGAAGTTCTGTTAAGGGGTAAATCTTCCTGGACAATCTTGTGCAAGTCACTGTCTTCAAAGGTTACTCTGGTTTAGAGAGTAATTGATGTATGACAGAAGAATAGGACCTTGGCAAGGAAGACTGAATAACATAAAACTTATTATTCAATCCTACGTGTGTTTCCTCAGAAGTAAAACCTACGTATTCAAATGCATTTCTACCATTGAAAGGGACTCCCAGACTTTTAAAAAAAATCATTTTTAAAAGATTAAATCTTATTGATGCATTTTAAGGAAATACTATTGATTTCCCGTGTTCAATATGTACTTGGCATTTTCCTCTTCTCAGAATCTTTAGCACAGCCAGCAACCTTTAGATTTAGCATTTTTATTTGGTATATTTTTATCTATTATCCACCCCCCCGAACAACTCTGTGGGGCACATTGGACTAAGCGAGAATGACTGGCCCAAAGTCACCCACTGAGCTGAGATTGAGCATAGGCTAAAATCAAAGTCCAATTCCAACACTTTTACCACCATACTAACTCTCATTAGTTATTTATTCAGTTAGATCTGAAAGCATTCAGAATTAGGGGGAAAGTTTAAGAAAATAAGAATGCCTAATTTGTCAGCAAATTGGAGATCTTTCCTTTTCATTGTGCAGTAACACACACACACACACACAGAGTTATTTCAGCTCTGAGCTTATCTTAATAGTCCCTGAGTTGCAAAGACATCTTCAGTCATTCTATGGCAATTCTTTAGAAATAAAATCTTCAGTGGAAAAATATAGAAATGGCCTTTGGAAGGACTGAAAGCCCAGACACAGTTAATAAGGAAGTTAGTATTGGTTGATACAAACATAAGGTCTAAAACTGATTGGGACAACAACGAACAGTGGACTTCATATACTGTAGCAAGAAATCCTAGGGGGAAAAAAAGATTGGAAAGAGAAACCTGTATCACTCTCTGAAGATGGGTGAGTGAAAAATTCTTTCCTTATATAAATTATTGCAGCCTAAATACAGATGATTGGTAACCACTGTAGTAACTTTTGATTGTGAGCATGGGAAGACTGGATCAATGCTGTTGGCTTGCCAAATAATTAAAACCATCTAAGAATGTCTGCGCTTCCCAGTTGCCTTATCAAATCCCTCATCCCTTGGCAGGAACGTACAAGCTATATATGTCCCTCTCGTGTCAGTTAGAGAATAATTGGAATACGGTGATTGGTGAAATAATAGATTAGTTACTAGTTATTAGTTACTAATGGAAGCAAAGGGTTAACTAGTCACTTCCTCATCTTGTATTGCAGCCTCAAAAATTGCCTCTGGGGTCTTAGCCAGATAGGGATCACTGCAAGGTTCTTGAACTAAATTCTTACAGAAATTTGTATTTGTATGGGTTGTTACTGTAATAAATTCAGAGAATGGGAATTAAGATGAGTTCTAGATATTGAGAGATGTATTTTTTTAGTTGTATGCTCTTCCACAGAACTTTGATCCCCCATACAATGGTTTGTCCTTCAGTCTGGTCCAAGATTACACTATCTCAGACAGTCTTTTTTTAAAAAAAATATGCTCCATCACAATACACTGAATTGAAACTTTCATTTCCTTTTTGAAATTGCTACTTGTCTGTGATATGATGCACCACTAGCCCACACATCATGTAATCTGAAGTTTTTAAATTGTCAGGAAGTGTCTGCAGAACCTGTTGGAGAAAGGGACTTCCTCATAGGAGAAACCCAGACACCTGGTTTGGCACAGGAGAACTTAGAACTGAGCAGGCAAGGGCTCTAGGAGACCGCATGTACCAGGTCATCTACGTTCTTCTAGGCATTAAGGGCACAGATACAGAGACATTTACGTGCATATAATACATCAACATTATGGGGCAAATTAAGCAAGACCAACTTAAGTCTAATTGGTTTCATCGATACTTGAGTTAATGGACTGGGTCTGGGAGTGGGGAGATGGGCAGTGATAAAATTTGATAAATAAATACATACATACATCAATGCATCTAATCTTCTGCTGATTAGAATGGCGAGTGTGCCAAGCAAATAACATCCACAAGTTGGCTATGTTTAACTAACATGCTTTAACTGGTTACTGAACTAACTAACCCATTTTCTGGGTGTGGTGAAAGGTCCCCTATGCAAGCACCGAGTCACATCTGAGCCTTTGGAGGGATGACGCTTTTGCAATGCTTTCTTGGCAGACTATAGCGGGGTGGTTTGCCATTGCCTTCCCCAGTCGTCACCTTCCCCAGCAAGCAAGCTGGGTACTCATTTACTGACCTCGGAAGGATGGAAGGCTGAGTCGACCTGAGCCGGCCACCCAAGAATCCACCTTCCTCTGGGATCGAACTCGGGTCCTGGGGAGAGTTTCGGTTGCAATACTGCCTCCTACCGCTCTGCGCCAAATGAGGCTCTACAATATAATAAACCAGAGAGTAACTAAATGGCCAGTGGTTACACAATGGTTACACTGTATGATAAGTCCCACAACACTAACCAAGATTAAAATTAGCTAAGGTTAGCATGTTGTGCAAATGCAGCTGTGGGATTTATATTTGACCTGCTTATGTTTATTGTGTCAACACAGTCTTTTTGTCAAGGTGTTTGCCACTATGCTATCTGACAAAATGACCCAAGGGAAGTAATAGTAGTGCAGTATCTATTATTTGCAGCAAGATGGGTTGGCATTGTAGATGATTCTGGAAAACAGAATTCCAAATGGGTGGTAAATAGGAAGACCAGGAATGTTGTCAGGTTTCCAAATCAACTGTCTGTTTCTGGCTGTCTTCTAGGACCTCGCCCCATCTCCTTCCTGAATATGAGTGAATCCATAAAAAACAAGATTATCACAGTAGAGGGATTCCTTCTACTTATCTGTGCCATTGGTCCTGGTCTTTTTCTACTGTTCAAGGTGAGCTGTTCTTTCCCTCCACGCATCACTTCCACGCGTGCATATGTGGTGCCCCTTTCGGAATCTACGTGTGCGTCGTTTCCAGTCACCTGATCTTGTTCTGCTTTTGATCACTATGTTAAAACGTGTTCTGCTTCCTCACAGATGCACTAGCAGACCGTCTACTGGAAACATCAACTTGTTTGAAAAGTGACATTAGGAGGTTTCCTGAGGCTAAATTATTCTTGGAGTTATATTTTGGATTTCTTTTCAACATTTTTTTCACAGTGTGGATATCACATCAGATCCAGTTGGCAATAGTCTAATTAACTGTTCCCATGAAATGGAATATCACATAGACAAGCTGTTAGCTGTACTTGTTGGGAGGAGTGTATAGTTGTTTTCTCAAGATAAGATTCGATTGATGCCTGCTTTTAGTAGAATATTCCTGCAGTATTGCATTGATCTCTTTTCTTCCATCATTGAATGCAAAGCATCATATGTAGGTCTCAGTTTTTCATCTGGGGGTTAATCAGGCCCAGACCGTTGGCATAGGCAAACAAGCTGCATCCTGTGTCTTAAATCCGTGCCCTAATAACTGTCAAATATTTGTTGTTACATACCCATTTTCACATGAAAATCTGGGCGCAGAACTTAAAACTGGTCTTCTACAAATATGAGGTTAAGTCAGGACTTACATATGCTTAGATATTGATGGGACAAGTTGGCCATGGCTAGCATAAATCCTGTCTACTCTATTATGGTAAATATTGAATGAAATGGTTTAAAAAAAATTCTTCCCATTTATTCCCCAGAATGAAGCTCTGTATCCAAGCTCCCCATTATATCTGGAAGTTTAATTTACTCAGCTATGTGACAAGGCCTATTCGAACATGTGTCCTGGTTTACCAGCTGCCTATGAATAGTTTTTCCTGGATGATTGTATTTATTTATTTAAATTGATTTATATGCCCCCCATCTCACTAATATGACTCTGGACAGCTAACAAAGGTTAAAAAATAATGTCTCTATAGATATAAAAATCATATGACAAAATGAATGCTGAAGAAGCCATACACAAGCAATGTGGGTTCAATTACTCTCCCAACGCCCATGCCCAGGAACAGCCAGGTCTTCAAGGCTTTCTGAAACACGAGCAGGTCGGGATCATCCTAATCTTGGGCGGTATGGTCTTCTAGAGGGCAGGCACAACTGGACTGCTGGATGGCAGTCCCTGATCAGCGGGACTCAGAGCATGCCCCTCCTAACCAACCCAATAGGATGCTTAAGGGCCCTCACATTTGGCCCTTAAGCATCCTATATTGACTATGTTTTTTATCTGGGCATAGTATAATACGTAAGTACAGTACTAAAGCATTTTTTACTAACTTCACCAAAACTGAAGTTAAGTATAGGTCTTAAAGCATATTATTAGTTCACTTCTTAGTGGATCCTAGCATCTTCTTGCCTCATTTGCAGAAGAGATGGGAAAATGAGCGCCTCTTGAAGGCCAAGAAGAAAGCTTGTGAAGAAGAGAACCTGTATGAGGTAAGTCAATGGAATGTAGGCATATTGCAGAAGCAAGGGAGATGAAGTAGTATTGTATGTAACAGTGGAAATAGGAATTCCTGTTTGCAGGCCTGTTCTGTTGCAATCTACTCACTCAGGACACAGGAATACATAGTGTAGCAAGATGGAGCCATGGCGGTGGTGCACAAGAGGGATCCCTGATATTTGTACAGTAACGGAAAAATGATGGAAGTTATTTTTACAATAGGAAAGATGTTAATTTCTATTTGGTGTTATTTTTTATTGTATATGCTGTATTTGCAGTCCATGCTTAGCAATCCAAGGTTAGACCAGCTTGCTTAGGAGTTAGCCTTGACTTCCTCAGTACGACCTTCAGAATAATGAGCTTTGTCCCTCTTTTTTAGGGACTGAACCTGGATGACTGCTCAATGTATGAGGACATCTCCAAGGGTTTACAAGCTACCTACCAAGATATAGGCAACGTCAAAGTGATTGATTTACAGCTAGAGAAACCAGAGAAACCATGATTTAAAAAAAGCTTGTCATTTTCTAAAGTTTATTGAACATTTTATTTTAAAATGCTTTCTTGATTTCTCTTGCTGATGTGTATATATGTAATGGTGAAGGGATTTTGTATCTTTCTGGTTTTAGAGAATAATTTGTATTATTAGAGTTTTAATCTTCAGTAGGGAAGTGAGCTCTGCATTGTCAAAAACTGGCTTGAATAGAATACTGTAAATGAAATAAGCAAAAAGATATCCTTTGGTGTTCCAAACAAAATATTCTGATAATATATTCATCTGCTATTTCATAATTCGCTTTCTGATTCCTGATTACCAATATTTTAAAGCATCTCTCTGAGATTCTGAAACATAAGCAAATGGTTAAATATTACCTAGGGTGACATTTACAATTGATTCATTCCTTGTGCTTGCTTTCAACTTCTCAGTTTGTGTGAAAAGAAGCATGTCTATAAACCATATTTGTATTCATTGCAAATTAGTATTTTCTCTTCTAGATTGAACATTTGAAAGATTATCTCATATTTGTAGAAAAACCTTGCTGTGGATGGTGCTAATTGTGTAGTGGGTATGTTCTCTCTAAGGAAACAAAGAAAAATGTCATCACACATCCCAACGTCTAGAGTAGCTGCATATAACCCTTTTTAAATATAAGCCTGGTAAAATAAACAAATGTCTCATTTTCCCTGCAAGAACATGAATGGATAAAGGTATTTGTGGTGCTTTATATGAAGAAATAAGATGTAAGAAGAGGTCTAGGAAGTCCAGCAACAGGTCTATATTCTCCTTGGTAGAACATTGACTCCTGTAACATCTGCAAATTTTTTTTAAAAAGGAACAGGCTGGAATGACACGGATGAATAAGCCATTGCAATGTTTCTCCTCACTGTTTATTTGCCATTTTAATGCTTTCCCATTCTTTAGGGGGAAATATAGCTTTATTTCTACTGCAGACTTGTGAATAAAGCCTTTTCCTCATTTTCTTCACAGAGCAAACAGCAGCAAAAACAAGTGATGAGATTTGTGGTGGTGGGATAAATTTCAAAGACCATGGGTTTTGGCTTTAGTGGGTGCCAACAACTTTCATGGGATAAGTCTTCAGCACTTGGCAACATTTTTAATTCAAGCCCTGTTGTATTCCTAGGGTGATATAACCATAACTTGATTGTCCCTTTTTCTGATTGTGAATTAGGATTTTAATAAACTAAACTTTATTTTATGACTCAGGATCTATGGCCTGGATATATTGTTCATTGAAGATGTGTTAGATTACTCATATAAAAAATACCTCATAATTTATATTTATGTATTTACTAGCACTGCAAGAGGCAGTTGGTCAATACATCAAGCTTGATGAAGACTAGGCTCAACTTGGAGCATTGCTTTCTAAGACTTCGCCAGGGAATCTGGCTTGAGCAAAATGCTTTAAAAAATGAAATATAGAAGTAATCTTAAAATACAACCTTAAAGCTCTGATTGACCTGAGACTGACTACTGAGTGAACATGCATAGTATCTTTATATGCTCCTTAGCTTGCTTCCTTTAGTTACAGAAATATCAAACTAAATAAAAACAAGAGGCTAATACTGATTACTAAATGCCTTGGCAAGTGAAGAGCATGTCAGGTCTGAAGTATTAACAAGTGTTGCCTTTGTGTGTGCTATCAAGTTGTGTGAGAGACCACACCTATACATACACTGTAACCCCGTTGGCACATCTGTACACACCCTGCCATTCTATAGTTCTTCAAAGCACAAAGCCATGGGATATCAGGAAAGTAACTTCGGTTCTTTTCACTTCTGAAGATACACATTGCACTCCCAAAGCCACAGATCCTTGATTTAACTCAAGATCTGACCAAATCCAACACAGGGAAAGGTTATGGGGAAACCAGAATGCTTTGCCCTGGGAACTACCTCAGGATTCAGACAATTTTTAGTAGGAAAATGGAAATAAACCACAGCACTACAATCTAAACAAACATCACTATAAAGTATTCAACGTTTGCAAAAAAGGCAGGAAAAGACAGTTCAGATTGGCTTTTGTTGCAGGTATGCTTGGAGAAAAGTATCATTTAGCAAATGTAAAAATCTTGACAGGATATAGAGGTGAGATATTATATGCAGTAAAAATCTAAGAGATTTTCTATTTAGGCAGTTGCCATTGCTTTAATTTTTTCTCTGGCACAATTTCTCTTGTCACTTTGTTCAGTATGACACAAATCCAACTTGTCTTTGTTCACTTCTGAGTGGCCATTGCAAATATGACACTAAAGCTACTCCCACGCTCCCTACATGCATACTGCTTCTCTCTGGTATGTGTCCTCTCATGAGTGGCCAATGTCGATGAATAAGTGAAGCTTTTCCCACACTCCCTACATGTGTATGGCCTCTCTCCGGTATGTGTCCGCTTGTGAGTGGCCAGAGTTGCTGATCGGCTGAAGCTTTTCCCACACTCCCTACATGCGTACGGCCTCTCTCCGGTATGCATCCGCTTGTGAGTGGCCAGTGCTGATGAACAAGTGAAGCTTTTCCCACACTCCCTACATGCGTACGGCCTCTCTCTGGTATGCGTCCGCTTGTGAGTGGCCAGAGTTGCTGATTGGCTGAAGCTTTTCCCACACTCCCTACATGCGTACGGCCTCTCTCCGGTATGTGTCCGCTTGTGAGTGGCCAGTGCTGATGAACAAGTGAAGCTTTTCCCACACTCCCTACATGCGTACGGCCTCTCTCCGGTATGCATCCGCTTGTGAGTGGCCAGTGCTGATGAACAAGTGAAGCTTTTCCCACGCTCCCTACATGCGTACGGCCTCTCTCCGGTATGCATCCGCTTGTGAGTGGCCAGAGTTGCTGATCGGCTGAAGCTTTTCCCACACTCCCTACATGCGTACGGCCTCTCTCTGGTATGCGTCCGCTTGTGAGTGGCCAGTGCTGATGAACAAGTGAAGCTTTTCCCACACTCCCTACATGCGTACGGCCTCTCTCCGGTATGCGTCCGCTTGTGAGTGGCCAGAGTTGCTGATTGGCTGAAGCTTTTCCCACACTCCCTACATGCGTACGGCCTCTCTCCGGTATGCGTCCGCTTGTGAGTGGCCAGTGCTGATGAACAAGTGAAGCTTTTCCCACACTCCCTACATGCGTACGGCCTCTCTCCGGTATGCGTCCGCTTGTGAGTGGCCAGAGTTGCTGATCGGCTGAAGCTTTTCCCACACTCCCTACATGCGTACGGCCTCTCTCCGGTATGCGTCCGCTTGTGAGTGGCCAGAGTTGCTGATCGGCTGAAGCTTTTCCCACACTCCCTACATGCGTATGGCCTCTCTCCGGTATGCGTCCGCTTGTGAGTGGCCAGGTGTACTGATTGGCTGAAGCTTTTCCCACACTCCCTACATGCGTACGGCCTCTCTCCGGTATGCGTCCGCTTGTGAGTGGCCAGGTGTACTGATTGGCTGAAGCTTTTCCCACACTCCCTACATGCGTACGGCCTCTCTCCGGTATGCGTCCGCTTGTGAGTGGCCAGAGTTGCTGATTGGCTGAAGCTTTTCCCACACTCCCTACATGCGTACGGCCTCTCTCCGGTATGCGTCCGCTTGTGAGTGGCCAGGTGTACTGATTGGCTGAAGCTTTTCCCACACTCCCTACATGCGTACGGCCTCTCTCCGGTATGCGTCCGCTTGTGAGTGGCCAGAGTTGCTGACTGGCTGAAGCTTTTCCCACACTCCCTACATGAATAAGGCGTCTTTCCTATATGCATCCACTTCTGCCTGACCAGGTGTAGTGATGATCCATTAAACTTTTTTACATGTTTCTTAGGTGAATATGGCTTTCCTCTATGTGTCTGACTGTGAGTAACCAACTGAAAATGTTTTTTTCCATTATTTTTAGGAATCTTATTAGCTGCTTCTTCATTTCTGTCTTTCAAAAGAGGCCTTTCATCATCTTTACCTTTGTTTGCATTGCTTGGCATTATAAATTGCACTGCAGCTCGGCAGGAAGTGTAACTTCTTATTTTGGGTAGTGATTTTTCTTTTAGTATTTTTTCTGTTTCTTCAGCATGTATTATAAATTCAGAATGCTTCCATTTCATATGTCGGCTGAGATAATCTTTGCAAGTAAAAGCTGTCTCACAACTGGGACACTGATGGCAAACTATTTGTTGCTTCTTCACCAAGTATGAATTCTGTCTGTGAACTATTTGCAAAGAAAAAACAAAATTATTGGCAAACACATATAGGATTATTTCACTGAGGAATCTGCTGTCAGTTATACTTTCTACCTAGGAGGAAATTCTTTTTGACAACCAGCAATGCAAAAAAAAAAAAAGAGAGAGTTTGGAGTTTACATCTTTTCTTTCACATTAAAGAGTTCACTATTCTTATTATATCAATGCTTATTGTATTATTAGATGGTTTGCAATTACTGGTGCAATATAAAAGATGGGATTTAGAAATAAAGGTAATTTTTAATTTAATTTCAATTCTTCCAAGGCATAACTTCTTTCTTGGAAGGCTTTACACAAGGTATTAAAACCACATATGAGCTTTGCTCAGATCGGGTCAATTCATACAACAGAATGAAATGGTAGATTGGGCTGAACAATCTGAATTTGCAAGGTCCCCTTGTGAAGATTACTCTACATTAAAAAATATGTGTATAAATATATCCTTGTAAACAGATAACTAATTATGAACAAGAATTTCTTCTAATTAGATTTTATTTTCTACATGGAAAAATATTTAAAAAGCATCCCTATGTGTTGCCTCAAGTAGTATTATCTAGTTTTTATTCTGTTGATCAACCAACATATCTCTTGGTATAGGTCAAATCTGGTTAAGGCAGAAAAGAAGATAAAACAATACAGTTGTAGTAAAAAAGATTTCACAAAAACCGGTAGTGTGTAGGGCCAAATAGATGCAGCATGTACAGTATTTCTCCTCCTATCATTATTAGAGTAGCTTTCAGTACTTGTGTTTGAGATGAAAACAAGAGCAAGACTTCTAAGGACTTTCTACACTGTCATCTATTAAGAATCAGTTCTTAGTGAAGGAAAAAAAATATGACCCACAGATCAATTCATATATTCATATTATGAATATAATCAATGCTAAATTTTAATATAATGGCTATCATTATGTGGTTATTACTGTACATGTTCACATTATCTCTCATCCTTCAAATAAAATGCTACTTCAAAGTGGAATAAAAACCGACAAAATCACCATGTTGAAACATCAGTTCCCTCAACACACACTCACTGTGTGAAATTGGTCCTAAGCATTTTATTGCCTAGAGCCGCAGTTCCCAGACTCTGCGCTGTGGCGCCTGGGGGAGTTGCAGCAAACTCACAAAGGCTCTGCAGGATATTTCAAAGTTTTTCAACGTCCATTTGTGAAGCTGGGTTTTCAACAATGTTTTGGCCTAGAGACTTAAATTGCTTAGGCGCTTAAAGGCGCCACAAAAAAATTACTTCGACACTAAGTTTGGGAACCTCTGGCCTAGAGTTGACTATCATTATTAATTTAAGCAATGAATCATCTAGCATTATACCGTTTAGCGATTTCCATTTAGATCCCCATTTGATGCCAAGTTCCTTTCCATATTCTTCTCCATACCAAACCAGGAGCTCAGAATGAAGTTGGATTATTTTACATGTTCTGTAATATATTTCCCCATGATACTGGAAAGCAACAAGGTTTTGTTCTTCCTCATTCCTGGCACAGTTAACATACCTATCGTTAAGAGGGTGACTGATGTTAAAAGGAAATGTTGTTATCAAAGAAACCAGGAAACTAGGTAGCGCTATGAAGTATGGTTAACTCTTTTCCTTAATATTTTCATACATTTCAACGTCCTGCTCCAATGTTTTAACCTGCTGAATACTGCACACATATACAACAGTGCTCTGAATCCTCAGTACTACATGCAAATTGTCATAATTTGGATTTAGATCTTATAATCCAAAGTGGCTCAGTGAACCTCACTTTCTAAAGCTAAAACAGATTCAAGAGAGCTATACAATGGAAAACCAGCAGGGGATAAGAGGAGCTACAGGACAAACTAATGGACAGTAAGAGTCTGAAAATCTCACTGCTATTTCTCATCTTTATTGTTTACATGTATTAGTAAATCACTCTATAAAGATCTGGTATTTTATTTACTTGTAAGATTAACCAGCCCAATCCCAAAGCTCGGAACACATAGCACTGACTGAAAATAACTATTAAAATAGCCCATAGAACAAGCTAGTTTCATCACTCATTCAATGTTTCACCCAGAAGGAGAAACATTTTAGCAGCATGAAGCTAAAACTTTGTCAAAACCAAATGATGTCATAACTAGAGATGCTGTTCAGCATGACCCTGGCATTTTAAAATCTATATTTGTACCTCAATTTACGATCTTGTGTTTATATAATTTCTCAGTTGATTGGGGGGGGTTGATGGGTTTTTGCATTGTGGATTTTAATTCTGTAAGCCATCTGGAGTCACTGTGTATGAGTTGGGCGGCCATATGAATTTGTTTAATAAAATAAATAAATGCACACATACAATTGTGCTACAGTAGGTGACAGCCCTAGATAATAGTATTAACCTATTTTTTGTTCAAAAATGGTATTTTTGCAGAGTGAAACGTATCAGTGAGATAATACCATTTTCATAGATATAGCAATTTGGTCCCTGGCCAAAATCCATTGAACAAAGATGTGTTTTTGAGACCAGTTCTAGTGTTCCCAAATCTGGTAAGTGTACCTGCTTCTAAAACTTGCCCTATACATTGTTGACACTATAGATTCATGCTTGAGCTTAGGATGATTTAAACAAAACTGAAACTGAGACCTTCTGGGGAACTTCTCAGATCATGAAGAGATGAATATACATACATACACTTATTTAAAAATAACCCCCAGCAAATGTAGAATAATCTGGGTGATGGCCAAAATGAAGGTGAAACTTTTTTAAAAGTCCAGATAATTTATATTGATAAAGAAAATAATGAAGACAATACATATTATATGAAATACTAATATTCATATTTGTATTTGTATTATTTAGCCATTACTATTACAAATAGCTGTTACTCAACTGTAACCAATCTGTTATTCTCAGCTAAAGAAAGACCAAAAGTAGCTAAATGAGAAAGTTTGTGTGATCATTTTTTCAATTGTGTACTTTTCTGGGTAAAGAAGTTTGACCAGAACAAAAGACCAGTTTGGTATAGTGGTTAAGGCAATGGGCTAGAAACCAGGAGGCCGTGTCCCGCCTTGGGCATGAAGCTGGCTGGGTGACCTTGGGCCAGTCCCTCTCTCTCAGCCCAACCCACCTCACAGGGTTGTTGTTGTGGGGAAAATAGGAGGAAGGAGTATTTGGTATGTTCACCATCTTGAGTTATTTATAAAAATAATAAAGGTGAGATAGAAAGAAAAAAAAAAAAGCATTTTTTTGTAAACAGGGAAAAGTTTTGTAAACTGTATATGAAAAAGTGAAATACACTCACCACCTGTAACTCTATACAAAACTGTCTCCATTTAAAAACAACACAGCAAAACTTGGGGGCAGAGGTATTAAAATTCCAGTACGTTTTGAAACTTCAGCAAAGGATCGTTACCTTGTCGTGGTGCTGGAGCTTGAGCACCTCAATGATGCCATGAGCTAAACCGTGAAGGGCCACCCAAGACGGGAAGGTCATGACAGAGAGGTCAGACTAAATGCGATCCCTGGAGAAGGTAATGGCAACTCACCCCAGTATTCTTGCCGTGAAAACTAAATGGATCAGTACAACCAGAGATATGTCGGTAAACCATCGGAAGATGAGACCCCCAGGTTGGAAGGTGGTCAAAATGCTACTGGGGAGGAACAGAGGATGAGTTCAACTAGACCCAGACGTGATGACGCAGCTAGCTCAAAGCCAAAAGGACGGCTAGCGGCCGACGGTGCTGGTGGTGAACGGCGAATCCGATGTTCTAAGGATCAACACACCATTGGAACCTGGAATGTAAGATCTATGAGCCAGGGCAAATTGGATGTGGTTCTTGGTGAGATGTCAAGATTCAAGATAGACATTTTGGGCGTCAGTGAACTGAAATGGACTGGAATGGGCCACTTCACATCAAATGACCACCAGATCTACTACTGTGGACAAGAGGACCACAGAAGAAATGGAGTAGTCTTCATAATTAATAGTCAAGTGGCTAAAACAGTGCTTGGATACAATCCAAAAAACGATAGAATGATCTCAATTCGAATTCAGGGCAAGCCATCTAACATCATAGTGATCCAAATATACGCCCCAACCACAGATACTGAAGAAGCTGAAGTAGAGCAGTTCTATGAGGATCTGCAGCACCTACTGGACAACACGCCTAAAAGAGATGTTATTTTCATCACAGGAGACTGGAATGCTAAGGTGGGCAGTCAAATGACACCTGGAATTACAGGTAAGCATGGCCTGGGAGAACAAAACGAAGCAGGACATAGGCTGATAGAATTTTGCCAAGACAATTCACTCTGCATAACACACACTCTCTTCCAACAACCTAAGAGACGGCTTTATACATGGACTTCACCAGATGGACAACACCAAAATCAGATTGACTACATCCTTTGCAGCCAAAGGTGGCGGACTTCTATACAGTCGGTAAAAACAAGACCTGGAGCTGACTGTAGTTCCGATCACAAACTTCTTCTTGCACAATTTAGGATCAGACTAAAGAGATTAGGGAAGACCCACAGATCAGCTAGATATGAGCTCATAAATATTCCTAAGGAATATGCAGTGGAGGTGAATAGATTTAAGGGACTGGACTTAGTAGATAGGGTCCCGGAAGAACTATGGACAGAAGTTTGCAACATTGTTCAGGAGGCGGCAACAAATTACATCCCAAAGAAAGAGAAAACCAAGAAGGCAAAGTGGCTGTCTGCTGAGACACTAGAAGTAGCCCAAGAAAGAAGGAAAGAAAAAGGCAACAGCGATAGGGGGAGATATGCCCAATTAAATGCAAAATTCCAGAGGTTAGCCAGAAGAGATAAGGAATTATTTTTAAACAAGCAATGCGCGGAAGTGGAAGAAGACAATAGAATAGGAAGGACAAGAGACCTCTTCCAGAAAATTAGAAACATTGGAGGTAAATTCCAGGCCAAAATGGGTATGATCAAAAACAAAGATGGCAAGGACCTAACAGAAGAAGAAGAGATCAAGAAAAGGTGGCAAGAATATATGAAAGACCCATATAGGAAGGATAACAATATCGGGGATAGCTTTGACGGTGTGGTCAGTGAGCTAGAGCCAGACATCCTGAAGAGGGAGGTTGAATGGGCCTTAAGAAGCATTGCTAATAACAAGGCAGCAGGAGACGACGGCATCCCAGCTGAACTGTTCAAAATCTTGCAAGATGATGCTGTCAAGGTAATGCATGCTCTACGCCAGCAAATTTGGAAAACACAGGAATGGCCATCAGATTGGAAAAAATCAACTTATATCCCCATACCAAAAAAGGGAAACACTAAAGAATGTTCAAACTGTCGAACAGTGGCACATTTCACATGCCAGTAAGGTAATGCTCAAGATCCTGCAAGGTAGACTTCAGCAATTCATGGAGCGAGAATTGCCAGATGCACAAGCTGGGTTTAGAAAAGGCAGAGGAACAGGGACCAAATTGCCAATATCCGCTGGATAATGGAAAAAGCCAGGGAGTTTCAGAAAAACATCTATTTCTGTTTTATTGACTATTCTAAAGCCTTTGACTGTGTGGACCATAACAAATTGTGGCAAGTTCTGAGTGGTATGGGGATACCAAGTCATCTTGTCTGCCTCCTGAAGAATCTGTATAACAACCAAGTAGCAACAGTAAGAACAGACCACGGAACAACGGACTGGTTTAAGATTGGGAAAGGAGTACGGCAGGGCTGTATACTCTCACCCTACCTATTCAACTTGTACGCAGAACACATCATGCGACAAGCTGGGCTTGAGGAATCCAAGGCTGGAGTTAAAATCGCTGAAAGAAACATTAACAATCTCAGATATGCAGATGATACCACTTTGATGGCTGAAAGCAAAGAGGAACTGAGGAGCCTTATGATGAAGGTGAAAGAAGAAAGTGCAAAAGTTGCCTTGCAGCTAAACCTCAAAAAAACCAAGATTATGGCAACCAGCTTGATTGATAACTGGCAAATAGAGGAAGAAAACGTAGAAGCAGTGAAAGACTTTGTATTTCTAGATGCGAAGATTACTGCAGATGCTGACTGCAGTCAGGAAATCAGAAGACGTTTAATCCTTGGGAGAAGAGCAATGACAAATCTCGATAAAATAGTTAAGAGCAGAGACATCACACTGACAACAAAGGTTCACATAGGTAAAGCAATGGTGTTCCCTGTAGTAACATAAGGCTGCGAGAGCTGGACCATAAGGAAGGCTGAGAGAAGGAAGATCGATGCTTTTGAACTGTGGTGTTGGAGGAAAATCCTGAGAGTGCCTTGGACTGCCAGAAGATCAAACCAGTCCATACTCCAGGAAATAAAGCCAGACTGCTCACTTGAGGGAATGATATTAAAGGCAAAACTGAAATACTTTGGCCACATAATGAGAAGACAGGACACCCTGGAGAAGATGCTGATGCTAGGGAGAGTGGAGGGCAAAAGGAAGAGGGGCCGACCAAGGCCAAGGTGGATGGATGATATTCTAGAGGTGACGGACTCATCCCTTGGGGAGCTGGGTGTGTTGACGACCGACAGGAAGCTCTGGCGTGGGCTGGTCCATGAAGTCACAAAGAGTCGGAAGCGACTGAACGAATAAACAACAAACATGTTTTGAAAGCTATATCCTGGTTGTACAAACTGAACATTTCTTCTAATTCCTATTCTTTGATACTTATCTGTGTTTTCTGATACCATTATAATTCAGTTTGTCTACTTATTTGTGTTGATCTACCTCTATTATTAATCATTACATTAGTCCACTTTATCCAAGGAATTTCCTTTGTGCAAAATGTCATGGTTTCTCACGCTGAAAGGTTAATGATCCTCATATTGCACTTCTTTTCAGAGAAACTGGATGCAATTTTCGTTGTACAATGTTCCATTAATATAATAAAATTACAACTGCTAAACTAGAACACAGGTATGGCTGAGTGGGCAGAAATATACTGTTCTAGTTTTGACTTATTTGTCTTTATATAATTATACCAAGTGCTTTACAAAATGTTTTTTCTTTGTTTCTTGTAATTCAAACTTGTACAACTATGACTATACACTAACTTACTTGGAATTTCATTTAGATCCATGGAACATCATTATATTCACAAAGTTAAAATAATACAGTACAGCTATACTACCTGGTCTTAAAATCAAGTAATTTAGCTTAGATAGTTTGAAAGTTAACTTGTTTGTGCTATAGGTCTTTTCAACAGTATGAAGACATTGTGATACAAAAATCTCTACTTTAACTTCATCAAAGCTCTTTACCTCATCCAATTGGAATTAGTTTCATTTTTTCCATCCATGTAAATGTAGCAATTCCGCTCTCTGATAACCTGTAAATACAGTAGACATGAACTATGTATATCAATATGGAATTGTCACAACTATGTTTAACAATTTCATTATAATACAGTAATAACTTAGTGAGATGCCTTGTCTTAATTAATTCCCAGAAAATGGGGAAAATCCACTGAAAAATAATAAAACAATACCAAAACATATTTACCTACTTTACATAAAATGTTGGTTAGAACTTGCTTACTTCAAAGGAAGTGTGAATGACCAAATGCTTGTCAGAAAATAAATTTATAAAATTAAAAAGCAATAAAGCTTCTCTGGAAAGGGATTTCCCCTGCCATATGTCAAATGGAGAAAGTTCTGCTTCATGCTATTACAGACTAAGTAAAGCCACCTGGTTCTTTAACACAAATTAGGTTTGTTCATTCAATGAAAGGGAAATTACATGAAAATGCTATAAAACCCAAGTATTGTGATATTACCAGCCAGGAATAGCCACTGTTTGCTGCTGCTTCTTCCTCTGTCATTGTCCCTTCATATGGTCCAAAATGAATTCCTGGAGGCAATATTTCCATTTCATTCCACACTCCAAAACCAGCTCTGGGGATACTTGAAAGCCCAATTCTAAAACCTGAAGGTAACGTGAAGGTGGCTCTGTCTGCCAGTCCTAGTTCAGCTACTGTGTCTCTGATGAAAAGTGGAGGACCATGAACAGAACACTCATCAACAAAGAATGTCAGGCAATATTCACAAACTAAGAAAGTGAAAAGAGATAAGTGAATATGGAGTCAAACAAATTATCCTCTGTTCAACTCAGTTTTCTGTTATCTACAGGCAATATATGTTATGAATAATATGAATTGAAAAGTTTATGTGCTTCATTGACCACTCAGCAAATTCACATCTCAATGAAGACCTTGGGAGACCATATATAGTTTTATCCTGACCATTTTTATACCTACCAATTACTTAAAAAACAGAATAGCAGCTGAGTTGATGTTCAAGGCTCAGGAGCTGACAGTAGCTGGCTAGTACTTGGACTGGTTAGTACTTGGAGGTGAAATTACTAGAAAATCCTAAGGTTGTAGGCTAGACTGGGAAAATGAAGAACATCCTGGCAAAGGCAATGGCAAACTCCTTCTATATGTAGGAAATCTGTACATGGCCAAAATGAGCTTATTATCCCAAATATAAGAGATGTGGAAATGCTGCATATTGTGAAAGAATGTTCTCCAGTAAACAGCAAAAAATCTTTCAAAAGCTTAACAGAACTATCCTTCTCACAAGTGGAAACAGAAAGCACAGATGACATACTTACCATAGTTATGCAGTCAGGTATGCTGATTTGTCCTTGTGCAAGCTTGCCAACAGTAGTCACTAGCTTATCTGTTAATCCCCCTCCCCCCCCCCCCCCCCGCCGCTTGGCAGATAATGTAAGAACCCTAAAAAACTAAATAGCCGGCATTGGTAAGCCACTGAGAGCCATAAGGAGGAATCAGCATACATGGTTTGATGTCTTCATGGCAAAGCATAAACCATGATGACAATATTATCCGAATGGGGTCAGGAAAGAACATTATATTTTTATATTAGTGACTGTAATCCAAGAATCTCCTTGTGTCACAAAAATAAAAGTTTGATAATAGAACTACTAATTCAGAATCTATAATTGATTTTCTTAGCCAATCCTGGGCAACTTTTCTGAGAAATTTCAAAAACATATATAAACATAACATCCTGCTTATTTAATACAAGTTTTGAAGTTAGTAAATAATTTGAAAAGCACTGCAAAAATTATTAAACCTATAAGCACATTTATGTTTGCTTAGGAGAAATGAAGAACAAAAATGATCATTAGAAAAGTGCCACTCACAAAAGTAATCATCATCATTTGGTTCATTTATTTCCATGTATGTTTTTCTTTCTCTCTTCCGTAATCTGTAAGTGCTAAATTCTTTGTTCTGTTCTTTTTTCCTTTCCTTTTTCTTTTCAGATGTAGCTTTTCTTTGGAAATCTGAAAAATAAAGTACATAGAATCCAATATTGTAATTATCTTCATGGAAAG
This sequence comes from Candoia aspera, assembly GCF_035149785.1. Classification (NCBI taxonomy): domain Eukaryota; kingdom Metazoa; phylum Chordata; class Lepidosauria; order Squamata; family Candoiidae; genus Candoia; species Candoia aspera. The sequence goes on from NC_086162.1 coordinate 22,221,743, forward strand.
CAACAATACCTCAACTAAAAGAATGTGAGTTAAACTATTGTTTTTCTAAGAATTTATATCATGCCAAATAAGAGATTCAAGACTTGCACTATTCTATTATTTGGATTCAGGGAACCATAAAGGTAGACTTGGTACCCTCTAGTACAATGGATGAGCCTAATAGCAGAGAATACCTCCAGAGGCCAATAAGAAATGGTATCATAAATGTGCACAGAATGCCTGAATCATGTTTATATTGACGGAAACCAGTATCAAAGTATCTGTTTTAATTAATCAGATTTTCAAGAATAGACACTGCATTGTCAGTCCATTGGATGATGTGAAGTAAGATATCTTCTCAGGTCCTGAGAACTTTACCAAGAATTCGACTTTGCAGGATCAAAATACACATTATCTTACAATTAAGATCAGTCTACTGTTGCATATAAATATGCTAACTAACTAACTAACTAACTAAATATATAGATGTTGCTAAGTTCTGCAGGAAAGGTATAAAATATGAACGAACTGACATTGTACATGGATGTATCTTGTTCACATCAACTTTACAAAAAAAAACATTACAGAAAAAGTAGTTTAAAAAAGGTGGTGGGGAGGGGGGCTAAACCCAGACTAAACCATCAAGTTCCTTTTTATCATTAAGATGGAGAATGTAAGAATCTAAAGAATCTCAGATCTTTGCCATACACAATGAAGTTATTGTTCTGACCTAATAGTACAATGTAATCATTGTTACATCCTGAAGAGGGAGGTTGAATGGGCCTTAAGAAGCATTGCTAATAACAAGGCAGCAGGAGACGACGGCATCCCAGCTGAACTGTTCAAAATCTTGCAAGATGATGCTGTCAAGGTAATGCATGCTCTATGCCAGCAAATTTGGAAAACACAGGAATGGCCAGCAGATTGGAAAAAATCAACTTATATCCCCATACCAAAAAAGGGAAACACTAAAGAATGTTCAAACTGTCGAACAGTGGCACTCATTTCACATGCCAGTAAGGTAATGCTCAAGATCCTGCAAGGTAGACTTCAGCAACTCATGGAGTGAGAATTGCCAGATGTACAAGCTGGGTTTAGAAAAGGCAGAGGAACTCGGGACCAAATTGCCAATATCCGCTGGATAATGGAAAAGGCCAGGGAGTTTCAGAAAAACATCTATTTCTGTTTTATTGACTATTCTAAAGCCTTTGACTGTGTGGACCATAACAAATTGTGGCAAGTTCTTAGCAGTATGGGGATACCAAGTCATCTTGTATGCCTCCTGAAGAATCTGTATAACGACCAAGTAGCAACAGTAAGAACAGACCATGGAACAACGGACTGGTTTAAGATTGGGAAAGGAGTACGGCAGGGCTGTATACTCTCACCCTACCTATTCAACTTGCACGCAGAACACATCATGCGACATGCTGGGCTTGAGGAATCCAAGGCTGGAGTTAAAATCGCTGGAAGAAACATTAACAATCTCAGATATGCAGATGATACCACTTTGATGGCTGAAAGTGAAGAGGAACTGAGGAGCCTTATGATCAAGGTGAAAGAAGAAAGTGCAAAAGCTGCCTTGCAGCTAAACCTCAAAAAAACCAAGATTGTGGCAACCAGCTTGATTGATAACTGGCAAATAGAGGGAGAAAATGTAGAAGCAGTGAAAGACGTTGTATTTCTAGGTGCGAAGATTACTGCAGATGCTGACTGTAGTCAGGAAATCAGAAGACGTTTAATCCTTGGGAGAAGAGCAATGACAAATCTCGATAAAATAGTTAAGAGCAGAGACATCACACTGACAACAAAGGTCCACATAGGTAAAGCAATGGTGTTCCCCGTAGTAACATATGGCTGTGAGAGCTGGACCATAAGGAAGGCTGAGAGAAGGAAGATCGATGCTTTTGAACTGTGGTGTTGGAGGAAAATTCTGAGAGTGTCTTGGACTGCCAGAAGATCAAACCAGTCCATACTCCAGGAAATAAAGCCAGACTGCTCACTTGAGGGAATGATATTAAAGGCAAAACTGAAATACTTTGGCCACATAATGAGAAGACAGGACACCCTGGAGAAGATGCTGATGCTAGGGAGAGTGGAGGGCAAAAGGAAGAGGGGCCGACCAAGGCCAAGGTGGATGGATGATATTCTAGAGGTGACAGACTTGTCCCTTGGGGAGCTGGGGGTGTTGACAACCGACAGGAAGTTCTGGCGTGGGCTGGTCCATGAAGTCACGAAGAGTCGGAAGCGACTGAACAAATAAACAACAACAATCATTGTTACCATAGTTTAATACAATTTTGGATATGCTTTCTCTATAAAAACAGTTGCCTTCACACATTCCCCTGATCCTTGTTGTTACTTTTGTAGATATTAAATCAGTTTTCACTATGACTACTAGAAACCAATTCTGAAAGGAACCTGAATTACTTTGTATCAACAGACACCTACTGTATTAGGCAAATTGTCTGTTCTATACACTTACTGAAGAGTCTTATGTCAGAAGCATATCTCAGAAGTTAATTCTCACAGAGAAAGGGGTAAAGCAAAAAACAAAGATACCTCTATAGGAATATGATTAACAGATAAATCTGTGGTGGTCTTCAAAGTATTGACAAGCTGCATTCTGCTGCTGCAACATAAACAGCTGCTTTAAGGAGTTGCCAATAGGCATTACATGCATGCCCAAACTACCTTTTTCCTTTGGAAACTGAAGTGCTGCACAGCCTTACTACTAAGTTCCTGCAGCCTTAAAGATCGACCTGTATGAGGCAAAGATTGGTCCCATATGTTCCTGTTCCTGTACAGATCATGGGCAGCTGGCAGTAATTCAGTCTAAATTTCTGCATTCTACTCCTATAGCTTCCAGAAGCCTCTCAAAGGCAGTACTATGCTGGCGAAAAGATTCTATTTAGCAATCTTCAGCTAAAATTTACCTTCATAGTAGCTAAGAAAAAGTTAATTCTATGTAAAAATTCTAGAAAACAAATTTAAGCATACACCTGGATGAAAAATGACACTGTACTGTAGTTCTACAGTTTCTCTCCTGGATTTGTTATTGTGTTTGATTTTTAAAATGTTAAAAGAACATCAAGCAATGTATCCAGGACTCAAGTGCCAAAGAAATACTTTGATTTCTAATCAATTGTATGTTGATTTCACTAATAACAGCTTTGGCCTTCCCTCTGCATTAATGTAAACCCCTGTGAGACCTAGTAGAGGTGGAGATAGTGAACCATATTCTTTTATGTTATCAATTTTATAGATATTTGTGAAATATTGATTACATCCCAGTCACAGCATTATATTCTATGCTTCACATCTCCTATCAAATCAAAGTTCGGGTGTTTTGAACAGCATAGCTAAGTTTAGTGCTATTGCTTGCCTCTCACACCTCCAGGTACAGTTAAGGTGCCGAACCTTTCTTTGAGGTTTTACTATCTATCTTATCTTCCACTGCAATTATACAGAACCTTAAATATCTTACAGTTATCATGTTTCCTATCAGCATCAAGCACAGCATTGTCACTTAATTATCTTAGAATAACTGTGGCACTGTATATGAGTTAATATTATCTCTTGAACGTTGCATCCTGCCACTTCCATGCTACATTTTCTCCTACATATGATTCACATCTTTCATAGCAATACTGTATTGATCTGATGAATTTGTATCATCTGAGCAGCTGTAACATCCCAGCTATTTTGCTGCGCTGATACTACTGCACAATGACAATTTTTCCACTTACATGGAATATGACCTTTTAAATTACACTCCATAGTTAAATGTTACCAAAAACTTTAAAAGCCACTAAAGGCATTATATTCTCATATAATGAGCAAAAGATTATTCTATTTTTCTCTAATCAGTTCTTACTAGCCATGAAGTCTGCTTCAAGATTAATAACACGGACAGCATTTAAACATGTGTTTTTGTCAGTTTTGTGACCTCTTGTATTTGGGTTGCAAGTTCTGTATTGTCGGTTATCTCATTCTGAAACAAGAGTTGCATTCTACTACATTTCAATAGCTTAATCCAAATTTAAGATAAGACTAATTCATAATCTCCTTTTAAAGAATTACATATTAATAATTATTAATCATGCAGTTATGCATGAATCCTGCATGTTCATATTAAATATTTCTGCAATAATTATACTAGCTTCAATTGTCTTTTAAATTAGTTTTCTATGTGATATTAGATTTAAGTCTTTTTCTCAAAAATCTCAGCTGTTATAAACTATTTTCTCATAAAACTCAAGAGCTTAAGAAATATGCATGAAAATCAATGCGAACATATTATCACAGTTAACTCTCACATATATCTACAAAATTTGGCATACATCTTATTGTATGAAATTGCCAGTAATTGTGTTTATTCACTATTCTGTCTTTTGCCCTGATTTTCTTAATCAGTTAACACTGATAATTTTTTGAAGACGTGGTCTGAATTACCAATCTGATTAAAAGGAGAAGTCTACAGTATTCCAATTCCTGTTACAAAAGCCTTTGTATTTCCACAAAAGCATTAACTTTTGGATTACTGTTATACACTCTATATGGAGCTGCCGTTGAAGAGTATCCAGAAACTTCAGCTGGGACAAAATGCAACAGTGCGGGCAGTTATGTGTGCTCCAAGAATTGCACGTTTCAGCTCTGCTGCACTGGCTGCCATTTTGCTTCCAGGTCCACTTCAAGGTGCTGGTTATGACCTTTATAAAAACAGGGTTCTGCAATTGGCCTAGGGATCCTATGAGTAGAGCTGTTGCATGATGGTTAATTGGAATGCATTCTCTGTAATTTTTTTTGCTTTTTAAAAAAATCCTTTTAATTTATATTATTGTATTTTTAATTGGTTTTTATGTATTTGGATTGTTTTATTATGTATACCGCCCAGTCACTACTTGAGATGGGCGGCTAAATAAATGTGATAAATAAATAAATGAAACTTCCAAACTTCTTTATTAGTTTTTAACATATTAACACCCATAAGTGTTTTTGTTTCAACAGGTTAATTACAGTATAACTGTTCTTCTGAAAGTGGAGAAAAATGTATTTTGAAAGTATTGATTTGTTAGATTTATATGACACCCTTAGTTAGAAGTTTAAGGTGGTATACATAGCTATCTCTCCTCTCATTTTTTTCCCACAACAACAAGCCTGTGGGATAGGCTGGGCTGAGAGAGATTGGCTCAAAGTCACTCAGGTTCTTAGACTGAGGGTGAAGTAGGCTCCACACTGGCTCGCTATAACACAAGGAAAGTACAGTAGTGATCTGTACTTTAAAATTTTATGTGGGACATAAAATGAGCCTTCCAAATTTCTGGATTTCTGACTTCAGGAAATGGAGACCCCGGAAGTTGATGAAGAGTTCAGAGGTCAATCTGATGCTAGATTCCCCATCCCCACAAGAGGAAGTATGAGTCTTGGGTAGTTAAAAGATATAACTTCCATCCAGCTTTATCACTGTTGTTTGTTCGTTCAGTCGCTTCCGACTCTTCGTGACTTCATGGACCAGCCCACGCCAGAGCTTCCTGTCGGTCGTCAACACACCCAGCTCCCCCAGGGACGAGTCCATCACCTCTAGAATATCATCTATCCATCTTGCCCTTGGTCGGCCCCTCTTCCTTTTGCCCTCCACTCTCCCTAGCATCAGCATCTTCTCCAGGGTGTCCTGTCTTCTCATTATGTGGCCAAAGTATTTCAGTTTTGCCTTTAATATCATTCCCTCAAGTGAGCAGTCTGGCTTTATTTCCTGGAGTATGGACTGGTTTGATCTTCTGGCAGTCCAAGGCACTCTCAGGATTTTCCTCCAACACCACAGTTCAAAAGCATCGATCTTCCTTCTCTCAGCCTTCCTTATGGTCCAGCTCTCGCAGCCTTATGTTACTACGGGGAACACCATTGCTTTACCTATGTGGACCTTTGTTGTCAGTGTGATGTCTCTGCTCTTAACTATTTTATTGAGATTTGTCATTGCTCTTCTCCCAAGGATTAAACGTCTTCTGATTTCCTGACTACAGTCAGCATCTGCAGTAATCTTCGCACCTAGAAATATAACGTCTTTCACTGCTTCTATGTTTTCTTCCTCTATTTGCCAGTTATCAATGAAGCTGGTTGCCATAATCTTGGTTTTTTTGAGGTTTAGCTGCAAGGCTGCTTTTGCACTTTCTTCTTTCACCTTGATCATAAGGCTCCTCAGTTCCTCTTTGCTTTCAGCCATCAAAGTGGTATCATCTGCATATCTGAGATTGTTAATGTTTCTTCCAGCGATTTTAACCCCAGCCTTGGATTCCTCAAGCCCAGCATGTCTCATGATGTGTTCTGCATACAAGTTGAATAGGTAGGGTGAGAGTATACAGCCCTGCCATACTCCTTTCCCAATCTTAAACCAGTTCGTTGTTCTGTGGTCTGTTCTTACTGTTGCTACTTGGTCATTATACAGATTCTTCAGGAGGCATACAAGATGACTTGGTATCCCCATACTGCTAAGAACTTGCCACAATTTGTTATGGTCCACACAGTCAAAGGCTTTAGAATAGTCAATAAAACAGAAGTAGGTGTTTTATTCAGATGTTTTCTGAAACTCCCTGGCTTTTTCCATTATCCAGTGGATATTGGCAATTTGGTCCCTAGTTCCTCTGCCTTTTCTAAACCCAGCTTGTGCATCTGGCAATTCTCGCTCCATGAATTGCTGAAGTCTACTTTGCAGGATCTTGAGCATTCACCTTACTGGCATGTGAAATGAGTGCCACTGTTCGACAGTTTGAACATTCTTTAGTGTTTCCCTTTTTTGGTATGGGGATATAAGTTGATTTTTTCCAATCTGCTGGCCATTCCTGTGTTTTCCAAATTTGCTGGCATAGAGCATGCATTACCTTGACAGCATCATCTTGCAAGATTTTGAACAGTTCAGCTGGGATGCCGTCGTCTCCTGCTGCCTTGTTATTAGCAATGCTTCTTAAGGCCCATTCAACCTCCCTCTTCAGGATGTCTGGCTCTAGCTCACTGACCACACCGTCAAAGCTATCCCCGATATTGTTATCCTTCCTATACGGGTCTTTCATATATTCTTGCCACCTTTTCTTGATCTCTTCTTCTTCTGTTAGGTCCTTGCCATCTTTGTTTTTGATCATACCCATTTTGGCCTGGAATTTACCTCCAATGTTTCTAATTTTCTGGAAGAGGTCTCTTGTCCTTCCTATTCTATTGTCTTCTTCCACTTCCACGCACTGGTTGTTTAAAAATAATTCCTTATCTCTTCTGGCTAACCTCTGGAATTTTGCATTTAATTGGGCATATCTCTCCCTATCACTGTTGCCTGTTGCTTTCCTTCTTTCTTGGGCTACTTCTAGTGTCTCAGCAGACAGCCATTTTGCCTTCTTGGTTTTCTCTTTCTTTGGGATGTAATTTGTTGCCGCCTCCTGAACAATGTTGCAAACTTCTGTCCCTGGTTCTTCCGGGACCCTATCTACTAAGTCCAGTCCCTTAAATCTATTCTTCACCTCCACTGCATATTCCTTAGGGATATTAGTGAGCTCATATCTAGCTGATCTGTGGGTCTTCCCTAATCTCTTTAGTCTGATCCTAAATTGTGCAAGAAGAAGTTTGTGATCTGAACTACAGTCAGCTCCAGGTCTTGTTTTTACCGACTGTATAGAAGTCCGCCACCTTTGGCTGCAAAGGATGTAGTCAATCTGATTTCGGTGTCGTCCATCTGGTGAAGTCCATGTATAAAGCCGTCTCTTAGGTTGTTGGAAGAGAGTGTTTGTTATGCGGAGTGAGTTGTCTTGGCAAAATTCTATCAGCCTATGTCCTGCTTTGTTTTGTTCTCCCAGGCCATGCTTACCTGTAATTTCTGGTGTCATTTGACTGCCCACCTTAGCATTCCAGTCTCCTGTGATGAAAATAACATCTCTTTTTGGCGTGTTGTTGAGTAGGTGCTGCAGATCCTCATAGAACTGCTCTACTTCAGCTTCTTCAGCGTCTGTGGTTGGGGTGTATATTTGGATCACTGTGATGTTAGATGGCTTGCCCTGAATTCGAATTGAGATCATTCTATCATTTTTTGAATTGTATCCAAGCACTGCTTTAGCCACTTGACTATTAATTATGAAGGCTACTCCATTTCTTCTGTGGTCCTCTTGTCCACAGTAGTAGATCTGGTGGTCATTTGATGTGAAGTGGCCCATTCCAGTCCATTTCAGTTCACTGACGCCCAAAATGTCTATCTTGAATCTTGACATCTCACCAAGAACCACATCCAATTTGCCCTGGCTCATAGATCTTACATTCCAGGTTCCAATGGTGTGTTGATCCTTAGAACATCGGATTCGCCGTTCACCACCAGCACCATCGGCCGCTAGCCGTCCTTTTGGCTTTGAGCTAGCTGCGTCATCACGTCTAGGGCTAGTTGAACTCATCCTCTGTTCCTCCCCAGTAGCATTTTGACCATCTTCCGACCTGGGGGTCTCATCTTCCGATGGTATACTGACATATCTCTGGTTGTACTGATCCATTTAGTTTTCACGGCAAGAATACTGGGGTGGGTTGCCATTACCTTCCCCAGGGATCGCATTTAGCATGACCTTCCCGTCTTGGGTGGCCCTTCATGGTTTAGCTCATGGCATCATTGAGGTGCTCAAGCTCCAGCACCATGGCAAGGTAACGATCCTTTGCTGAAGAGCTTTATCATTACGAAGACTTTATTTTCATATTAGGGCAAAGGCACTGAAATCATTCACCAAGTTAAATGTCCCAGGTTTTGTATTGTTAGGCAAACAAACAATGCAGAAAATATTAAGAATACTATACTATACTTGATCAAAGTCATTATTTTTCTTCATATCCCCTTTAAAATGCTCAAATTAAATGGCAGTTTGTGGAGATAAAAACAAAACAAAGTTAGAAATAAGATATTTATTATTTATCTCTTATTTAAAGCCCTCTCTTCTCAACCCACCCAATCACACCAACAGATCAGCTGACCTCACCTCCAATTTGCTGAGAAGTATTACACATTTTGCACACCTGGAAGAGCGAAAATACTGACCTTTGCCTCATTCCCAAGCCATGATTTAACCCTCCACTTGATTTTTCGAGTGCTGTCAAACAACCAATCCTTCGTCCATAAGTTGTCCACAGCACTTAACAGGTAAAGATAAAACCTGTGGTGCTTTCCTCCCTCTTTGGAAAGAACTGTGTTCATTTATTGTTCACCTGGTGGTTGGGTGAATATTCTGAATGAGCCAGTCATGAAACAGATAGGATCACAACTGCATATTGTTATGTCAGAACAACATTATACAGTATTCACAAAAGAACTAGGCTTGTGAAAGTTCCTGAATGGGAAAAACCTTGGTTGCTTTATTGTAATTGTTTAACAAATATAGCTCATGGTTGCAAGCAATTTAACTGAACCATCCACATTAGCAATACCATTCCATATTTGTTTGAAGTATATTCTGCAGACTTTCAGATACCTTTGTTATATTAAAAGATTATTTTGATAGCTTACCGATAAGTGTTGGTGTCCATTCCTCATCTGATTCAGAGGATTCATTTGCAGTCTTTAAGGGCTGCCGTGCATAATACATAAACGCTGGTTTAGGAGTAGGAAGACCTAATATTAGGAGTAGGAAGACCTAATGTTAGTTGTCAGGGAATGTCTATTGTTGTACTAACTTTTTTACTGATTCCATAAATGTTTCTCTGTTCAGCTGAGGCCAACATAAGGCATAATCATCAGCATAATGGTGTTGTGATAACTGAAAATTCAGAATTTTTCTCATTCCGGGAAACATCTGCTCTTTTAAAATGCGCCTAAAAGTGACAGAACTAGCAAGACCCAACTTTTTCAGATTAGATTAACCTTTTATGCAGCATAGGACTATTGCTTTGTGCAGTAAATTTTATGTTGGCATCCTTTTCTGCCACCTCAAGGACTGAACATGGCCATTTTGCTATGTCCCTAGTGTGGACCCAGTTCAGTGATTTGTTCAAGGCAATCCATTGTATCCAAACTTGGAAGGAATTTGTGCTCATGCTTCCTAGGGACAATTTCAGTATCTTCACTCAATAGGCCGCACTTATTAATCCTTTATTTATTTATTTAATTTCTATAGCCGCCCATCTCAACAAGTGACTCTGGGCGGCTTACAGTCATAAAAACCATACAAAGTTAAAAAAATTAAAAACAATTAAACAGTATAAAATAAATACATATGGTCGCCAAATAAACAATGCATAGATGTTAGTATAGCCAAGAAAAGGGGCCCTTAACACATTAAGGGCCCCAGGCCCGGGCATATAACCAGGTCTTCACAGCCTTGAAGGGTCGGGGACATCCTGATCTCTGAAGGGAGAATATTCCAGAGGGCAGGAGCTATGGCAGAGAAAGCACACCTTCTACTTCCTGCCAATTGACATTCCTGGTCTGACGGGACCTGTAGCATGTCCAGCCTACCAGACTGAATTGGGTGGGTAGAAACAACTGGGAGAAGATGGTCCCTTAGGTAACTCGGTCCCAAGCCATGAAGGGCTTTAAAGGTGACAACCAGCACCCTGAATTGCACCCGGAAGCACACCAGCAACCAATGCAGCTCACAAAGTACTGGCATTACATGTGTCGAATATCCAATGCCATTTACTACCCAGGCAGCCACATTCTGTTCCAACTGAAGCTTCCAAATGCTCTTCAAGGGCAGCCCCATGTGGAGCGCATTGCAGTAATCCAGATGGGAGGTCACAAGGGCATGAATGACTGTGAGCAAAGCCTCTCAGTCCAGGAACAGGTGCAACTTATTAATAATTTGCTTGTTTGTGGCTTAGGAAGTTATGTGTACATAGCCATAGTCTCTAGATTATGTCATTCAGATGAAACTTTAAAATTTAAATTATTTATTAAATGGTATGGGTTAGCTGAGGTTAGGACTATAATCTAAGGGATGAAAACATATTTCAGCACCCAGTGACTTATTTTTCCACAAATATTTGATTTTAACATATGCTTTGCTAGAGCTGCACACAATGTATGTATGAATTCTTTGAAGTTTTTCCTTTTGAATGGTAAGCTGGTAAATCTTTCAATTTCTTTTATCTTGGCAATTTTATTCCATCTATATTTGTATTGGGTAAACCATCCTTCTCTTAATAATTAGTATTCTGCTCACCTAATTGAATCATAAATTCGTAATTGTGTTTTATGTTCTTATAACGCAATTTCTCCCAGTCTCCCATTTCAGCCCACTGCTCTTGAGGAAAATAGATGGAGAGCTCTTTAAACTTATCTTCAGCCTAGTACAGAAGTGAGGACAGGTATCGTAAATTACATGTTTACATTTTCTGCTTAAAAACAAACAAATGCCAAAAGTTGGGTTATAATTTATCACCATTTTGAATACATTTTAATTCACATTAAACAATACAGACCTATTAATCAATGGATCTGACACAAAGGATTGGGGATTGCTCTTAAAAGACTAGATATATAGGATAATCAGTTACACAAATTAATACAGATTTGATTAAGAACAAATGTAAGCATGGATTTTCTTACCAGTCTACGTCCAATGTATTCAACCTGAAAATAACTTCCTCTTAGTAATATAAAATCAAAACAATAATATAATTTTAAATTTTAGTCCTCTATATTTTGGGGGAACTTTGAGGTCTTTTTTAAGGTCACTCGATAAACAGAATGTATATTAGTATTAAAGCTGGAAATTATAACTAATACTGCATATACAAAAATAATTTTGTTTGTTGACTGAAATTTTAAAATTATTAAATATTTTGCTGAATCAATTCATTAAATTTGAATACATCAATAAAAACTTTAATTGGCCAACATTCCTAATTACTACAATGGATTCATTATTCAATATTAAAAATGGCCTTAGCAATAGGCAATAACCTTTGGTTATTATTGACTAATCCTATAAATATCTATTCAGAATAAATCCCAATAAGATCAGTGGGACTTTCTCTCAGATTTAAACTGAATTAGTTTTATTAGAAAGAAACATTTTCTTTTTCTTTTGGAATCCATAAATCAAAAACTTTAGTTCAGTTGTTATCTGAATTCATACTTAATTGGACATTGCCTTAACTGACCATTTTCAGTAGAAAAGTTAATTGCAGGGCTTGATTATCTGGTTAAAACTATCATTGCATTTGATACTACCAAGCTCTCCAGTAAAAAAATTGCTCTTTTTTTTGCTAATTACAAATCCAAATGGCACAGCAATACTAAAGTGGCCCTGATCTAAAGTTACGTATCTATGAAAACTATCTGCTTCTTGATATGCCCTGAATAAGAGAAATAAATAAATAAATAAATCTTCAACAGGGAAATTTCTCGGCCTTAAGTGCTTCTTTCTAGCAAAGCTGAGAACCTTCCTATAAAGGTTTCCTTAGATCCAATTCTAAGTTCAGCTAAGCTAAATTTATGCCTTTTAATAAAATTTGCCAGGAAAAGTGCTACCAGATTCCTGACTTTTTTGTCACCATAGACTAACACAGCTCCCTTCCAACCAGCTTGTCACCTGAGCCTGACGCTGGGTCCGAGAGAGAGTGACCGGCCCAAAGTCACCCAGCCAGCTTTCACGTCCAAGGCAGGACAAAAACTCAGTCTCCTGGTTTCTAGCCTGGAGCCTTAACCACTAGATCAAACTGGTTGTCTCCCTAAACCTTGTTCTATTCCTTGCAATTTTTAAATATAAAATTTTATTTCCTTTAAAAAAAAAAGCTCAAAGTGGGCAAGTAAAATAAAAATAAGTTTTTGACATCTCTAAAAGTAATAGGTCCCACCAAATGAGTATGTCAGTCTGTTCTCTGGAGTTTTGGAAGTGATTACTTCCTATTCCCTCACCTTGGACTTTTGCCCTCTTTTCTTATTAGTCTGCTTTTTGCTCCTGTCTCCAGAAATGTTTTTGTTGGTACCTTTCTTTATCCCACCTGCCTCAACATTTGCTGAAACAATAGAGGACCCACTAGCTTCTTCTGTCAAGGACTCTCCTGTCCAAATCCTTGGACCAGTCTCCATAAGTCTTTTCCCTGTAGGAACATATCCTTCAGTTTCAACTGCCCTTTCTCCTGCAATATCATTTTTATCTAATATTTCTCCCCTCCGGCCTTGGGCTCCTGTCCCACTTGAAGTATCTTTGCCCTGTCCCTGGGATTCAGCCTCCATTTGCATCAGCCCCTGAACTTCCATCCTAGAAGGGTTTACCTCCCATACTCCCTCAACCTGTATCTCAGATGGCATCTCCTGCCCTGTTCCCTGAGCTTCTGCCCCAATTAGCAATTCCCCCCACCCCCTCTGAGATTCTGCCCCAGTTGGCATCTTTCCTCCAACTTCACCCCAGTTGAGTCATCTATGGCTTCAAATCATCGGGCTTCATCCAACCCAATAATTGACTGGCCTCCCCTGCACCCGTTTGTGTTGTTAAGTGCTTTGCTCCATTGAATACTGGATTCCGCCCCCGCCCCCCTTGTGTTGTGCTGGGTTGCCCAGGAGTCAATCCGAGGCTGGTCCTTTCAGTCTCCCTGCCCCACACGCACTGAGGGACCCTTCCCAGCTGTCTTCCCGCCTTCAAAGAGAAGCCCGCCAAAACCACGCGCAGCCAATTAGCGCGAAGCGCGGGCAGGTTATGACCACTCGTCGAAAAGCGCGGGGAAAAAAGCGTCGAATCTCGCGCTTGGCTGCTGTGGGGGGGTCGGCGTTCGCTGCAAAGCTGAGAGGATGAAAGGAAAGCGGGACTCCCTCCCTCGCCCGCCGAGGGAGCGGAGCTGTAAGGAGGGAGATATATTCCTAGTCAAAGGAAATCCGTGACTGATGTAAATAAATAGGTCTTCTCCAATCTACTGTCTTTCAAATGACTTGGATTTCAACTCCCATCATCCCCCATACTGGGGGAAGATGGGGGACCAAGTCCTGCAGAGAGAGACAGAGAGATAGAGAGATGCTTTCAAAGAAAGACACTGCTTTGAAGAAATCCACAGTATCTTTTCTCCTGTCCTATTCACTGGGTTCAAGCATCAGCCTGGTTTGGGCTTATTTGTTTGTTTGTTTATCAATCAAATTTATCACTGCCCATCTCCCCCACAAGGAGGGACTCTGGGCAGTTCACAGCAAAAACACTTAACCATAATGTAATATAAATAATATACAGTAGTATCAACAACATAAAAATATAAATATGTTAAAATACTTAATGCATGTTGCTTTAATGTATGTTAACTCAGTCATGGTGTCTATTCAGTAAGCCATGAGTCAACACGTGAGGGCTTAGCATGATTTGCAAGCCAGGTTTCTCACCCTAGACCATGTATCCTCAAGTTGCTGCATTCCAAAATAACTGGACTTCAACACCTGTAACTCTCAGCCAGGATAGCCATCAGCTATCCGGACTGGGGATGACAAAAGATGGCACCCCGTTCATCCATGCAGAAGCAGCTTCCAGGAGGGCGTTTTAGCCACTGAATGACAAATTAGCTGACGGCATGTTAGCCTAGCCTGTTGCATGAACCTAATGCATGGGGCCAGTTTATGGGGTCATGCAAGAGCAGAACATTGGATTAGCTTGAATAAACCATGGTTAACCATGGTTAGGTGCACCATACAAACGGCCTCTGTAGGAAGCAGCCCTTGAGTGAGAAAGCTCTTGGGCCATGGGTAGAAGAGGCCATTTCAGCAGGCCCAAGTCGCTCAGCCCTGCAGCCCCTTGAATTCAAAAGCTAGTCTTGCCGCACTTTCTTTTCTAGGTACCTTAAAAGGTCCCCAAAACGGACTTCTTTGAAATGAAGTTGAAACAGGTTTGTGCGAATGCAAGATAACCATGTGGGGTCGCTGTAGCACCACCGAGTTGAGCATTCCGGTGGACAGGAGGAATGACTGCAGGGGTTTTATCTCCTTTCGGATGTGTTTTATAAAGCCACCTCTTGGCCCTACCTGAAAACCAGCAGTGAGGTAGCATTCATCCAGCGATTTCAAAGAGCAGCCAAGGCCACAACCAGGGTACAGCTTGCTTATTTGTTGGATGTGTTTGTTTATTAATGTAGAATGAACTGACTAACTAAATATCTATCACTTCAACTTCACTTCAACTCATCCGTGACTCTGGGCAGCCTGATCGATTGATCAGGTCATCGATTGATTCAAGTCAGCGCTGATGCTGAGCAACTGCACAGACTGGCTTTCTGCAGGGTGACCCGTCCTCATCCTGGCCTGTTGGGCGTCTCAGTGGGGCGTCCGTTATTGGCGTAATTGGGCCTGCCGGCTAGCCGCGGCTCTCTGGCGTCCCCTCCAACACCAACGTTCAGAAGCGCCAATACTCTTTCTATTCTGTTGTTCCAAAGTCCACCTTTTGTATCACAGGGAAAGCCGGGGTATGCACAGGTCTAATCTTTGTAGGGGTATATATTTCATGGCCTCTGAGCACATTAAAGCCACTCATAAAAGACACTTACACCAGGGATATGATCGTATTCTGTCTTTCTGTTCAGGAATTCAGAGTGACATACGTGGTGATTTTTCCTATTTCTCTTCACAACAACCCCGGCAGGTAGGTTGGGCTGAGAGAGCACGACTGTCCAAAGGTCACCCAGTGACCATCGGCGGCTGAGGGTCTACCTGGCGACACCTTAACCAGTGTTGCCAGTTGGGTGCTTTTCCCGCCCAGTCGGGCTAGGTTTGGAGATCAGTTGTGGGAAATGTTGGCATTTGCGGGGTGTGGCTTTGGGGGCTGTTTTGGGCAATTTTAAGGGCATGTACAGTTTTGGGCAATACATCGCAGGGATGCAGACGACGCCACGATGGGTCGGCCGCCATCTTTGGCTCTTTGCAGCTGCGGACAGTGTAGGACTCTGTAGTAGGATTTATAATACCGTGCTTGGTACACACACCCACAGACACGCTTTGTGTCAAGTTCTTCTCTTCAGACTTTGGGGCTAAATGTTGAGAGTGGTCGGGCTATAAAAAGGTTGGGCATCTGGCAACACTGCCTTTAACCGCCCTTTCGATTGGCTCTGCGTTGACTCTAAGGTAGGAGTATAAAACCGATAGCCTTCCAGATGAGTTAACCTGTACAGTAACGATAAACATACCCGGGCTGGATGGAACCAACAGCCCTTCTGGATAAAAACGAACTACAGCAACCCAAGCTTTTTTCATTTTGCTCAGATCATTTAGAAAAAAGTGGAGTACTTTTGTTGTGAATTTTAAACAGCTGGAACTCAGAAATCTTACCCTATCTGCTGCAAATCATCCTAAGGTCTAGGAGTAGACCAGGATTTCTCCTGTGTCCAGCCTTATTCTAGCAAGTGTGGATAATCAAAGACGACACGATCATCCACTGGGAGAAGCTGATGATGGCGTTTTGAGTTTCGGATTTTGGTATGAGGCCTTAGTGGGGAGATGGGCAGTGATAGAAATGTGAATAATAAAATAAGTAAAAATAAAGGTCGAGATATGCAGACAAGAAAGCCAGAAAAACCTGAATGGATTCACAGTGATAATATGGGTGTGAAAATTAATTTCTGCATTATAATTCTTTTTTAGACTACCAAGTAAAATATTTACTAATCACCCTGTTGTGAATCTTGGAGCTTTTTTATTACTTGAGAGAGAATAATGGTATTCATAACTCCATGTAACCAAACTTCCTTTGTTCAAGTATTGATACAGTACTGAAATATTGATAAAGATCACATGACAAGATTGTTGAATTTTTATTAGTACCATTGGGCAAATTGTGTTAGCAATAACCAGCATGCACTTTGCTTTTTAAAATAGAAGTTCAAACTATTCTGGAAATAATAATGGCCATGGCCCCCTGTAGACCGTATTCAAATTATAAGCATAGAATTTTACACCTATTCTTCTTTTAAAATGTCTAAAATCATATAATGTATTGTTTTTTAGTTTAAAAAATATTGTTGCTAAAAGCAGCCAATAAATGGGACAACAGTTTTGAATTCAAATATGACAATATGAGAAGCACATCAACCAGTGGAGGGAGTTTAAAATGATGCTTTGTCAAAATTTCTTTCTTGCCATTCCGAGCATAATTGTGCAGTAATGGTACAGAATACTGCAGTACAAGGGCCTATTATTTTCAGTCTGATAACTTAGATGATTATGTATTTCTGCTTATCTTTCTTCTGCATAGGAAAAGGTACTATGTGCCCTAAAATACTATAGTGTATGGAGGATCATTCATTGTTCAGGTAATTGTGTTTTCATAAGCTGTTCCAAAACCATCTTTTAGCCTATTTTTCATTAGGGCTGGGTTTTTATATCATATTTCATTTGGTTATTTAATTAACTCATTTTCTGATTTGCAGAATACATTGAATTATAAATTAAACAGGTTGGATTAGCCCAACATGATGTGCCCCCAAAGACCAATCAAGGTTAGGATGTTGTTTAAATGCAGCTGCTACATTTTTAATAGAACAATGTAAGCATCTGGTGAGCCTAAGTCTGTGCAGTCCCTTAGTCTAATGGAGAGGCAGGCAACCTGATGGCTTTCAGATGCACTGCACTCTTAGACATTCTAGCCATCAGCTGTGTGTGCTGAAGCTGGTGAGAACTGAAGTTCAGAACATCTGGAAGACACCAAGTTATCTACCCCTGCCATACTGATAGAAGGTAAAGTCTGCTTCAAACCAAACTCGGCTCTGGATAACTTCATGGACACATCCATGCAATTTTCTTGGTAGCAATATAGAAGTGGGTTTCCATTGCCTTTTCCCTCTTGTTTTTTACTTCCCAGCTGGACCGACTGCCCTGTGATTCCCATCCAAGTACTAACCAGGCCCAATCCACTTAGTTTCTAAATCCAGATAAACTCACCCAGGTGCTGTCACCTTCTGAGACGATGCACCACACAGAGGGAAAATTAAGAGTGAGTTGTTCAGAACATAGAAAGAAAGTCTTTAAGAGTACCTGCTGGTCCGCTTCTGATCAGATTCACAACTTTCTGGGTCTGCTTTTCACTAAGAAAGGGAGGACAGAAACCTTAGGAAAACCTTTCATGCATATAATAACAATTATGAACATGAAAACAATGCAATTCAAGTATAAGGTGAAGTGATGCCTATGACTGTAACTCAGAGGGGGAAAGAAGAGTACCATCCCAACAGTTTGCCCCTACATAACTGGGGAACCATTGTGGCATTACATATGTCTGGAAATTTGCTTGGGAAGGGAGGGGGGAGTTGGTGAAAAAACGTCAAGATGGCAGCTGG
Organism: Candoia aspera; assembly: GCF_035149785.1. Taxonomy (NCBI): domain Eukaryota; kingdom Metazoa; phylum Chordata; class Lepidosauria; order Squamata; family Candoiidae; genus Candoia; species Candoia aspera. The sequence continues at coordinate 22,239,974 of NC_086162.1, forward strand.
GACTGCCTGACTGAAGCCCCCCTCTGCCTGTGTAATGCACATAGAAAAGACTTCGGTTGTGCATTTCTGGCTGCCAACCGGACATTTTATATTTTGACACACACACACCCTGCAGATGCCCCTTTTAGACCACATCCTGGCCCCAGGTTTGAAGACACTCGGTGGAGCTTCTGGGTCAATGACGTTCTATTGCCTCACCTAGCTGTAAGGGCAGCACCTGAAGGAGCTCTTTCAGGGAGTGGGGAGAGCGGCTGCCACCTCCAACGTTTTGATTAATTAATTTATTAGACTGATTGATTTTATAATATTTGTAAATTTCCCAGTCCAAAGAGATTTTGGACAGGGTAAATCAAAGTTCAAACAATACGCTGAAAGTCATATCTATGGATAATAAAAATTAACAACAAAAAATCCAGCATGCATCAAAAGCACCATTCATGTAATCTAAGAGCTAAATGCCCAATGGAATAGGGCTGCTTTGGCTTGTTTTGGGGATACCTTTAGGAGAGGATCCATTTGTACCTCCAAAGGGAGACCATGTCCTAAAATGGGGGCCACCACTGAGAAGGCCTCTTTGTTATGACTGACTGCTGAAGCCAGGGATCCGACTCTGACCTTGACCGACCTGCACCCACTGACAGTAACGCAGATTCAGAAGTTCAGCGACTTACTGCTAGACAGAGGTGCTGGATGAAAATCTAGGAACAAGGAGATGAACTTTGCAGCTTTGAGAGGTTGGTACTTTTAAAAGATTTTAAAAAGAAGTGTGAAATGCAACAGATTCAACTGTTAAAGGAAAGCTGAGAAAAGCTGCTCCTTTCTACCACATTGTTTATAGATCAGGTAAGCCTGGGGACTGAGAAAAAAACAGAAGTTCGAGACAAGGGCGCGGCTGATAAATTTATTTTTTTGTCTTTTTGACTGAAGAGAAAGCAAACCCACCACAAATTGGCCTATGAATTACTCTGCCATTTGTGAATAAATTGATTCCTTATTCCATTCTTGCAATTGGTGGCAATGGTAGGCAGCCACTGAACTTGGAGGAAATTGGCATCTTTGCACACTACGTAAGGCTGTCAAACTAATACCTTGAAAAAGATTTGTTTTTTTAGACCAGTGTTTCTCAACCTTGGCAACTTTAAGATGTTTGGACTTTATGGCTGGCTGGGGGATTCTGGGCGTTGAAATCCACACATCTTAAAGTTGCCAAGGTTGAGAAACACTGGTTTAGACACTCTGTGGGAGCAAAAGTTGGACTTTGAAGGAGGAGGATAGAAAGAATATTGATGCTTTTGAACAATGGTGTTGGAGAAGGCTCCTGAGAATATTGTGTATAGCCAAGAAAACAAACCGATGTATCGCTGAACAAATCAACCCAGATTGAGCCTCAAATTATCATACTGTATTTTGGACATAGTATGCGAAACCCTAGCTCTCTGCAGAGGTCTATAATGCTAAGAAAGGTGGAAAGGAGGAGAAAAAGATTAGCAGGAAGGTGGGTGGTCTCAATTATGGCTGCCATTATGGGTAAATAATTGGAATACCTGAAGGGCCAGGCTGGGGACAAGGTTTCTCAACCTTAGCCACTTTAAGACGTGTGGACTTCAACTCCCAGAATTCCCCATCCAGCAGTGCTGGCTGGAGAATTCTGGGAGTTGAAGTTCACACGTCTTAAAGTGGCTAAGGTTGAGAAACACTGTCCTAGAGGATGTAACTATGTAATGATTAAACATTAACATTGACCTGATAATACATCATCATAATAATAATTGCTTATTTATTTGCTTGCTGGGCTTTGGATCACATTAAGGGATACTTCACTGACAGCTTCGAAGTGGACGTCATGGCAAATTCCTGAAGTGTTTTTTTGGGGGGGGGCACTGTAAAACTCTCCAGATTAATTGATGACGACTCCCATCATCCCAGCCAGCATATTCCACCTATTAAAAATATGGAAGTCTCAGGCCCACATGTCCGGCGGGCGCTGCTGGAAGAAGGTCGGCGGCACCCATTCGCCACTCGGTCCCCTTGGATTTGAGGAGTAAGCGCGCGGAGCAGAAACGCAGTCTCCCGCTTCCTGTTACAGGCATCCTATGGCAGCCGTTCTCAAACTCTAGTAGCCAATTAGCTTGGGCCGCTGCCCGCTGCAACCAATCCATGCTAAGCAGAGGCGTGGCAAATGGGCTAGCGGGTATAGCTGACTTTTTAACTAAGTTCAGAAGCGCGCGAGAAATGAAAGGCTTTGGCAGCGCAGGGCTTTCCTCGCGCTTCGCGCTGTTGCGTCAGAGTAACTGTCCGAACACGAGACAGGCTGGGTAGAGAGGGTTGTCCCGCCCTTCCTGCTTCCGCGAAGAGCGTGGCCTGTTTGGGCAGTTGAAGGGATGAGGTGTGGTCCAAAATGGAGGTGATAGGAGTGCTAGAAAGCGGGAAGGGTCTAGAGTAAGGGGAAGGGGCGTGAGCATCAGTGTCCCTTGGAAATTCTCCACTTTCCTGCCTTTCCTCTTTCACCTTTTAGATAGGTAGATATATACACACAATTATTTATGACTTTCTTTTCAGGATATTAATTTTCCGAAAGCAGTTTATGAGAAGAAAAAATCCCAGCTGTTCTGTGACCCATCCCACAGGACAGTTGATAATTGCCCTGGGAAGTTAGGGGAAAAGTCTAGCTGAGCAGTTTTCTGTGGCTGGTAGATCTCATCATAAACCCAGCTGCAGCTTATTTGCAGGTATGCTGACTTGCATTAAATATATTCCATTTTGCAATTGTGTAGTGCTTAGCATTGAAGATGTGGAATGCAAAAATATTACAAAGGGTCTTGAAGCACTCTAAAGCCAAAAACGTTTTTGTGGAACACAGTCCAAGGCTCACATAGCTATTCTTCTGGAAACTGTTACAGAAGTATTAATAGTTGGCTCAAAGAGACAAAATTCTAAAAATTGCAGGATAATTGGTATAGCCTCTCTCTAGTTTATTGGTTAAAAATCCCCGACCTGAAAGTTCTTCAGTAGGATTATTAAAATAAATTGTTTTATTGAGACTTTCCTTGGGGTGGTTCACCTGCACAGCAGAATACATCAGAGGTGGTTGAGAATGGCCTTTTGATATCAATTGCCAAGAGTGTGTATTCTGAACTTGAAAATCACCAGTTGCCTTATGCAACTATTTATACTTAGGTTCGACCCCCCTTCTTCATATCTGTTACTTCATGTCTAATACTGATTTACCTTACAAAGTAACTGTAAAGAGTGCTGAAATAATGAGTGCTTTGCATTTTCAAGGAACTGTATAAAGGCTACTATTAATATTGTTAAATCTACACATATAGAAATGGTTTTCACAGTGATGAGATGATGTGAGTCCTAAATCTGTCACATTTGATTTATTAATAAAACTAGCAAAGCAGAACTTTTATTTATTTTGGTATAGATCAGTCTTCCCCAATTTGGTATCTTCTAGATATAGGGAGCTGAAGTCCCAGACACATGGGAGTTGCAATCCGTATACATCTGGTGAGTCTTTCTCAAGTGAGAAAGATTAGAACTAGAATTTTAGAAGCTGTCGGTGTTTACTGCTTCTTTGCTTCTTTCTAGGAGCTACCTTAAGTATGAATCTTTGTGACAAGGGAGAAGGACATGAACTGTCTGGTTTACCTTCATTCCATCAGCTGAAGGCACCCCTGTCAGAACAAAGCACTGAAGAAAAATGCGTCAGGGTCAAACGCCGCCGAACGAGACGGGAACGCAACTACATAAAATTTGGCAGGAAGGCTACTGGCAGAATTCCAGAACAAAGACCCAACTGTAGGGGCCTACAGAAGATGCTGCCCCCTTTCTGGAGCTCCCAGCTTAGCAACTGTGCTAAATCAACTCCCATCAAAGGGGCCCATCTTGCAAAACCTGTGATCATAACCCAGAACAGACTCACACAGCATCTGGGCATCTTTAACAGAGAGGTGAAATCTGCTGATATTGAGAGACTATTGAGTCCCAGGGCTGAGCACGATGTAATGGAGGTAACTCCAATACAGAGAGCCAGTGGAGGGCTTTGGGGAGAAGAAATACAGTCCTGTAGCTCTCTTGATACAAACCAGAAATCTATTCCTAGAGAGCAGGCTGAATGCACTTTAAAGGATTCAAGCACAGTGCATGAGGATTCTCATTTTACTGTAATGCCAGCTGCCCCTGTATCAGTCAGAGAACATCATCCTCTAGCTGCTCTGCAGGAAGGGGATGCAGGCTACAGACCTTCATCGGCACCTGCAGCTGTGACGTTTGATCAACCGGCTATAGAGGCTGAAGCTTTCCAAAGCAATACCACAGTGACTCTGAATGACAAGGAAAATGTACCCCCAGTCCCTGAAGAAGGAGTTGAGTTGAGGAAAAATAAGTATCTGGTAAGGGAACTTGCTCAGGACTTAGAAAAACTCTTGGACCTCAAGGCAATATTCCCTGGGCGTGATTTAATCAATGAAATGCGCCAGACTGTTATCAATGCCCTGTTGCAGCAAAATAAAACCTTACCAGATTTTTCTGCTTTGACATTACTCAGGAAAGAAGCAGATAGTTTTAACATGGATGCCTTCCATGCAGGTAAGTAAGAGGTTATCATGTGAGTATGAACCCTGTTAAAAATTTGATGCAAGCCAAGCAGCTTTGTGGCAGACCCAGAATTTGTTGTAAATACTGAAAACAAAACAGCTGCTTCAGCAAAAGCATCATTTCCCAACCCCCCTGACAGTCTGTTTTTGGTTACTAGTATGTTTTAACAAGAAGGCAGGAAAGCAATAAAGTAGTCTTAGAAAATAAGTGAACAATTTTAAAGTATTCAGCACAAAACCTCATTGTCTTCAAGTTTCTGTAACTTTGACTCATCCCTTCCACCTGGTTTCCTATGTATCCCAGCATCCAGGGGCACCCATATAGCATCTCTTTAGAACACCTTAAACACCTCTTTTCTTGGGATTTCACATCAGCTGAAAAGGGCAGCCATGGCAGGCCTAGGAAAAGAAACAGCTGCTTTAAGATTTCCCAACTGGTGCTGTGTGCATGCTCCAAATCACATTTTGTCCTTTGAATACAGATCTCTGTACAGTTTTACTATCCATCAGTCTTTGAATCAATAAAACAATACCAGCATGTCCCCCTTGCGGATCCCTATCCTGCTTTTATTGCCTCTGTTCCCAGTCACTGCAGTCACCCAACTTCCCTTCAAGACAACAGAAGGCAAAGCCTTGCAGATTTTACACATGCTAGTTCAGATGGGAGAAAGAATAGTCTTTAAGCATTGATTCCAGTATAAATAGGACTGAATTTGATAGATAGCAGTTGCTTGAATGGTTTCATAATGGCTTTGTAGCTTTTCTGCAATAAAACTACTAATCAGAAGTTCCTGGATTCTTACCTGCCTGTTTAGTTAGTTCAGCCTGCTGGGAGAAGTCTGACCAGCTGTAGGACAGTGCAATTTATGCTGCCATACTTCCCTCCCAAATGGAGAAAAGCACATTACTGTAAAGCGGCTGTCTGGATGAGTCCTTGGACAGCTCTCTCTGTCCAAATTCAGACTGTAAGTTTCTTAGGTCAAGAACCTTTTCCACTTAGCTCCTTTTCATTTCTTGCAACGCTATTTTGTACAGTGTGGCGAACATGTCTGTCTCTCTACAAAACTATACTGTAGATTAATCTTGGCTTTATTTACTCTGATAGGATGCCTTTGTAGATTTGCAATTCCTCATGGGATTCCTTGAGTTCACTTGTGTCCTCTTTTAGATTTCAAGAACCCAGATAACAGAGGCCAGAAAAAGTGGCATTTGGAGCTGAAATCTAGCAACTGCAGCAGCAGGAACTCCGAGCAGAGTGTTTCTCTGAAAAAGCAAAGAGAACAAGAACAATGTTTCCTCACCTGCTTCTCTCACGGTCCTATGGTGAGCACAACTCTTAGGCCATTTCCCCACTCCTGATTTTAAAGTGCTATCTACCCCTTCTTATGTTGGCATAAAGCTGTGACCCTGTAAAATTTCTAGCCTATATTAACGACACCTTTGCAGTGCTCATGGCATTTTTTGCAGCTCTGCCAAACCCCATTGCCTGGATTTATCGGTGCCCCAGTTGTTGTAGGCATCTGTATTAGGTTTCTCCTCTGATTTTGCTGAAGGGTTGTGCACAAAGCTCTTTTTTTTCCCCCACAGACCTAAAACAAATCATCACATTCTGGGAGCTCTGCCAAACTGCTTCATACCAGCCATAGTTTGGCAAAACCACAACCAGTTGCTCCTGGTCTCAAATAGAACAAAAGCCTAGGTGGGCAAGTAGGGCAAGGCTGCTGCGTGTAGCTCCTATCTTCCTACAGCAGCACCCAGTGGGGCATATCCCACTGTCCAGCCTCCCCAGTGCTGCTGTTTTCCAACTTCTACCCAGATCAAAAGAATAGACTAAAACACCCCAAACCTTTGCATTTTGCTTGCTGCACAGATGGTTTGAAAACAGCTGTTCCATGCATGGAATGCTTTGTGCAGCTGGAATTGAGTAAATACACCAACTCTTCTTCCCCGAACAAAATAGTGGAAATTCCTGTGTCTTACTAGGGGACGCGGTGGCGCTGCGGGTTAAACCGCTGAGCTGTCGATCGGAAGGTCGGCGGTTCGAAACCGCGCGGCGGGGTGAGCTCCCGTTGCTAGTCCCAGCTCCTGCACACCAAGCAGTTCGAAAACATGCAAATGTGAGTAGATTAATTGGTACCGCTTCGGCGGGAAGGTAACGGCGTTCCGTGAGTCATGCCGGCCACATGACCCGGAAGTGTCTATGACAACGCCGGCTCCAAGGCTTTGAAACGGAGATGAGCACCGCCCCCTAGAGTCGGACACGACTGGACTTTACGTCAAGGGAAACCTTTACCTTTACCTTTACTTGGTTGGGACCTGTGCAGCTCTGCTCTCTTTTATTCAGCTGGAAGCTTAGAGAAAAGTAATTTCAAAAGCAGGCAGCCAGGAAAGGATTACAGGAGAGGGCAAACAGGGAGGTGGAAATGGGAGCAGGTGATTTTCGGCAGTGATCAGAGAAGAGGAAGATACTTCCCCCTCCCAACATGAAGTTATGGTGTGTTAGCAGCTGATTTTGAACAGGCTCTATCTAGAATGGAGCAGAAGTAGCTATAAGACAACCTGATGCTGTCCAAAATACTGAATTTCAATTCCCAGAATTCCAGCCAGCATGCCCAAACTCCAACATATCTGGAAGGTACCATGCTGGGAAAGAATGCCTTAAAGGTTGAAATAGGGCAGTGTTTTTCAAACTTGGCAACTTTAAGATATGTGGACTTCAACTCCCAGAATTCCCCAGCCAGCATATCAGGTTTGAAAAACACTGAAATAGAGCATTTAAAAGAGCAGATCTGGTCTCTTAAAAAGTCTTAAGGCCTCTATGGACTACACATTTGGCAAAGACTTCCATAATCTATCCAACTGTGTTCTATTCATCTTTGACTACTCTGCAGTTATTGTTTCTCTGTACAGGCAAATGAGAGACAGGCCCAAAGAGAAGACTTTGAATTGTTTGGCGAGCCAGAAGGGCATGACGAACACAGCTTCTTTTTAATGGCAGCTCAGCCTCACTCCCTTCTGTCATCATCCTCCCTGTGTGTGAATTCAGCCAGAAGTTCCTTCGCACCAGAGGAACAATGTGCTCTGCAAGCAGTCAGCACTGCTCGGCACTGGAAGCAAGGCCTGGGGGAACCCAGAGGCAGGCAAGAGAGGTCTGAAGTCACCAAGAGAGTGCTGCTGAAAAAGATGAATATTCCCAAAAGACATTGTCAACCTCTTGCTGCCCGAGATTCCTTTGGATCAGCCAGTCTTAGCAAAGGCTCTGGCTGTTTCATTTTGGCTGATCCGCAGCAATATTCTTATGTCTATAAACTAAGCCCAGATCAGTGGAATTTACGGGAGGCAGAATCTGTTCCAGTGTACAACTTGCATCCTTCACAGGAGCTGTGTAGTTCTCAGCCTCTAGATTTAGGACTCAGAACTATAGAAAGAGCTGCCTCTGAGTCCCAGACCTCTTTTGACGTTTTAAAAAGTATCTGGAGTCCTAAATTGCCCAGCAAGGAAGCCAAACTCCCAGTCTCCCGAGCCCTGGGCTATTCTTCTCTGGCTCACCGGCCACTGTCTTCCAGAGAGTTGAACTCAGAACAAGGACAGCCCAAGGAATTTTTCCAGCTATGTAACATCATCTCTCAGCAGCCTCATTCCTTTGATAGGCAGTATTTTCAGCAAGAGGTGTCTGCACCCAGCAGACACCCCCAGCTAAAGAACGGATTCTCTGTGCTAGGGAAACCGAGGCTGTACTGCCAGAAAGTCTCTGCAGAACAAGGGAGAAGCTCACACAATTACCAGTTTTGGGGGCTGGCTGAGGCCTCTGAAAAAGCGCAAGGCACTACAGAAAAAGGATCTTCCAGGCCTGGAAGCCAGGTTTGCGATCTAGAGAGACTGCTTCAGCTGGAAGAAGCACAACAGCTGCAAGTTTTACAGCAACTGCCAATGTCTTATTTCCCCCCTTCTGAAGCTTTAGAGAATGGGAATTCTCCTCTCTGCACCTTACAGGGCCATCTGTTGGGGCAATCCAGCCCTGAGCCCTGGGCCTTTCCTAGAATGAAGTTGTACTGAAAACCTGTGGAAACTGCAGTGTAGAGACTTGGAAGAGAAAAAGAAAACTGCTCAATATGAATAGGAGAACCAAGATATATTACTTGGAAGTAGATATATTACTTGGACCTATAATTGCATCTCTCTCAATCATTTTGTTCTGTGATTCCTTCTTCAATTTTTTAAAACCCCATTTTGTTCAGGTCCCTTACAGAACTATCGTCTCTTTCTTCCGGGTAAGCCAGCCCATGGGGCAATTGCTTTACAAGCAGAAGATGAGGGTTGGTTGTCTTTCAGTGGGTATGATGATGCCCGGAATAATATTACCAATCTTCATTAAATTACATTCTACGAAACATAATTCTGTTCTCTTGCTGTTTTTGAGGGGCGGGAAACAATCCAAGCCCCAAATGACTTTTATAGGGCAAGAATAAATTTGCATCCTCATATCACAATGATACTTGATATAGTTTGATTTGGATTGTAGTTCGGAAGCCCCTGACATGTTTCACCACCTGTGTAATTATGGGCTATGCTGTGGTGTGGGCTTTGGTTTTACAGTGTTAGATCTGCGACTCTGTTCATGATATGGGGGGTGGGGGAGTGGTGAGAGATTTCAAGTTGAAGGAAGTGACATAAAAACAGTTGGCATCGGCATAATGACGTATTTACTTCAGTCTTAAGAAGCATGGAAACCAACTAATTCAGAAATGATGAGGGAACAAACTGCCAAACATACCGAAATAGGAAGCCCCCTGCAATGCTTTTGTTGGTACTAGCAAAGAAATCTAACATTTTGCCCGTCTACTTTGTTGCCATGAGTTCTTCCAAAGGTACTCGAAGCCACAGTTTCATGTTGCCACATTAGAAGATTCTGCCTGCATGCCATTGTTCCTCCTCTTGCTTTTCCTGCTCAGTATGCAAGGATCAATCTCTAATTCAAAGTTTTCCCCCCTGTTCCTTTGTACCAGGAGGTTACTTGAACAGATTATTTCTTAGTTAATGATGCTAGATGCGTAAACATTCACAGCAATAAGTTGAGAGAGGAGTGGGAATTGCTTGGAAAAGAATCAGTGCAGAACCTTTGTCTAAAAAAACCCCCAGGAAATTGCAATAACGAGCACATTATTGTACTAGTGCGGTAAAAGATGAAAGGTCCCCTGTGCAAGCACCGAGTCATGTCTGACCCTTTGGGGGGACGCCGCTTTCGCAACGTTTCCTTGGCAGACCATAGCGGGGTGGCTTGCCATTGGCTACTGTACTAATTCAGATTAGCAGAATGTGAAACTGAGTTCCATGCTAAGGAACTTAGAAACAGACAACTCTGCCTTGGAGATCATGGATGGTTAGAGATGATACTTCACTTGCAAATGAGTACACCTATCTTCTGCAGATGAATCCAGAAAACAAATGTAAAGTTATCCTGGACAGAAACTCTGTGGGGCTAGTGCAATAGAGATTTGCTTTTAAGGATCCCTGAATCGGTGGTGGTGGGAGGAAATGCCAAAGGTGGTACCATCAGGAAATGGATAAGTTACTGGAGATGTCCTTAGTACAAGAGTACTAAATGTACGTTTATGAGCATTGGTAGCCATTGCCATGAGTTTTCCCTGGATGTGTAATTCTGGTCACAGATAATGAATTTTAGTCCTTCTCACAAAAATATGAAAATTAAATGGAATTACTCCATTTGCACTACCCTAATTTTTTTGAAGTGAAGTTGCCATACAGAATGGCTAAACCACTTAAATCTTGTGTGGTAATTGTCCACATTTCATTATGGAAGCTTATGCTAATGAAAATGATTGGACTGGCTTAGTTTGATCATTACTATCATGTATCTTCACCAAGTTTCTTATCGTGCTAGAGTAGGGATTTAGCAGTGTGTGATACATGTGTGAACCAAGATATCACATTAAGCCATGATTGGGATATTTGTTCAAGCATCACACAGTATGTGAACACATCATGTTTTGCATGTCCAGCTGCCCACATGCCCTTTTTCCCCGCAAGAAATATGCAGTGAAAATGAATTTAAAGTCACCTAATCTGTCAAATGTGCTAATCTGTGCATGAGAACAGCAGAAACCTAACACTACAATGCTAACGGCATTACAAAATAGTGGGAAAAAGTGTTCTAGTCAGACAACCAATTTCTGTCTACCCCAGGTGTTTCCACTGTTTCCCATATATTCTAAGCATGATCATCATCACATGAAGGGAAAAAAAACACATGAAAATGGGCAATCTTGCAACACTTTAGCATTCTACCTCTTGATTCTTTAGTTTAGATTGAATCACGGTTGCAGTGAGGTTGATTCTGACTTGTCTTCTTTATCAAACCAGTCTATCATTTTCTCCTCTTGGTCCTCAGAATTACCGGCCTTCAGAGCCATCCTCAGCTTAGCCCAGAATAGTTTCTGAGCCTCAGGGTCTGGGGGCCACGCAATGTATGTCTTCTTCAACATCACTTTCCGCATTCGATGGTAGACCGAAAGTTCCCTCTCAGGGATGGCTTCTAGGATAACAGGAACGAGGACATCTTTCAGTTCATCAAAGAGACGGTAGCTGGCAAGCTGGATCTCCATGGAGCACCACTCGCTCTGCAGATATCTCCTGCTGATTATACAAATAGTATGCCGGCTATTGTGGATGCTGTCTACTATATTGTCTATTACGTATCTCCCAGGCTGAAAGTCTCGATGATGCAGACAAAGCCGGAAGGTTGGAGCCCCTTCTTTCTCTAGACTGGGCACCAACTGTTCTAGCACCCAGCTCTCATCAGCAGAGTTGTAGGAGACAAAGGCATCAAATTTGTAATGCAGATCTTTGCCCCGCCTCCAGTAATCATTGACCCAGGCACGCAAGATGTAGATGTGGTATCTTAGGTGCCAGTAGCTACGATGGTAAAGGAAAGTTGACAACATAAAGAGCAACAAAGCAGGGAAGGTAGCAGAGAATAGGTACAGCCCTATATCTTGGAAACAAACATGGGTATCAAAGCTATAAACATAACTAGAGTGCTGCCCAGAATTGCAGGAATAATTGTAGAGGTAGACCACTTGCACCAAACTATTGTTTAGCCAATTCTGGAACCAAATGTTATTACAAGTACAAGTCAAGGGGCACTTGCGTAGGTCAAGGTATTTCAGTGATGGAAGCTCTTCCATCACACTTCTGTTGAATGTCTGTAGCTCATTCTTTCCTAATAGAAAATAGTGCAGGCTAGTAAGGTTGCCAAAGACCTCTAGGGTCAATGTGCGGAGCCCAGCATTCTCCAGATCGAGAGCTGTCAGGTTCTTAAGATTCTTGAATATGCCAGAGGGGAGATTCCCCATGCCATTGCTGCTATCAGCCAAGGATAGATATTCCAGCTGCCTTAAGTCATCAAAGGCATCTGGTGCAATAGACAGAAGTTTGTTTTCTGACAGATAGAGGTTGCGCAAAGAGGTCAGACCCTTGAAGAACTTTGAAGGAATGATTTTCAAACCATAGGGTTGCTGAGATTGAAGTTTGAGATCATAGACGTTGTGCAGGTTCAAAAAGGGAGGTTCCTTGAGTTGAGTCTTACTGATAAAGTATATCTTATTACCCATCAGATCTAGCACTTGGAGAGTCCTCTCTACTGGATGAAAAAAACTAGGACTAATGTACTGAATATTATTGTTATCCAGGTAGAGTTTGGAGAGATTCTTCAGTCCCTCAAACGACATGTTGGCCAGCCTGTGGATGTTGTTTCCCCCCAGATCTAAAATACAGAGCTTCCCAAGATTCTTGAAGGTGCCAGGGAAGAGGACAGAAACATGGTTGTTTCTGAGGTTGAGTATTTGGAGGTTGCTGAGGTCATCAAAGTTGCTGCTGTAGATATCAGTCAGAAGATTATTATCCAAACGCAACTCTCTAAGTTGTTTCAAACCCTTCAAGGCTTGCCTATGCAGGAAAGCAATACTGTTGATATTCAAATGGAGGGTGTCCAAATTAGGAGCATAGTGGAAAGCAGAACTACTGATTGAGAGGATGCGATTGAAACGGAAAGAAATGGTCCTCAGTTCTTTGAAGGGAGCTGTGCTGAAGCAACATCTTAGGTTTTTCAACAAATTGTGCTCTACCAACAAAGTTCTCAACTGATTTTGTGCTGTTGCATTCAGCATTTGCCTCACACATTCCACTGATCTGAGGTGATTCCTTGAAAGATCTAGAAGCTGGATGGGGGGACATGCTAGGAGTGCTTGGTTACTCAGGTTCCTAAGGTTGTTGCTCTGCAGATGTAGATTGAAGGAAAGGTTGGAATTCCCAAGATGCTGGCACACCTTGGTCAGTTGTGAAACTTTATTTAAATGCAATCCAGAGTAATCCAGGCTGCGAGGCTGCAGGTTAGAAATGTTCAAGAGTTGGAGAACATCAATATTGTTTCCCACCAACTTTAATCTTCTGAGTTTCTGAAGCCTGACTGTAGCAAAGGAAGAGGTATTTGAAAGCTTGTTGTAAGAAAGGTCCAGCACCTTTACATTCCACAGGAATCTTGGCCCTTGACCATCCATCTTATGAAGGGAATTGTTGCAGAGCTGAAGATTATACAAGGAAGAAGGAAATATCCATTCAGACTGAAGAGAAGTCAAGTTATTGTTGCAGAGGTTGAGGTGCTTCAACTGGTTTAGTCTCTGTATGCTCCGAATAACTATATTAAGGCTGCTCAAGCTGTTGAACTGGAGCTGCAAATCCAGGAGGCCCTGTAATGGACTGAAGGCCTCCTGATGGAGGATGCTCAAGTGGTTATTGTGCAGGAGAAGGAGGGTGAGGTTTGTCAAGCCAAGGAAGGTGCCTCTGGAAAGATTTGTGAGATGGTTACAGGAGAGATTGAGCTTCTCCAAGGCTGTGAGGTTCTCAAAGGCACCATCTTTTATTTTTTCCATTTTGTTATAGCTCAGTTGCAGGATCTTCAATTTGGGCAGGTGACGGAAGCTCCCGTAAGGCAAGACTTGAATGGAATTATGGGATGCGTTGACCACTTTAGCATCATTGGGGAGGTCATCTACAGCGCTGGAAATATTATTCAGGAAACGCTGCATGCACTTGAAATACGAAGGGTTCTTCATGGATTGGATGCAGTTTCTGAAGCCATAAGCTGTGATCTCCTGAGTGTTAAACAGGACAAAAGCGAGGAAAAGAAGTAGGAAGTTCATTTGGACCATTGCTGAATGGGATTTCTCAATTTCCAAACCTCAGAATCAGTGCAGAAACCTAGAACCCAAAAACAAACAAACAAAGTGAACTTTTAAAAATTTATTTCTATGCCTGCCCATCTGGGAATAATTTTTTAATGCTGGTGACACCTCTGAAGGTTTATTATGTACCAGTCAGTAATTTTGGTACCAAGAAAATTTATAGGACTGCTAGCCAGTTAAAGATATGTCAGTTGATTATTTACATGGATGAATTACATAAATACCATTTAAATTTGCATATGAACCAAAACTGTGGTGCGGAAACAAGAATTTTAAATGTAGTCAGCCCTACTGTAGCATTTACTAAAATGAAGCACTGGCATTAGATGTCATGCAATGGGGTTTCATATAGGATATTCTCCTGGACCACAATTTGTAATGGTCCAAGGTTTAATTTGAGGTGTAGCCACCTCACCTCACCAGCAGTATCATGTATTAAAGAACATTATACAAAATTTAGGGCTTTGACTGTAGGGAATTATTGTGGTTCTGGGAAGGGACAAATCTCCAGCTACAAAGATACAGAACGTGGGACATCAAAGCTTATTTAGCTTAGAACCTTCCATATATTATTGAAGCTGCTCCACATATCTGTGGGCATAAGGAAATGAGAATAAGCAATAAATCTCAACCTTGTCATAAATTGGCTGCAGCTGTAGCATTCATGCGATGCAATGTCACATTTGGTGACCGGATGCAAAATCAGCAACTCCACTAGATGCCGACAAAGTGTGTCATCTGCATTCACTTTTGCTCTTCTTGCATATCTGTAAATAAATTCTGCAATGATGGAAAGAGCAACTCTGGTGCTTTATCTGTCAAAGAAACAATAACTTTATAGTGCCACCAGGAATTTTCACCACTTTGGGAAGTGGCGAACCTAGGAAGTGCTTAAAACAAACCGTTGGGTATTGGAATAGAATCCAGAATTACATTTGGAGGAATTCTGAAAAACAAGTGAGGTATATGAGAGATGCTTTAAAAAAAAATGTTGGGGCCTTGATTGTTGAAATATGTCTGCTTGTTTGGGGGCAGGGAGAGAGAGATGTTGAAATTGAGAAGATGGTGTACAGTAATTCACAAGAACTGAAGCATTACAATAGAGAGAAATTGCCAGGTTGGAAGCCTCTTGTTACCCACTGCCACCTCATGGTAGATCTAGCCTAGCATTCTCTGATAAGATCCTTTCCCACATAAATAACAACAAAAGATGCTGGCTTTGAAGTAAGATAGGGGAATGGGGAAAGACAATAAGAATACCTTCTCTTCCCCCCACCCCATAATCGAAGCATTCAGAATATGAAGCCGAAATCTTAGACTAGATTGATTGATTATGTGCCATCAAGTCACTGTTGACTCTTAGTGGCCACATAGATTTTCTCCATGACAATCTGTCTCTAACCTGGTGTTTCAGGTCTTCCAATGGCACACTCATTGCCAGTGTAACAGTCCATCCGTCTTGCTGCTGGTTGTCTTCTTTCCTTCCACCTTTCCCAGCCTTAGAGCCTTCTCCAGACAGCTAGATCTCTGAACAGTGTGTCTGGAATAGGATAATTTGAGCCTGGTCATTTGTGCCTTGAGTGAGAAGCATCAATATTCTTCCTGTCCTTCTTCAAAGTCCAACTTTCACTTTCATAGAATATCACAGGGAATACCATGACTTGCACGATTCTGTTCTTTGTAGATATACACATCATGGCATTTGAATATCTTTTCCAAGGCCTTCATGGCTGGTCTACCAAGTGCTAGTCTGTGCTGTATTTCTTGACTGCTGGTTCCTTTACTGTTGATGGTTGATCCTAAAAGGCAGAACCTATCCTCCACTTTGATATCTTCACTGGCAATTCTAAGGATGGTTGTTCTACCTGTTGTCATTAGTTCAGTCTTCTTCATATTTAATTCTTATTTATTAAGTACTAGCCTAAGCAGAGATGGGAAATTTACAACCAGGAAAAAACAGAGCTGCCATTTATTTATTTATTTAATTTAATTTAATTTAATTTAATTTAATTTAATTTAATTTAATTTAATTTAATTTAATTTAATTTAATTTAATTTAATTTATCAGATTTTTATCATCGCCCAACTCCCCCAGACGGGGGACCCTGGGCGGTTCACAATAAAAACAATTTAAAATTTCAATAAAATCATAAATACTACCAATAATCAATCAGTATAAAATGCAATAAAGTCCAAGCCATGGTGGATCTAATTCAAACCATGAAGGAATAAAACCGGTCCGGGCAGAACTAGGGAACCAACCAGCCCCAAGAATGGCTCTTCCCCTCCCCACTCCAGGCAAGGCGGCAAAACGAGGTCTTCAGCTGTTTTCTGAAGTCCCGGAGGGAGGAGGCTAAGCTCACTTCTGGGGGCAGGATGTTCCAAAGAGCAAATTCATGGGGGCAAAGCACATTAACTGACATGTGGCTATGTCTCAAGGACACATTAAAACACAAATGGGCATTGTTTCCTCTTTGACATTACGCATGTTCAAAAAGCAAAAATGTATTCCCAAGTATGGGAATTAAATGCTAAGTTAATATAGTATGCTAATTTATGGTTTGCTTAACTATAGGCCGCCCCTTGCCCCCCTATTGGCTGCAATTATTAGTGGTGGGAATCTGGACAAAGTACAGAAATATATAGTTTTTTTTTTCTTTCCTTAGCTTCTCCCTTCCTAATTATTCTCACCAGTTATTTTTCTTCTGGCCAGATTACAAACATGGGAAAAACCTTGCTGGTAGTCAGCACCTTGAGTGGGTGGTAAGGTAAAGGTAAAGGTTTCCCTTGACATTAAGTCCAGTCGTGTCTGACTCTAGGGGGCGGTGCTCATCTCCGTTTCAAAGCCGAAGAGCCGGCATTTGTCCGTAGACATTTCCTCCGTGGTCATGTGGCTGGCATGACGACACAGAACGCCGTTACCTTCCCGCCGAAGCGGTACCTATTAATCTACTCACATTGGCGTGTTTTTGAACTGCTAGGTTGGCAGGAGCTGGGACTAGCAACGGGAGCTCACCCCGTCACGTGGATTCGAACCACCGACCTTCCGATCAGCAAGCTCAGCAGCTCAGCGGTTTAACTCGCAGTGCCACCGCGAGTGGGTGGTAGTTAGGAGCAAAAACATGGGAAAAGTATTAAGCAGACTCTCCTGTTTTTCTGCTCTGAGCCGCCGTCTCTCTAAGCTGTTAAAAAGGGGTATAAAGTGCATATTTATCCATCACACGGACTGAAACCCTGAATACCATGTAACTTCTAACAGGGGCAAGAGAATGCTTTTAATTCTGTGTGTAGATTTATATTGCCACAGATTCTTTTTCTTGGGTGGATGGGATATGCATTAAAATAAATTCAGCTTCAATCCTGGACACACTCTTTTGGAACTAATTCCCCTTGTTTCAGCAAGGCTCCTTCCAGCGTGGGCTGTGCATTTTGCAATTAATCAACTTCTTTAGTTATCCCACATGCAAGAGGAAAAGAAACACCAGCTGCTTTCCTTCTTTCCGCATATGGCAATCGATGCTGTATGGTGCACAACAAATGGCAAATGTGATTTTCTTGGTCTCTGTTTGAGGTCTGTCTCTTTCCTCGCCGTTCTGTCACTCTATGGTTTTTCTCTACCATTTTTGTACATCTATTGTACGGTGCCCAAGAATTTAATGCAATGCTTCCCAAACCTTTTCCTTCCTTACCCGAAATTGCTGATCAGAAAGTCCTTTTTACCCAATGTAGGTAAAACACTTTAAGTCGATTTAATGAGTTTGTGTGTCATTTACCCAAAGCAAAACCACTTTTACCCAGTTTTGGGTAATTGACCCAGGTTTGGGAAGCACTGATGTAATGGTTCTAGAGACCTTTTGAGAGCCAGTTTGGTATAGTGCTTAAAGGTCTTAGACTAGGGGTGGGGAGTTCTGACCCTTGAATAAATCCATGGAAATTGTTCCTGCTTGATGCATAGGATAAAATTCCAATATTTGCAAATGCTTCATTCTAATCACAGCAAAGTCACAGACTAGGGCAAGGTTTCTCAACCAGGGTTCCGTGGCACCCTCGGATTCTGCGAGAGGCTACTAAGGATTCCCTGGGAGATCATGATTTATTTAAAAAAAATATTTCAAATCCGGGCAACTTCACATTAAAGAGCTAAGTTTTGTTCTTTGTTTTTAGTTTAAGAACATGGTTAATGCATATCTACAGGCCTACCCATGAAACAAATATAATAATTTTGTAATTTCTGGCCTCTCTTTGAACCTGAATGTGCAGGGGTTCCCCCAGGCCTGAAAAATATTCCAAGGGTTCCTCCAGGATCAAAGGGTTGAGAAAGGCTGGACTAGGGGCTTCCAGCTCTATGTTCTATTTGACTAACCTAAACAACCACCACCACAGAAACCTGTCCAGACAGACATGAGGTCACTCGCAGCGTTCTGCCAATATTGGATCTGTGGACTTGAAGGAGTTCTTGCTATCGGAAAAAGCACAAGCAAGCAAGCAAGCAAGCAAGGAGAATTTCCTACCTGTTCTCGCCGGTTGCCTTGGGCTTCCACTAATACAGCAAGTTCGGCTTCGAAGGAGTAGAGCTGAAATAACTTTTCGTGCCATACGTGTGAAAGTTAAAAAAGGCACACTATATCATTCTGCTTATAGTTAAGGGGGAAGTGAATTGCGGTTTCTTTTTTCGCTTTTGTTGCTACATGGTATGTTCTCTTTTATAGTCACTGAGGAGAGGCAGTTGGTAATGGAAGAATCTGTGCCTTGGGTTTGGGGTGGGGAGAAGCAGGGGGACAAGATGCATATGGATGCATAATTACGCAGGTTCTCCTCACGCACAGCTAAGCTGGGGGCTTAAAAAACACAACACTTCCACGATGCATTGGACAGAAGTACCCAGTGCTAATTTGCACATCCCTCTTATTTCTCCTCATTTTGTTGCTTAGTAAAGCTCCTACATTCCACCTTACATTGTGCAAACAATAAAGCATAAATATCCTCTTGCTTAAGAATGGAAGAAGTCTGTATGATTTTGTAGAGTCCCAACGTCTGAAGTACCTTTACTTTCCAGTGCAGACACTTCAGACAACACGTATTTAATTTCAACAACAGTTTATTGGATCAAACAAACGGCTGGGTGTTCAATACAGGGTTCACTTGGGAAACCGCATGACCCACACACGATGGAGGTATTGGGAGCTTTTATACGTGCCTGAGACATGACGCGTGTCCCCTGAGGGGTGGCATGGTCCAATCACAAAGCTACCCTCAGGTCTTTGCCCCGGCTCAACAGCAATTTTGCTTGTCTCCTCTGTCCCCAGTGCAAGCGTATCACAAAAGCGAGATAGCAATAGTTAGATCGGCTCTTCAATTTTATGGGATGTGGCGAAGGAATATAAAGCAAATCTTGATGCAGGTAACCTGGAATGGTCCAGTCCACCAGGCTGCATGAGATTAATGTATGTCTGAATGGAGACCCTCAACTTTTCATGACAGGCTTTTAATGGTGTAACTTTTTTTGTGTGTTATGGCCACTTCAATAGAACCCTAGATGGAAAGTCTCATTTGGACAGGGATCAAACTTCTGTTTAGTGCTGTTTCATCTCAGGGATTTCCCCTACTACATCCCCAGCCAGGGATAATATTTCAGCCGAGTGGTGTAATAATGTCCAGTCAATTGAAAGTTATAACACAATTACTTTGCTAGAGTTCACAAAAACACAGTCCTGTTGCATCTTAAAGACTAACCAACGTACAGTAGCATAAATTCTTGTTGGCTAGAATCAATTAAATAAAAGCCAGTCTGGTGTAGTGGCTAAAGGCACCAGGCTAGAAACCAGGAGATTTCTAGTCCTGCCTTAGGCACAAAACCCAGCTGGATGACTTTGGGCCAGTCATTCTGTTTCAGACCTAGGAAAAAGGCAATGGCTGAAAAATGTTAACAAAAAAACTGCACAGACCTGCCTGTAGCTGCCAGGAGTCAAGACTGATTCTAAGGTGCCTAGGGGAAAAATGCTATATTAACTGCTTGCAGCATTGGCCTCTGTTGGCAGAAATATAAATGCACAGCAGGGAAATGGGAAGATTTCGAAGCAAGCATTCTCAGATGGAAATTAAATGTGAAAAATACAGGCTGATGATTATGTTCTGCTTAAGGCTGTCAACCTTCCCAAACAAATGCCCTTCAGCTGTGTCAAGGCTAGATCTTTCAGAATTCCCAATGAATTCCCAACACATTAGATGGGGTTGGCTCTCAGATCTGCTTAGATGACTGCAACTGGGCTCATCAGGGTCCGCAGATGAGTATCCAACTGCCAGACTGTGCTCTTAATCTGAAATGTTCAGAAAGGAGTTGCATTCACACAGCACCATTGCTGAGTGTGCAAAGAAGGTTGATCAGCTGATTTAACACCTGCAACAGGAGAAAAACCCATTATCTCAATCTAGGCCAGAGGTGGTGACAACACAGAACTTGAGCTGTAAATTCACTGCACAGTGATTATCCCACTGAGGGGGAAAAGAAGGCATCACGTAGCTCTTCCTGGACAAGGGAAAAATAAAGACCATGTCCAACTGTAAAGATTAAGATCTCACTCTGATCCTTTGTATGATTTGTCTGGCCTTTTCTGCATCTCTCCAAGGTTCCCTTCCCACCTTCCAACACATTCTCTGGTCTCCTCTCTGTCTCTTGCCTTGCAAAATTTTCCACTGCAGAAGACAAGGCCACCATCTTCTTCCTCTGAACTTTAACATAGTTATGGACTAGCACTGAGCATGTGGGATGTGAGTTCCACTCCACCCCTTTCCTAGGGCTGTGAAGAATTCTGCCCTCGTGTTGTGGGCAGGGCCACAACTGGAGGGGGGCAAGCAGAGCATGTACCCCAGGCGTCACGCTGGGAGGGCACCAAAATGAGCACTGGGGGGGGCCAAAATGGGCACGGGATCCATGTTTGCCCCGGGTGACAGAGACGTTAGTTGCGGGCCTGGTTGTGGGCCTTGAATGCCGTTGGCAAGTCAGTTGCAAATGAGTGCTAGTCATGTATCCTTCTGAACTGCACATCGGTAGACAGCACATGCTGGGTTCACGTAACTCTGATTACCCCTAAATCAGGGGTAAGAAGAAGCAGTTATGTAGTATGTCTCCACAATAAGCCTGCCCATACAAATGAACTATATTGTGATTAAAGGTCATGGACGGTAAGTCGCTTCTTTAAATATCCTTTTTTTCTATTTCTTTTCTTTCTTTTCTTTCTTTTTCTTTCTTCTTTTCTTTTCTCACTTTGTATTTCTTTCTATTTTCTTTTCTCTTTCTGATTTCAGTTTGTATTATCTTTTAGTATTGTTAAACCCCCCGATAAAAAGTATTGAATTTTTAAAAAGGTCTTGGACTGTGATGGCCTGGTTCACACAGTGGACTAAAACAAGGGGAGTTTTTCATAACACCAGACTGGACAGCCTCCTACGGTTCAGTCTAGCATATGCAGACCCCAGCCCATCTCTGCTCTGGAAAGAGAAATAGATTCACACAACGTGCCAAGTGATGCAATAAGAGGAATAACAAGTCAGTGATGTAGTTGGTTTAGTTTGGGATTAGCTGATTGAGTGAACACAGCCACAGTTCCTGGATGCTACCAATGGCTTAGCAAGTTTGGTCAGTCAATAGTCAGTAAACCATAATTAAGCATCTTTTCCAGCTAACAAGTTTTATTAAAACATAAGTGTTTGTGAGCCACTGCTTAACTTCATCAGATGCACGCAGTGGTTTAACAGGTTGTTGTTTATTCGTTTAGTCGCTTCCGACTCTTTGTGACCTCATGGACTAGCCCACGCCAGAGCTTCCTGTCGGTCGTCAACACCCCCAGCTCCCCCAGGGACGAGTCCGTCACCTCTAGAATATCATCTGTCCACCTTGCCCTTGGTCGGCCCCTCTTCCTTTTGCCCTCCACTCTTCCCAGCATCAGCATCTTCTCCAGGGTGTCCTGTCTTCTCATTATGTGGCCAAAGTATTTCAGTTTTGCCTTTAGTATCATTCCCTCAAGGGAATATGCTGAATATATATTGAGGGAGGCTGGACTTCCAGAAGATGAGCATGGTTTTAAAATTGGAGGAAAAAACATCAATGACCTATGCTATGCTGATGGCACTAATTTGATAACTAAAATGCGAATGATGTGGAAGTTCTAGAAATGAAAATAAAGGAATACAGGGGGGAAATGTGAGTAAATATAAAGACCTAAAGACTACAGACAAAAGGTGTAACAACTAACTTTAGAACTGTACAGATGCCACGTTTTTGCTTCTTAAAATGCAGCACCTGACTTTTCCCCGTGTGAGGAATTATTCTTCCTTAGACTAAAGCAGTGTTTCTCATCCTTGGCAACTTTAAGATACAGTATGTGGATAATGGCTGGGGAATTCTGGGAGCTTAAGATATGTTGCCAAGGTTGAGAAACACTTAAAGATCGAGGTTATGATCAGGCCTGGAGGTCCATGGAGATTTTGTGATGGCTCCTTTACTACGGTTAACATCCTCCTCTCCTGTTTTGTGTGTTTTATTATAGTTTTTATAGTTTTAATTATTGTTTTATATGTATTTATTGGTTTTTTTAATTGAGTGTTGTATGCTGCCCAGAGTCACTTTCTTGTGAGATGGGCGGCTATACAAATATGATGAAAGAAGAAAGAAAGAAAGAAAGAAAGAAAGAAAGAAAGAAAGAAAGAAAGAAAGAAAGAAAGAAAGAAAGAAAGAGAAAGGAAGGAAGGAAGGAAGGAAGGAAGGAAGGAAGGAAGGGGAAGGGAAGGGAAGGGAAGGGAAGGGAAGGGAAGGGAAGGGAAGGGAAAAAAATGCTGCTGCTCTGTCATAATCGCTGGTCATCAAAAGTCCTAAGAATTAGATTTGCTTTCCTCCCTGCCCAGGCCGCTTAAAATGTTGATGGAGAACCTGGAGGATATGAGAGGACAGGAAGAGAACATTCAGGTCATCGGTAAGCTTGAAAGACAAGACAGCCCTACTCCTTTGTGAATATCTTTCCCCCAAAAGAAGCAATGAAGAGGACAGGAAGTAATACCTCCTCTCGCTCTCTCTCTCTCTCCCCCCACACACACCCCAAAAGAAAAAAAAAATAGAGGGTGGGGGTGTTCTTGCTCCAGCTCCATGCAGCGCCTCCGTCTCTAGCAAGGCAAGACGCGCTCCGGCTCCGGCTGGGAAGGGGGGCTGAGATCGTATCTCTTTAAGCGGGAGCGCGCAGGGAACGGAGCCCAGCAGCTGGAGATCTGGCCGGAGTGTTAGGATGGAGCTGTCCCGGCCTCTGCAACGGCTGCCCGGGGCTCTGAGGCTCCAGTTCCTGCTCCTGATGCTGCTGCCTGGATGGTGCTGGAGCAAGTACGTGAAAGGCAACCTCAGCACCAAGGAGGTGAGTCCGCGGCTTGGAGGCGAGGGGACGAATGCCTTGGAGGAGGGGAGGGGAGGGGAAGGGAGGGGGGCAGAACTGAACTGAGGCGCCCCTCTCTCGCCTTGGCCTGCATGGCGTGAGCCCTCCTTCCCTGGCTGCCGTCCCTGCCTTACGGGGCCTTCTCCAGCCTTTGCATCGTCTGCGGGGGTCCTGGCAGTGCCAGGACAGTGGTGGTGTGTGGCCCCCTCCAGAGACCCCTTCCCCTTTCCCCCAGCACTTCAGACTCCTTCTCTCTCCCCACATTTCCCTTTATTAAGAGGCAGTCTCTAAGATCCTTCCTTGATCCAGCCCAGAAGGATCACACGCTACCTTTAGTTGGTCCTTCCCACCCATTCCACCCCCAGTGAAGAGAGATGGTTGCCCTGCCTCTCCTCCCCCTTGGGTGGGTCCCTTTCTGGGTATCCTGGATGAGGAGGAGGAGGAGGAAAGAGGAGGAAGAGGAGGAGGAGGATGGATGATGATGGATAATAATGATGATAGGCTGGACAAAGGATGCAGGACAATTTCTTCCCCATCTTAGGTGCGTGAAAATGGTGCCTAATAATTCTAAATTCCACACAGCAGATGTTTTGGCAAGCTACCCACTTTCTCAGTGCTGAAGGAATACTTTAGGTTTTCTGCACTCCAGCCTTGCCATTTGGGGTGTGCCAGGCACCTCGTCCTCTGGTCCTGTGAGCAATTTTTGGCATTACAGTGAATCTGGTAAAAAGAGAGGCGGTGGTTCAGCTGTCCAGTGCTGGACAGGATGCTGTAAAGGATGAGGCAAGTGCTGTTGTGTGCAAACAGGGTGTGTAGACATGTGTGTGGGTGTGTACACATATAGTGCACTTAGTGCTTTTTCTAAATGAATTCATTTGACACAAATGTCTGCCATTGTGCTATTGTTTGGTGCGAAAGGGGGAATTGTAACGTGGAAACAACGTTCAGAAAGAGAAAGATGTCTTTGTACCGCAAAACCATCCAAGTGTTGGGATACTTTAAGGACAAGTTGGTCATTATGGAAGCTGACTTCATAGAGCAGACTTCACTTCATTAGATGTACGAAATGTTAATCCCAAATTGGCAGTAGCGTGCACATACATACATCCAGACAAACAGAAGAGGGTGTGCAGTGAAAACCAAAGCATGGTCTGCAGCAGTAATATATAGATAAACAGGATCCCTCCCCTTCTATTTCATATCAGTTAAGGCTCAATATTAAGTGTTGGGCATGTTCATCCGTCAGGGCAGAGCTTCAACTGTTTGAATAAATGGTTCACCTTAAACTTTGCCCCAGTTTTCCCCCATGTAACACCTCCCAGGACTGTAACCTCTAGCCAGCATGACCATTAGCCTTGCCAGCTAGACATTGTGGGATTTTCAGTCCATCTCATCTGGAGGCTGTCATGATACTTTGCACCAAATTGGTAGATGGCAGTATCTGAATTTTCTTGCTGTATAGATTTGTTTCCTTACCCCTAAAATCAGAACTAACAAATTTTATTAAAAGGATTGGATGATGTGGGTCTTGTACACCAAAGCTGATTCTCCGTTCCATCTGTTACTCTTTCAATTACCAGGAGACTGTGTTATTTTTTAGACTATCGAAAGTGGTATTGGATAGACTTGGGGTTTATTTGTCTGATGAGATATTACTGGTCCAGGAAGGCAAGGGGAATGAAGTAGTGAATCAGGGCATTGGACGATCACGTAGTTGACTCTCCATTACTGAATTCAGGGCAGAGTTGTGAGGTTGAGATGTGGATTAGCTGTCCCATTTCAATCACCTGTTTGTTATTTCCCAAGGAACGTTAATGAATAATAAATAAATAAAACAGGGTTCTGGAGTATGTGAGTAACTTGCTTAGGAGGATTGGAATTTATTGATCTACATTTTGAGAGGGTTGACAGATGAATGGGGGCTTCTGACTTCAAAGGCAACTTGCTGAAACACTTAACAGGTCTATGTGGGTGTATTATAATCAATACTTTTGGTGTTCAACTAAACTACTTTCTGCCTTGAAGTGAAGCTTGTGGCATATGTGTCACCGCATTTTGTTCCACATGGTAGTAATTCTAACAAGGGCTGGAGGAAGAGCGAGGCCTCCACAACACACTACAGCAGAGATTCGCACATTAGGGAGAAATGTAAAATGTCCCACCCTTGCCGTAATTCTCCATCCATGTTGACAGAAAGGCTAATGTCAACCTGCAGATCAGCTATTAAAAGGCCAGCAAAGACACAGAGCTGGCAACCTCTTTGTAAGCTTGGAGCTGAAGATGAGAGAAGGAGCTTCTGTTTCCCCATAAAACCTGTTATTGCTCTCCTAGGAGTCTGGCTGCATATTCTTTGCAATCCAGCAGGCCTCACTAATGTCTTTTTGGCTGCAGTTCCGGCAGCTTTTAATTTGGGGTTTTAGGGAGGGAGAAACCAGAGTCTTGGTGGATCTCCTACAGTTCTGCCTGGTCCCCAGGGAGAGGGTATGAGCAGGATCCTCCAAAATTGTGATTCTTCCCTGCACATTTGCCCCAGATTTTGCTTGTTTCCTCTGCCTACTTCAGCCTCTGGTATGGTTTCCGTGGAAACCTTGAGCATGGGTTGTTGCCATGGGAACAAGTGGGGATTTTTAAGAGCAAGGAGATGGGGCTGAGAGTTGGACGGAAGAGAAAGAATGAGGTGGAAAGGAGCCAGCTTCTTCAAAAAACCATTTGCTCCAGAGACTGGAAGCTCCTCGGCCTGATAAATATGTATATACAGTACATATGCACAGATGGGCAAGCATTTGCAGATCTAACAGAGCTTTGCTCTACGCACTGAGTCTGTTGGCTGTTTTCATATCTTTCTTCCTCAGCTGGATCAGCCCAATGTATTTCTGACCCACATCCCAGAAATGAATTATTCCCAGGCCTTCTGCGGGCTTTGGTCTGTCTCACAGCACAGGGCGTTTCTGACTGTTGACTTGACCCACGGCAGGACTTGATAGTTTGTTTTGGTGTTAACTGACTACAGTTACAATACAGTACAGTACAGTACAGTTACAATAGCTCCCTTACTGCATGCTCTTGGACAGGGTAATCAGAAGTGTTTGTGTGCGTGTGCACAATTTAAAGAATTTGCATGCCAAGAAGCTAGAATATGGGCGATCCCTTTCAGTCAGCATGAATGAATCCAGAATAAATGCTTGGCTTGTCCTCTGTAGTTAATTAGCCCAGCACTGAAAAAGGAACAGCAGCAGAAGGACGGAATTTTGTATTATTTACTATCCTTTCATTCTCTTTCTGCTGATGAATGTGAATACACGGTAAATTGCAGGAAGGGGTGGAAAATCTGCATTGCATTGGACAGGAACATTCAGCCCAAGACTTGGCTGGACAATGCTATAAGACAGTTACCAGATCTGTAGAATAAGCATGGTTCAGGTGTGCAGTAGGCTTCATAATTAAGCTGCTTACAGACTGAAAGAAAACTGGGTTCTGGAACTTGAGGCACATTTCTACAAAGGTTTATCCATGCTGTGATTGATTTTATGCTATTTAACTAAGAAAAATGGGCATTGGTGAGGCTACCAAAGATTCTCTGTTGGAACGCCTAGCTAACCCCTCCTTTTCCCACATCTACAACTACATCTCTACAACTTAAGAGATTGCTTAGAAAAACTCCAGAGGGACTCCTTCTCCTTCAAAGATGGTGCTTCACCCTGCTACATAAAAAGGTCATTCCTGTAGTCCATTTTATTTCAGAGTCAGGTTTAAGCACATAGAGAGTCATCCCCACTTACATAAATCTTACAAGAGGCAGTTGTCATTGTAAACTGGGTCAAATTGGCTAGATTTCTTGTGTTGGTGCCCTGCACTCTATTAAATTAACGAGGCTTATAGTAACTAGCTGGATTTGAGCTCAGGCTGCTGATACTTGGGGATTAGGCCAATAATTCCAAAAAATATAATGGTGTTTCCACAGTGCTTGAACTGGATTGGCATCTTCAAGGACTGATGCTCTATTTCCAGGTTTCTGCATCTAAACTCCAGTAAATCCCCATTGTCAAGAAGATAACAAGTTGCCTTATCTGAGGATACCACTATGAACTGAAATAGATGGGAATATAGATGGGAATTTTCTCACGATGGCTATAGGCATCTGGTCTGTGGTCACAATGACATCAAAATGAGGTGTGTGTCAGGATGTCATCACAAAAATGATGCAAAGCACCTCTGTGTTGTTTTACACCATGTGAAATGATACAAGAGTGTAATTTGTATTATTTGTGTGATGATGTCATGTTGCACACATAATTTGTGTCATTTGTCTGATGTCGTGATGCATATGTAACATGGGGGCCCAAGATTGTGACCTGGTTTACCTGTTGGGCTAAGGCATTGTTTCCTTAACCGATTAATTGAATAAATTACATCACCACAATGCAGAATTCACACAACAGGCTAAGACCAAACTAGTTAAACCAAATAATGCTTAAGTGCGATGTATGAACCAGTAACTGATTCCATTTTTTTTTTAAAGTTGCAGCTCAGTTAGTGTCTTGGGCCTTTTCCAGTGCTGGAATGGACTTGGAAAGGCCCTTCTAGGTCACCCTACACTTGGGGTGTCTGAGGACAAAATGTTCTTACCTTGTTCTTTGGTTTCTCCTGTAGTATTGCTAATCATCTAAATAGATCAGTGTTTTTCAATCTCAGCAACTTTAAGATGTATGAACTTCAACTCCCAGAATTCTGCTGGCTAGGGACTTCTGGGAGTTGAAGTCCACACATCTTAAAGTTGCTGAGATTGAGAAACACTAATATGGATACTTAGCTATATCAGTGCTGACATGGTGGATTTTTTTCTCCTTTTTCCCAGGATTGGGTCTTTTTGACTAGATTCTGCTTCTTTTCTGACTATGGACGCCTGGATTTCCAGTTCCGCTATCCAGAGGTATATTTCTATATTGCATTCCACATTTTTAGGGATACCTTTTACCGTTCACAACCTATGCATTTTCCCCTTGCACATGGTAAGTTTGCAATTTTGAAACGATGCAGTTGCCACTGTAACAACCTCTTTTCTCCTTCTCTTTGAAGACTAAATGCTGTGAGAACATCCTTCTTTATTTCGATGATCCTTCCCAGTGGCCAGCTGTTTACAAAAAGGGAAATAAGGTCAGTTTTTTATTGATCATCCCACAGCAGATGGATCCTGCTGCTTCTTCAGTTCTCACCTAGATCTTCAATCAGATTGCTCATCTGTAGAGGAGATAGTGTATAACTGGAGCATTCCTATTCAGAAAGTCTGCAGACTTTGAGACCTGGTATAATATAGTTATTAACTGTATCAGGGGAACCAGCGTGCAGTCCTGTGGAGCTTCCTGCCCCTTTGACAACTTTAAAGCAAATAATCTTTTTTTTTTTTTTTTAAGAAAATGGGAAAATTCCAAGTGTGGTCAGTGGCTTCTCAAATTGTCTGTCATAGGGCTTTAATCCCATTTACACTTCTTTGGCAGGAAATTTGGTCCTGAATAAATATATCTGACTAGTTTCTCAGACTTGGTACCTCCCCCCACCCCCCATATCACAGCAGCATTATTACCGATCAGTTTGGCCGGATTGTTCTAAAGATTGTCGAGACAAGGACTGTGAAGTGATGTGGCTGTTTGAAAAGCACCTTCGGAATGCTAAGTATTTTAATATGCATGTTGACGAAATGACAGGATTTTATAGGTAGCTCGTAAGTCAGCAATTTCTGAGCGCAGTAATGAAGCTGTGCTTAAAACGTACAAGGGAGAAGATATTTCTGAAGCGTCTCTCCAAGGTGGCGGAAGTCAGACCTAGCCAGATCAAGCATCTGCAATTCCTCCAGAGCAGTGGGATACTTGGAGAAAATATTATTAAGAAATGCAAAGCACAACAAATTGGCGTATTTCAGATGCAGATCATTGATAGACAGTCATTTCTGTGATGTGGGTGACGTCCAGGAGTTTTTAGATCCCCTTCTCTGGCGAGATGTAATTGGTGTGCTTTTTGATCTGTGATTAGATAGAATAGTTCATCAAATAACAGCATCAGCCACCAGCTTTAGCTTGTTACAGCTCTGGGATGAAAAAATGTTGCTCACAAAGTTTCTTAATGCCAAAAGTATTAATTTAAGGACTGGTTCTCAACTGGTGTGGAAAGGCGCCACAAAGGGGAGTAAACAGTTGCTAAGGGGTTCCTTTTAACAGCTTAGTTTACAGGTAGTCCTTGACTTAAAACCACAATTGGGACCAGCACTTCAGTCGCTAAGCAAGGCAGTTGTTAAGTGAGTTGTACCCAATTTTATGACCTTTTTTGCCATGGTCATTAGGCAAATCACTGCAGTTGTTAAGTGAATCACATGGTCATTAAGCGAATCCAGCTTCCCCCATTGACTTTGCTCATCAGAAGCTGGCTGGGAAAGTTGCAAATGGCGATCATGTGACCCCAGGATGCTGCAACCATTGTAAATTGGTTGCATTGCATTGTAAAAGCTGGTTGCCAAGCATCCAAATTTTGATCACATGGCTGCAGGGATGCGATGACGGTCATAAGTAGGAGGACCGGTCGCAAGTCACTTTTTTCAGCACCATTGTAACTTCAAACCATCGCTAAACAAATGGTCGTAAGTCAAGGACTACCTGTAATGTGTATGCCAGGAATTTAGTAGCCTGAGTTGGTTGAAATAGGGTCACTATGGAGACTGGTTCATAGTCATCATTCCCAAACTGCATGCTTAGGACCCCAATATGGTATAATATGTCCCAATATGTCCATCAGGACTGAGCTAGAGTCAGTAAGATTTATGCCTAGAATCAGCTGTCAGAACTAAGAAATGAAAGTTGAACAAAGTAGAACCAGCTTTGTCCTGAGTGAGAAGTATTATATTGTCCTTTCGGTTAAAATGTCTAGTACAGCTGCCAACAGATGTCCTATTACTGTAGTACTGAATTCCCCTTTTTTGTTTGCTTACACATTGCTTTCTGGGGCCAGTGCTCTGAATGGCATCAAGTGTCCTAACAGTCAAGAACCACGCTGAGATGAGGAATAAGTCTCTAGTGTTTTATTACTGCTACATTAGATAGAAAATCCTAACAAACTGAAGAAGCGTGAGAAAACCCATACAGATAAACCCCAAAAGTCCAGGCAGGTCTGTTCTGTGTCTCTCTGAATGACTGCTCAATTCCTCGCTAATACGCATGCGTTCTCCCCACTGGATAGGGGCCCCCTCCTGCTCACCATCAGCGCTCATGACATCAAGTAGCTGAATCAAATTGTGGTTTTAACTTCTCATAATGCCCCTGAGGGAAAGCTATTCTAGGGCAGAGAAGAGGAACTGTCAGCCCTCCAGGGTAGTCCAGACTGGGAAGCCAAAGTCATGCAAACTAATACTTTTATTATAAGGTTACAGCAACAGAATTGCAAGTCTGAATGTGCTTCCCCTGTCCCGTCCCCCCCTTTATCTTCATGAGAACTGGGAGGGTCTTGTCTGAGATTCTTTTTCAGGATACAGTTCTGGCCTGGACTCAGATTTCTTTTATCTGACCACTGTTTTGGTTGTGGTTTTTCCTGCTGTTCCTTAAGGTTATTCCTTCTGCCTGTTACAGGAAGCTACAGCCTTCCAGAGGTTGCTGATATTCAACACTTAAGCATCCCTTGTCTTTGGCTTTATCGGCTGGGTATGCAGTTTAGGAACATCTGGAGGGCTACTGGTCCCCTAGCTTGGCACTAGAATGTTATGGGAAACTAAAATGGCAGTCCTCAACACCTGATGTTGCTGCTACGTAGCACTGGTGGCTCCTAATATGGGAAGACTGCATACAAAATTAAGAGTGTCTGATATATTGTGCTACAATAAATAAGTAAATCAAGAAATGAAAGGCTCTTGTGAGACAACCACATGATTTGCTACACGGATGGAGCTGTAACTGAATGAGAAATTATACCCAGCTTTGTGTTCTGGGATTCCAAATTCATTAGAATGACTGAGCCTTACAGGAAAGTGCCTGTCACATCTCTGTGTGGGTCACTGTTCAAGGGCTCTCTTTTGTCTTCTCCCCCTGCTCCTTAGGATTGTTTGATGAAAGAATCAGTAATCCGCCCAGAAAACAATCAAGTTATCAACCTTACAACCCAGTATGCCTGGTCTGGGTGCAAGGTAAGAGATTTCAGTAACTGCAAGGGGATTTCAGCCCTCTAGATTAGCCTTTCTCTTCTGATCCTGGAAGAACCCTTGAAATATTTTTCAGGCCTCGGGGAACCCCTGCACATTCAGGCTGAAATATAGGCCAGCAGTTGCAAAGTTATTATATTTGTTTCATGGGTAGGCCTTTCATTCATTCTTTATTATAGTCATAGACCAGTACAACATGTGTAGGCCTGCATATATGTATTAACAGTGTCTGTAAACTAAAAATAAAGAATGAAACTTACCTCTTTAATGCAAAGTTGCCGGAATCTGAAATAATTTTTTAAATAAATCATGATCTCCCAGGGAACCCCTAGTGACCTCTCATGGAACCCTAAGGTTCCACGGAACCCTGGTTGAGAAACCCTGGTTTAGATCGATGTTTGGCTGGGGAATTCTGAGAGTTGAAGTCCACACCTCTTAAAGTTGCTGAGATTGAGAAACAGTGATCTAGGGCTGAGCTAAAGCCAGTAGGATTTATGGCTGTCAGAACTAAGAAATGAAAGTTGAACAAAGTAGAACCAGCTTTGTCCTGAGTGAGAAGTATTATATTGTCCTTTCGGTTGAAGAGAAATGTCTAGTACAGCTGCCATCAGCTGTCCTACTACTGTAGCACTGAAATCCCCCTCCCTTTTTTTTTGTTTGCATACACATTACTTTCTGGGACCAGTGCTTCGAATGGCATCATGTAGCTGAACTGAATTGTGGTTTTAACTTCTTGTAATGCCCCTGGTGGAATGCCGAGACCCCAGCTGGAACTAATACATTTGAAGTGGAAGTTTTGGTAGTGCAGATATTCACTTGATCGGATCTGAAAGCAAGAGAACCTTCTAGTATTACAGTTGGTGGGTGGGAACCTCTGGATGATAATGCCAATGGAGCAAGACGTTGTTGCTATATTTTGCTGTATGTTGTGTGTTTTCTCGCCCAGTTGGTGACAGAGAATTCAGTCCGGTATCTGAGCTGCGCAAGTGGGAGAAGCTTCCGTTCTGTCCGGGAACGCTGGTGGTATGTGGTCCTCAGCAAGTGTGGGGTGAGTCTGTCTGTGTCCCCTCAGCCTCTACTTGATCTCTTCCCCTTAAGATCTGCCCTGATGTTCAACCACCTCTCTCACAGGGCGATGGTTTGGAACTGGAATATGAGATGATTTTGACTAATGGCAAATCATTTTGGACACGTCACTTTTCTGCTGATGAATTTGGTAAGTTTCCCTGCAGCTTAGTCCTCAACCTACAGAACATTTGTCGGACCCTGAGAGAATATATTGCAAGCTCAGAGAGGGACAAAAAGAAGTGATTTTAGAACATCGTAGGGAATTCTCCTGAGCATCCATGCCCTTGCAAGTAAGATAGAGGAGATAATACTTACAAATATCCTGCAAAAGAGGCCTAAAATACTACCTATTTTGTAACAGTCTGACCATCCTTGATTATGAATTGGGTGAGGAACCTGTGGTTTTTTATGTGTTGTTGCATGATAGCTCTCAACTTCCCTGACCATACTGAGAGCTGGAGTCCAATGGTGGAAGCCGATAGTTTCCCACTCCTGCTACTAATCAAGGTTGTATGATTTTTGTTGATGTATCCATGGCACAGAATCAGTCAGTCAATCAATCAATCAATGTATCTACATCCTCTTCCACAGTTCCCCCAGATGCAAGCTTATGTAGCCCCATACAGTCCCAAGTTCTATGGCCCTCGTGTGGTATCCCAGAATCCCCTGCAACTCTGTGAGAGTTGGGTCTTTGCTCCAGCTAAATAGCATCTGAATAGATGTTGAGGGGGCAAGGACCAGCTGCATTACCCTGGCAGTGGCCTCAGCTAGGCTTGAGAAATTTTTGCCTTGTCTGTCTTTAACGCAGCTGGACAAGGATAGATGTTGACCATTACAGCCAACCCAAACAACACCTGTTCTCCCCGACAAAGAGAACAAACAATCACAAATATCCTGGGTATTTTTAGCCTTTGTGTGGAAATGGTTTTGCACCTTCATCCAAAGCTTTGTGGTGGTGGTGGTGGTGGTGGTGGTGGTGTTTTTTGACAGAACAAAGAAAAAAATGTAGAGCAATAGGAACGAGAAGAAAGAAAAGGAAAAGGAACAACAAAATTACAAACATACATGGGTCTCTCTTCCAGGTACATAAGTATACAATTTTATACAACAGTTTCAAGAAAGGATGACCATATTTGATTGTAATTATCCATACAGAACCTTTGTCTGTAATGGTGGTGGTGGTGGATGATGATGATGGTAGTAACATAATAGAATTTCTTTTTTATCCGTTCAATTGTGTCTGATTTCAGAGACTGCCTGGACAAGCCCCTGCAGTTTTCTTGGCAAGGTTTTTCAGAAGTGGTTTGCCATTGCCTCCTTCCTAGGGCTGAGAGAGAGTGACTGGCCCAAGGTCTCCCGGTCGGCTTTGTGCCAAAGGCGGGACTAGGACTCACGGTCTCCTGGTTTCTAGCCTGGTGCCTTAACCGCTACACCAAACTGGCCCTCATAATAGAAAATACAATAGGGTATATTGTATCCCATGCGTTCGGCCAAGCTGTACCGAGCCATTTTCCTTTGGAGGAGAAAGCGTAAGAGAATTATAGTAGCAGGTGAAGTTACCTGATTTACTTATGCTAAGATTCAGCAAGTGAGAAATAGATAGGTCTGCCAGCCACGTTGGCCTCCCAACAGCTTCGGGGCAGCTTCCAAATACAAGGAAGAGTTTAAAAATACCACTGATGGCAAGTGTCCTTTTAGTGTGTCCTTTTTTCTTCTTCCTACCCCTTCTTCTAGGCATCCTGGAAACTGACATCACTTTCTTGCTTATATTCATCCTGATCCTCATCATTTCTTGCTATTTTGGCTGTAAGTACTAAAGAATCCTTGTACCTGTGAACTTTGTTCACAACTTCCTGTTTCTGATTGAATGTGACTCTTTTGGTGACCACCCGATTTGGGCAAATAGAGGCAGAGGTTTCTCCAGTCTGTGTCAGGCTTCTGCTCACCAAGGAGCAAATGGGAACAGAAAGTAAGTGCTGCACGTTGCTCTTCCCTTCTCCACCTGTACTCTCTACAAGGCTTCATCTCTCTCGGGAACTTTCACCGTTGCTCAATATTCTCAATCATCCTTACTCAAAAGAAAATTATATAGGTCTGGCATTTGCTGCCCCTGCCAATCCCCTGACTTCCTTCCAAGGTAATGAGTGACAAAGTTTAACAGATTTTACCACCTTGAAGCTGCCCCTGGTAGATACTGGAATAAGGGTGAAAATAGTGCAGTGGTAACCTCAGTTCCCCAACTGAATAGACTTTGGATGCAATGGACCACGTTTCCTTCAGGACATCCCCCAGAAATGGTGGACAAGATTGTTGCACATGGAGTAATCCAGATAAGGCTGTTAAAAGTATGTTAATTTTATGTTGCGTAATGACAGAATGATGCAAATGACATGCATGACGACAAATGAGAGAATTTGCGATTTAACAGACCCTTGGGAATAATGGATGTTCCTTCTTCCCAACTGGTTGGTTAAATCAAGATTTCACTTGTGGTTCATACCAGAATATCTTAGGAAGACAAGGCTAGTAAGGTGGTTTCTGCCCAGCTGGTACAGTCCAACTGAGTGGCCATGCTCCAGTCCCTTCGATTAAACAGTGTCGTCTTTTGAGACCCAGGAAGCATGCCTTCTCTGTAGTGGCACCTGCCTTCTGAAAGTATGTCCCCCCTCCCCAGATCCAGATGGCTCCCACCCAAATGGTGTTCTGGAAGGCTGAAAAGACCTAGCTATTCTTCCAGGTTTTGGGCTAGGGTGGATTTTTATGTTTGTGTTGTTTGGATTGCCATCTTATAACTATTTTGTAATTTTTAAAAATTAATTTTGTTGTGTTTTTATTTACTTGTTGTTTCTATGTTATTTTTATTTTGTGACCCACCCAGAGTTGGTTGGAGTTGGGTGGCATCAAAGTTGAATAAAATAATCAAATCAAACCAAATCTCATACATGAGCTGGGGAATAGAAGAAGGCAACATCAAGAGGACACAGCAGAAAAATGGTTGACAGGGCAAGTTTGTTCAAACGGAAAAAGGTCCTAAGATGTCAGGCTTCCCAGGCAGACCAGACAGGAAACATGACCAGATGAGCTAATACTACTTTATCGTAACGCTACATTAACAGAATCTTGCAAGTCTGAAAGGACAAATCTCCCGCTGCCTCTTTTACAGTCTGAAAAGTAGGGAGGTCCCTTCTGAGTCTCTTTCTCTTCCCATTATGCAGCTGTAGGCTCTTATCCGACTGTTTTCTAGGCAGCATCTCTTCCCTGTCACCCAAGGTCTTTCCCACATACCATTACATAAGATGAGGGAGATGAGGAAAAGAGAGATTGTGGAACATGTGGCAGAGAAAGACACCCTCAGCTGAAATTATGCTTTTTTCCCTTCCTTTTTTGGGGGGCTCTTTTTCAGATCTGTTGAAAGGTCGGCAGCTTCTGCACACCACATACAAGATGTTCATGACAGCAGCTGGAGTAGAGGGTGAGTTTGAACAGAACATTAGGGACTGTACAGCCAGTGAGACTAAGGGCTGGACTGTACCCATGCTCCCCAAATTTTGTGACTAGATTCACACAACATGATAAATCCCCAAACCGGATGAATGGTTATTGTTGGGTTTGTAGAACATACTGTACTTAAAAAACAACAACCGTGATGTGGCTTAACAGAAGGCCTGTTTCAGACAACTTGCTCAGACAATGGTTGGGTCCTACAACCAGTTAATCACACACTACCCAATTCTGTTTTAGCTAAACCAAGCGTGGTGTGGGAAACCAGCCTACCTGTATTTTAGCTCCTGCATTAAATATGCAGATTATCTGTACTTGAATATATTTACTATACAAAATATTTTGTTTCTGCTTGTTATGGGAAAAGGGAAACATTTAATCAGGAACAATAGCTCGTTTTCCAACCCCTGGAAATCTGTGGCATGTAATTATAGAACTGCTGTGTATAGTCTTAAAACGTTATAAAACCAATGAAATTATCTGTGTTTCAAAGAAATCTGAAAATAAATCTTTCTGGTAGAACTCTCACGACTTTTCCCAGACCCCAGAGTTGTTTATGGGAGAGGGAATTCCTATTAAAAGTTACTTCTGTGGTATAGGTTTGGCCTAGAAGTTCAGACTATTCTCCTTTAAGCTCACCGGCATTTTCTGTAATGCTTAACAAATTCCAATTGACAAGAAACAGGTTGCACCTAAATATTCACACTGGTAGTTGTAGAAATAATGATAGTTTCGTGATAGTTTCCCAGAATTGTTTGGGAAAGGGCAGGTGGAGACAGGAGACAATGGAAGAAATTTAAAAAATGAAAATTGTCATTTAAGACCCAATGGTAGAAAGAAAAGAGAAGCCACAGCAAAGGAAAGTGCAGCGATTGAAATCCCATCTCTGTTCTTGCTATGTTACATGCTTGTCCCCTGTTTCATTCCTTCCCCAGTACTCAGCCTGATGTTCTTCTGCATATACTGGGGCCAGTATGCAAGTGACGGAATTGGAAATGATAGTCTCAAGATCTTGGGTAGGTTATCTGGGATGGGCTTTCCCACTTAGCAGTTGGATTTACAGTAAAGCATGATTTATGGAACAGCCACAGTAATTAGTTTCATACATAGCATGAAACCATCAACTATGATTTACAAGCCATAATGAATAAGTTCACACATCATGCTGAGCTGTGACATAATTTGTTTGGTTTTGGTTAAGTATAATAAGTGAATTCAGCCACTTGGGCCAGGATTGTGCAACATCCATCAGGTTGAAAACCACAGAAGGCCTTGTGTGGCATGTTAAGGGCTGTGCTTCATGGGAAGGATCAGAATCCATTCTTGGCCCCATCTACAATTTCTGATATGTCAGGTGGAAAGGATACAGTCTGAAAAGTGTCTTCACACTTGCCTAGTCTGGCAATGAAACGTCTGCAAGAAAACAACAAGGCTCAGAGAGCACCAAGGACTCCACAGTTCAACCCTGAGCTACAAATATTCGCTTTGATCTACAGTGTAGATTTCCTGTTCTCAGATGGGTGGTCTTCAACGCTCAGAATTTTCAGCAATAGCCACTGTGGCTAGGGAATTCTGGAAACTGAAGTCCATACATCTGGAGGCTGCAAAAATTGAGTAAGGCTGATTTACATTTTCCTTCTTCAGCTTTCAGCCTTCTTCAACCTTTAGAGGTGTTGGACATTTGGCTATATTGGGTGGGGGATGATGAAAGTTGTCATCCACCACATTTGAGGACAACCAGGTTGGATAAGGTGGTATGTAGAATATTAAATTTTACTGGACAGACCTATGACATGTGGACTGTTATGAATCTCTTCTCTCAGAAAAACCCTTACTGGCTTGGGTTCACTCACCATCTCCCTTTTTTCTTTCCCCAACCCCAGCCAAACTCCTTTTTTCTGTCAGTTTCCTGATATTCCTCTTGATGCTCATCCTCCTGGGAAAAGGATTCACAGTTACCAGGTACCAGCATAGCTGACGGGGGATAGAACATCAGATATGATACGGTGGGATGCCTTATAAAATAAAGCCAGTTGAGAGAGAGAGATGGGCTTAATTGGACGGGAATGGGCTTTTCTTATAAAGACTGTTGAGGGGAGTAGCGAAAGGACTGTGATTTAGGGTCTAACTACTGTACTTGCAAATGTATGCAACAGAGAGTTGCAGTTTCAGTAGGAGAGTAAAACGGTGAAACTCTGGGAAGAAGCAGCAGATGCGTTACTACTTCCCACATCTGTGCCCTCCATTATTCAACGGAGGATTCTAATGGGCAGAAGAAGTATGGAGAAGGTTGCTAGGTTAGGAAGCAGAGCATATTTGAACAATATTTTGATGGACTCTGAGGAAAAGCAAGAGAGACTGGGAAGCTGAGTGATGTTCAAAGGATCTGCCTTTGAAGTCATGGGAATAAGGAGAATTCAGGGGGAGTGGCACAGAATTTGTGCTGCTGGGTTGTTGGCAAAATATAACGAGAGAGGGTGGGTAAGAGCTGTGGCATGGGAGGCGTGATTCCTTTTCCTCCTCAATTCTGGCTCACGGCTCCCTGTTTGGCAGGGGTCGGATCAGCCACACTGGCTCCATCAAGCTTTCGGTGTACATGACACTCTACACCATCACCCACGTCGTGCTCTTTATCTACGAGGCTGAGGTGAGTTCCCCTCCCTTTTGAGCCATGCGTACTTTAAGGGCCTCAAATGTTTAGTTTGTGCCTTTTGCATTCTGGTTATTTCCTAGATCAGACAGTCCTTCCTGTCACAGTTCACCACTGCAAGAATAGTTGTTGGTTATTTCCCCCCAACGTGCCGGCACTCCTGACCACAAGAAGCTCGTGCATCTCTCAGCTACATAAGCCAAGAATTTGATTTAGTGCAAATTTCTTACAGGTAGTCCTTGCTTAATGACCATAATTGAGGCCAAAATATTGGTTGCTAAGTGAAGTGGTCATTAAGCGAATCCAACCCGATTTTACGACCCTTTTTGCGGTGGCTGTTAAGCGAATCACTGCAGGCGTTAAACAAAATGTGTGGTCATTAAGCAAATCACGTGGTCCCCCATTGATTATGCTTGCCAGAAGCTGGCTGGGAAGGTCAAAAATGGTGATCACATGACCACGCGATGCTGCGATGGCCATAAATGCGAACCTGTTGCCAAGTGCCCAAATCATGATCATGTGACTGGGGGGACGCTGTGATGGTTCTAAGTGTGAGGACTGGTTGTCAGTTTTTTCAACACCATTGTAAGTCCGAACCATCACTAAATGAATGGTTGTTAAGTGAGGACTGCCTGTATATAGTTTGTCTTGCAAATCATTGATAAAGTAGGGTAAAGCCTGTCTCTGTTAGTATGACACAAGTATGATTCAATGATTCTAGAAGCCCCTGTAAGTGACTAGTGGGGAAATTATCTTGGTGTGGGTTCTAGCTTTTTTATCATGACTTCCCCAAGTTGCTTACCTGCTTCCTTCCTTCTGGTGCTCAGTTCTTCGATCAGGCGCAGGTGCTGTACACCTACGAATCGCCAGCTGGATATGGCCTGATCGCCTTGCAGTTTGTGGCTTACATCTGGTTCTGCTATGCCATCCTCATCACCCTCAAGCAGTTTCCGGAGAAGCAACCCTTCTACGTGCCATTCTTTGCTGCTTATACCCTCTGGTCAGTAAATTTATAAGATTAATAGGGCAGGAAAATTAGGTTTGGTGTCCTGTCAAAGTTCCACCATTGCGGCTTTGGCTGCTAGAGGTCCAACCATGAAGTCTTGGCTGTTAGTTTAAGGACTCTGTGATTTTGTGGTTTTAGTCTGTTGTGATTTTATACTGTTAATCTGTTGTGGTTCTGTGGTTTTAAGTTGTTCTGAGTTTATGACTTCAAGCTGCTGTAATTGTATTCTTTCTCATTCCATGTTGTAAGTGCTTTTGGGTTGGGGTGATGCTCTGGATGAAAAGGGGGAGACGCATTTGAAAAATAATTATGGATGGACTGGCCATGAAGGATGAGGTTTCTAGGATGGGCCAGACAATGTAATGGCTGGCAAAGGAGAGATTGCATCTCTGGGAGTGGGGTGGGGTCAAAAGAAGCTCCAGAAGGTCTAATTCCAGTCTAGAATATGCCTAGAAGGCAGAGGTCCACGCTGGTCCCAAGAGGAAGAACTGAGAAGCCTGAGGAGGTAACAGGTCTGGGGCTTGTCTTCCCCCCAAACTGAAAGCTTAATTTAGTGTAAATGAAATTGTTTTAGGCAGCAGGATCTGAATCCCTAGACAGTGTCTTTTTCTCTTGTAGGTTCTTTGCTGTTCCAGTCACTGCACTTATTGCTAACTTTGGCATACCAAAGTGGGCCCGGGAGAAAATAGTCAATGGCATCCAACTGGGGATTCATCTCTATGCTCATGCAGTTTTCCTGGTAAGACTTTTCAACATTCGCTAGAATTCCTGATTCCTATTACAGGCCTTAATGCTCAGGAACAGTGGCTGAGATGCTCAGCACATTAGGCTAGACTGAAATGTGGCTGGACAGTTTATGGTTTAGAAAGTTGGGGAACTCTAGCCATTGTCATAGCATGCTGTTGAACCAGGCCATTGTGCTAAGCCATAGTTTATTTGGGCATGTCATGTTGTGTGAAGATAGCAGTTGTGTTTGGTTAAACTGGGTTTAGGGTTAGCAGGTTGTGTGAAACTAGCCAATGCAGGATATCTGTGCCGCATCAAATGGCAATGAAGTAGCTTGTTAAAGAGGGGAAAAGAAAAAGGAAGGTGATGTCTTCATAGAGGAAGGATTTGCAGCTGAAATTGTGGGTTCATCCAGATGTTGGCTGTCTCCCTTCTTGTTTCCGCAGATTATGACAAGGCCCTCAGCAGCCAATAAGAACTTCCCATACCACGTGCGGACATCACAGATTGGGATTGTCGAGGAGGCTGCAACAGGGGCCAAATTTCCACATCATGTATATGGCAATGTGACTTTCATCAGTGACTCAGTGCCCAACTTCACAGAGCTTTTCTCCATTCCGCAGAGTACGGGAAGCAGCACCAGCAATGTGAGAATCGGAGAGGGTCTCATCTGAGCTTCCCCTTCCTTAAATGATTATGACACTAGAGCTTGTAAAGAACAGACCAAAAAACCTTTGCGGTACCGCACATCATGTCCTTAGGTGGCATTTTTTCTAAGAATGGTGTAGAGAGTAAGGAAGATGACCTTGATGGAGATATGCAACTCCTGCCCTGGTGGATCTCCATCAAGGTCACCTTCCTTACTCTCTACAAACAGTCGCTTGATTCTCAAAGGGGATGCTGCTTTTGTAAGCCATGTGCAGTGCAGATACAGTGAGCTCTGGGTTTCTATCATTGAGCACATAACAGATAACCAAAGGGTGACTTTGACCAGTTCTAATTAGAATAGAGGTCCCTGCAGGCAGTTTTCTTCTGTCCTTCCTTCAAGCCAATGACATCTGTTGCAAAGATGTCATTTCTATGGTTCTGCAATGTATGTCTTCCTTATCTGTGTCTTGTTGTTATTGTTGTTAGTTGCCACTGAGTTGTTTACAACTCCTGGCGACCCTATGTACTCTTCCACTTTTCCTTGCCTAGCTGAGATGTTAAGGCTGCTTCTTGCTGTAAAATCCAAAAACTGCAGGTGGGTGGTCCCCTTCCCCAAGCATTCTGCCCACAGTTATAATATTCAGATCTCCCATCCAGCTAGCTCCATCATCCAAAAGACTATAGCTAACTGTAGGGGAGGTGGGGCGTAGGATGCCATGCATGCAACTTACAAGCTTATTTTAAACATGCTAACACAAAAGAGGTAATTGGCAACTTTTGTGTGAGGACATAATACGCTTGTCATTGTGATGTCATGGTGGCTTGTAATGGACATCTATGCACATACCTCCATTTTGCTTATGAGGCTTTCAGAGAGTCTTTCCAGCATATACATGAGTGCAGGAGCATCTATGTTGGAGGGGAGGGGCACATGATGTCACATACTTCTTGACATCATTTATGCAATGGCATCATGATGTACATGGCAGCATAATTCCAGATGTCTACAGACGTCTGGTTTATAAGACAGAACAGGTTGACTCCCTTCTTCTTGTACCAGAGTAGATGTGCAGTTTGCTACCCTCCATGCGGAACCCAGGGCAACAGCTATGCATTGCTTTCTGCCCCTTGTTCTTAAGAGCTCTTGTTCCGTTTGGTTTTGCTGTGCAATCCCAGACAAAAGCGAAGCCCAGAGGCGTACAGATCTCCCTGCAGACTGCCATCAATACTGTAGCTTGTGGCTGCAGAGTAATTCATTAATGTAGTCTAATGAATTTTTAAACTGCCTTGCTGGATAAATGATCCTTCATTGCTAGTTTATAGCAGTCAGCAAAACAATATGATAATAAGGTTACACAAAGGCATCAGTTTGAATTATTTTAAAAAAAGCCCATAACTCAGATCAAACAAGGAATGCAAAATATCCACAAGAAATAAAACATTAAAATAGGGCAGCAGATCAAACTGTTAAAACAGCACAAACTCAAAATTGCCTGGAATCCAGATTGTTCATGTTTGTGGTGGACCACTGTAAATTGTTCAGCCTGCGTGAAGTCTTGACAAGGCTAAGTCCCTCCAAGTCTCTTGATTCGGTTGCTCTGGATTGGGTGGAGGAGGAAAGGGTGACAAAGACTATTGTTATTTCTTTCCTGCCAATGTTTATTTGGCCTTTCTTCCCACTTTTCCCCCTCCAGCCCCGCAAACAAACGGAAGACACCTCTTCGGCTGATCGCAGCCTGACCTCTAACTGCGTGGTCACCACCTCAGAGCTCAGCGGTGCCCCTGTGCTGTTGAAACCGTCCCTGGGGAGTGAGACCCAGCCTCCGCCCTACCAGCTCCATGCTCCCCAACTACACCAACATAACGGCTATACCGAGTATTTTAGCATGCATACAACTGGCGCCCGGCCTGTGTAAGGGTCTCCTGACTCTTTCTGGCTGCCCCGATTCCTGTATCAACATTTTCTGGGGCTCCCTCTCTCAGACAATGCCCCCCTCCTTGGTTTTTCTTCTCGGCCCCCTTTCACCTATGACATCTTTTCCCTTTTGAAGTCCTGTCAACTCATGTCTTCTTGGAATACTGCAGACCCACTCCTTTAGCAATGATACCAGGAAACCAGGGGGACAAGGTGGGGTGGGTGGGCTCAGCCCTATTTTCCCCACTGTCTCCCGGGTCCTTTCATATGACCCAGTTAGTCTGTAGGTTATACCTGTCCTTCCCCATGGGACAGTCTTAAGCTTTCCCATCCCCTCTGGGGCTGATTCTGCTAGGGGAAGCCAAGCATTGAATGAACATGGGTGGTGATTCTCTTCTAGTTCACTGAGAGTGACAGGTCCATCTTCGGCTGCCTCTTCTCTGTAGATGAAGGTCACCATAGTTTTCCCCAGCCACCACTGTGATTCAGTGGTTTTCCTGTTTGGATCCCAATGTGAGGGATCACAGGTAAACCAGATTCACCTTGTAATTATAACTCCATGTTACATGATCCCATATTAATACTTTTTGGGCCACCCTTTTTTTCTGCTACCTTGTGAAGGTAGTGGGAACCTTCTAGGTCCTTCTGCCCTGGTCCCCGGGGTGATTATATTGCCCTCTTTAGTTCCCATGATGGTGCTGTGGGTTCTGCTCCCTGATCATGGTGAATTTCTGAAAACCACCAGAGCAGGTTTTTGCTTTTTTTTTTTTTTTTGCCAAAATAAAGAAGATTCTCGTGTTTCTATCTCACTGCGAAAACATGTGACTCTTTCAGGGAAACATCTGCTTATGAAAGGAGGAAGAGATACCTAAACATGGAACATTCTCTGGTAAAATAGCCTGTTAACCACAGAAGCTGATGATGTAATACATCCTTTGCTTTCTTTCTGAGGATAATATGCAAAACTAGCTGAACCAAACATATTTTTTTAAGTGACACAGCGCTCAGATAAGGATTTCTGGAAACTGTAGCTCTGTGAAAGGATGAGACAGCTTCCCAGTCTGAGGACAATTAAAGTAGTTATTAAAAAAAAAAGTTGAAATTTGTAATATAGATGTGCTCAGTTCAAAGCAAATCGGTACTTTTCTTTTTTCTTTAAGTACCATACTATGACCAAGTTAACATACATTATTTGTTGAA
Organism: Candoia aspera; assembly: GCF_035149785.1. Classification (NCBI taxonomy): domain Eukaryota; kingdom Metazoa; phylum Chordata; class Lepidosauria; order Squamata; family Candoiidae; genus Candoia; species Candoia aspera. Next base: position 22,284,141 of record NC_086162.1, read on the forward strand.
GTGATTTAAGACAGCCCCAGAGTGGCTCTGAGCAGCTTACACTATAAAGAATAAAAAAAGACAATAGTAAACAGAACAGTATACACGTCTGGACACATGTGCCTTTAACAGCAGCTTTGTATGTGGCAGAGAAGGGATCATGTTGATCTCCATGCAGTGAAACAGTTCACAAGTTTCCGTAGACCATATGAAAGCGGGACTTTTTTTTCCCTGTCAATACCGTGAGAAAACGAGTATCTCCTCAACGTTCCTCTGATTTTCTCAGAACTCTGCATAGTAAAATATTTCCACTAATGACCACTCTGTAGGGTGTCTGGATTACCACTCATGCCATGGTTATGAGGCTTCCTCCATTCCGGCCAGCCCCAAACTAGTGCCATTCAGAGGTGTCTGACTACAGCCTTCCCAAATTCCTACCTGATTAGCATTAATTGGTAAGAACAGGCTACTCTCTAATCTGCAGCTGCACTTGTGTGAGCATTAATTTCAGAAAGTGGCTCAGTCACCATATAATCACTGGTGGAACTTTTACAATTCTGTAACACTGTCTAGAAAAGTAACAAAATGCCAAACACATCAACATGCCACATTCATATAGCTTAGTGGCAGAAGCTCCAAGCATCTTTAACAAGTGGGATAAATCTTAGTACTTCTGCCAGCCATGATCTGCATCTGGAAAAATTCTTTACATGTCCCTCGTTCCCTACATTGAGTTCTCTGCAAGTGAACATCTTAAGCAGTGGAAGTGTTTCCCTAAACAATTTGTAAGCACTGCTGGGGAAATGTGTACAAAATGCTTACTACAATAAATAAAAGCTTGCTCACTGAAGCAGCCACAAATTTTCCTTCTCCAGCTGAGCTATTCGAATTCATTCCAATTGTCATCAAGCTTTCAGTCCTGCACTGAATGTTGGAATAAATAGAATATGCAGGGAACACATCGTAGCAGGACTATACACACCTAAAATGTGGAAAGTCTTGGGTTCAGCTTCCTGCATCTTCACCTGAAAGAGCTGGAAATAACTGGTCCTTTGGAAAGTTACTGCTGCTATCCAATACAGAGAGACAACATTGTCCCTGATCAATCCATTATTTGAGTTGGTGAAAGGAAATACAATGTGTTCTTTCATGAGTGGGAAGGATGGAAGTGATGAGGGGAGGGCAGAAAATAATGCTGAGTTACTAAGTTGTACATTTTCATATACTTGTCTTTTTATTCCAGCATAGACAAGATTTATATATTTATTCACTGGTCTCCATTTATGTGGCTGCCCCCTTGCTCAAGTTAGTGAATGGAAACATACTTTTACAGATATATAATATAATATAATATAATATAATATAATAAATATAATAAATATAATATATATATGACAAAAATCAATAAGCAAGCTATGAACCCCCAAGCCAAGCATTTCCCTAGTGAAGTCTTAATTCCCAGGATCTTTTGATATAGGACAAAGGCATCTCACCTTTTTATTAACTCTCAGACGCCACCCTTTCTTCCCAAGCATGTACCAGCCCCACCAATTTGTCTATTTCAGCCATAGATGAGAGTCATTTTTCCGCTTTAACTCTGTCCGTCGCTGCCCCTTGCCCCCCGCCCCCCAAATAAGCATGCCCCCATTCCTCCCTCAAAGGAACGGGGCCCCTCTCCGCCCCCCACGTCCCGCATGTCAAACTCAGCCCCATCCCTGGGCCCGATTCGTCCCACAAGGCCAACCCATGCCGCCCTCCCTGTGCAAAACCTGACTGGAAGCCGTTTGGGGCAGGGACCCTGTCTTCCGCCTTTCTACAGCCGGACGTGATAAAGCAGCCTTCTCCAACCTCTCAAGAGAGCTCTCAAGCCTCCTCAAGGCCGCGTCGGCTGGGGATAATGGGGTTGGTAGTCCCCGGCCTTTCTGCAGGAGGCGACGTCGGGGAAGGCTGCGCTTGGTCATAGGGAAGGGGGCGAGCACGGCCGGCTCAGGACATCACGATCGGAGGCATTTCGCCTGCTCCCCCCCGGAAAATAAAACTTCCACCGCCGCGCGGGTAGGCCCATCCATTCGGCCTCCCCGAACGCTCTAGCCTTACCGTCTCCATGGCTGCACTTTCCATAGAGATGGGGGAGACCTGGATGCCTCTCTCGCGGCCGCTCTGGGCCCTCGTCTCGATGCCCCCTCGGTCCCGGACTGGCCTCTGCATGGGCCGCGGGGGCAGCGGAGCCGCTGGCGGCTGCGGAGGTGGGTCCGGGGGATCCCTTTAGCCCCCATTAGGAGCCGCGGTTTCCAGTGGGGAGCCGGGCCCACCGCTTCTCTCCCGGTTCCTCCGGATGGGCTCTTTCTCTGCACAGCCGTAGCGCTCCCCTGGAGATGCGGGGCTCCCCTGCTGGTCCCGCCGGGAGGAGGCCTGGGCTCGTCCCCGCTTTCCCTCCGGACCCCTGGCCCGGGCTGGGACCCCTGGAGACGTCCGGGTTTCTCACCTCCCGCCCACCCTCAATGGAGGGTCCCCTTCTTGGAGTCCACAGTTGTGTCTTTTCTGGACCTTGATGGTTTCTCCCCGTTCCTTCATGCCTCTGGGTTAATGCCCGTTTATTCCATATATTTGCCTGTGAGATGCATAGCCTGCCTTTGTTTCAGGAGCTCGAGGCAGCGCCCGAAATGCTTCCTTCTCCCCCACAACAACGCCCCTGAAAGGTAGGCTGGGCTGAGAGAGAGAGAGGGAGGGAGGGACTGGCCCAAAGTCAGCCCGGGAGAATTCAAACTTCTGATCCAGCACCTTAGCCCCTACACCACCCTGGCCTCTGAGGTACCCTGATCCAAGAGGGTCAGGCGATTTGCTAGGTATGGACGGAATTGCATTTAAATCATTTGAGGGATGCAGGAAGGCATAAAAGGTACAGGCTTTCCAGTTCTCTGGGAAGCTGACATGCATGGGCTTTCTTAAAGGGGGTCTGCCTGGCAGTCCCTCCTAGAATCATAGATGTATGGGAGCTGCTTATAATTAAAAGGCTTTTAAAATGTCTTTATTTTCATCTTACGTTTCTTCTTCAACCATAGTGCATTTAAGGCGTGTGCTGCCATTTCAGAATCGTGTTTAAATTATTTGGTGTAAATGGGCTGGGAAAATAATGAATAATTTAGTTTAATTAACAGTTTTTTTAAAATGGTACTGCATGATCTTTAATCATCCTTATTGACTTCTTTTTCGTCGGTGCAGTTGTATTAGGAAAATAAACACTTTGTCCACTTTATGTTAATTTCTTTACTTATCACTGTCTAGCAAATCTTTAGAGCACAGGCAGTTGTAAAAAGGAAAAGTGCCAAGCTTGAAATGAAAAAAATATTATTTACTTTTAGCCTGCTCAACCTGTTCTAGGATTGAGCAGTATCTAAAACTCAATTTTGAGAATAGGTTGTATGTCAAGGCATATTTACCCTGTGTAAGAATGCATGGTATTGAATAATGTTTCTGTATTTCTTCCCCAACAATGGCTGGAAAATGACGCCCCATTCACTTTTCCAGCTATATTAATGGAGCATCCTTTTTGATTACAGGGAGATCCAAAAGCCATCATGGGCCTCCTAAAGGCCAGTTGCTTAAAGCTGTTGGTTCTGCTGCCCCTCACCCTGTGTGGGATTCATCAAGCCTATGCTGGGGACTGTAAGGGACGCCGTGAGGTGCTACGCAGCGCTTCTGGCTATGTGACTGATGGACCTGGCAATTACTCGGTCAACGGCAACTGTGAATGGCTGGTGGAGGGTGAGCATTTGAAGAAACATGGTGGGTGATGGCGGCTTAGGTGAGGAGACTCCAAACCAAGAAATTTCCCCCTCTTTGAAACATCTATCAAGGATCTGAGGATCCAAGTCAAGGATTTTCCCCTAAATTCCCAAAGAGTATATCAGGTATCTTGGAGTCTGTGGAATATGTTTTCTCTTAATCCCATTAACTCTTTGATTTAGCTCAGATCAGCTCTGAGTGGTATATTTCTCTGGCCATGGGGGCATGCCACAGAGGTCCAACAAAGCATTCTTAATGGTGGCTTAGGTGAGGAGGATCTGAGGCTTTCTTATCCTTGGAATGAGAAACTTGGGAATAGTAAGTATTAGCTGTTCAACAGATTTGCTGATAGGTCCTTCCACTTTCACAGTGTGCTCTGTGGAAGTGGAAGGACCTATCAGCAAATCTGTTGAAGCCATCAGTTCTTAATAATGAAAGAGGCTCTGTGCCACTAAGGTTGTGTCCATGTGTCCCAGGTGACCGAAAGCAGTCACCTTTTCTTTAATGTTCTTTCAGTTGCTGTAGAGGAAGCTAGGAGGCATTCCCCGTCTATCAACTGCTGTTCCTGATTAGACAGCATGGCTTATTGGGAGGAATTAGTGTAGCCTCAAGGCTACATGAAACTAAAACTAAAACTCTCTAATTCCTCACTGATTGAGTTTAGGTGCTCGTATGACATGTTTAACCCCTTTTGATCCACTTTGTAAACAAGGCATAACAGTTGCATGGTTACAGGACACGGGGACTAGTTAGCTTCCTTAAGATTTACTGCACTGCACAATGTTGACTCTGGGATCAGATTGCTAAGCTTTGCTTTTCTATATATTTCAGCTCCCAGCAGCAGCTACCGCATCCTCTTGACCTTCATGTTCATGGATACGGAATGCACCTATGACTATCTCTTCATTTATGATGGAGATTCTCCCAGCAGCCCTTTGCTGGCCAGCCTCAGTGGCAGCACTTTGCCCCCCACTATTGAGGCCACCTCTGGCAAGGTACTGGAACCCAGTGGTGGGAAATTCTTTCTGTAATGTTCAGGAGATAATTTCTTCCAACCTTGGAACTTAATGGCTCACCCAGTGGCCTGTGCAGAAGGCATGCTTACCTCAAAACGATGTCGTCGTGCAAATGATGTTTCGTCTGAACGCGTTACGTAATTTACATCACTTGCAAGATGATGTCATGAGATATGTGAGGCCTCCCCCAGAGATCCTCATGTCAACCAGGAATCTTGTGGTTCTGACAGGATACAATCAAACTGAGTCAAAAACAACCATTTTAGGAATAGGGCCCTAGCCACTTTCTCCAGGAAGACTCTATCATCAGCCTTTGAATCAGGAGAATATTGACAAGGCTTGATGACATGACTTCCCACTTCCCCATTGGCTAGGCAGGCAGCAGTTTTCATGGTCGGGCCAATGCAAGCAATCTTAGTTTGGAATTACATTCTGTAAGGGCAAGACTCCATTTGTTTTGAGAACTAGGTAGGCCAGATGGGACTAGACTAAGGCATCTCCACAACTCAACTGACTGAGCAGGATTACTTCTGCCTGACTGGATCTGTTTTGGTCTAAATTCATCTCCTTGGAGGTTAACTGACTAGATGACTTGATTTCATTTTTGATCTTCTCGCGGTGTCCCCATTGCCACTGACTCAAGTACATTTGCTGCAGGAACGGGATTAACATTTCAGATGGGTTTATGATATCCTAAGAAAGAAGACTAAGCGATCCACTGCTTTGCTGGATTGGATGAAACATACGTGCTGTAGTTCTCCAGATGAGCTGGGACTGTGACTCTCACATTACCAAGTCAGTGTCATCTGGTGTGGGGGAAGTCCATGAGCCATAGCTCTTTGTCCTCTTTTGAAAGAGAGAGAAAAATAGATAACTTGAGAGGACCCAGCATTTTTAATTAATATTGAAATATTAGTGCTCCAATGGCTTTACTCTTATGGTTGGTTGGTCAGTTGGTCAGTGCTGCTTTACCGTATTGCAGTGTTTCTGAACCCTGACAACTTTAAAGTGTGTGGACTTCAACTCCCAAAATTCCCCAGCCAGCATGCTGGCTGGGGAATTCTGGGAGCTGAAGTCCATACATCTTAAAGTTGCCAAGGTTGAGAAATGCTGCTAAACTGGGCAGTTTACTAAAGCAGTTTAAAAAGACACATGGAAAAGAACACAGCTTTGGTTGGCGAATGTTTTGCCGTCATCAGCCCATCGTGTTGACTCCAGGACACTTGGAGTACTCATGCCTTCCTACTTTGTAGATGCTGTTACATCTCTTCAGTGATGCCAACTACAACCTGCTGGGCTTCAATGCTACTTACACTGTCTCGCTATGTCCAATGGGCTGCTCAGGACATGGGATTTGTGATAACGATGGGCATTGTGCCTGCTTCCAAGGCTGGGGTGGCAAGGACTGCTCAATGCCTGACTGCACCACTTATTGCCAGAATCATGGCACTTGTCACCAGGTAAGAGATGGTACTTTTGTACCTTGAGTGATCAGCCTTAGAATTAGGAAGAGAAGCTTCCCATAACTTATTTGCACTGCGATGGAAAAATATTCTTTTAGGTTTTCATTTGCCAGTCGGGATATGTCTGTAACTTTTCCTCCTCCTCCCTCCTGTAGGAGTCGCAGCATTGCCAGTGTGAACCTGGATTTGTGGGCCAGGCCTGTGACTTAGCCTTGAGTGACAACCAGGGAGCGGGGAAATGGTACAACGTGAGCATCCGAGATCCCAGTTTCTGGCCCCGTACAGCAGCTGCTGGTGCTTTCCTACCCTCCACTGGAGGACTGTACATCTTTGGAGGTCAGGCATCACCTTTTGTATCTTTTTACAGGTGGAACAAAGTGAGCTTCTCTGAGCGTTTACAGCCCTGATATTGCACTTTTCCAGGTTGACTGAATGCTAAAGCATTCAGTTGGAAGGACTGTGGCACAATTCTGAATGCTCTGAACACTTCTCATCACTGAAGCAGTGATGAGCTTTTGGGCTGAATGGCCATGGTCTAGTTGTCTCTTGTTCTGATGTTAAGAAGAACATTTTCCATGTGGGAGCAGCTGCTATATTCCTTTGTAGGGGTGGTCTCCCAAGCGCTACCCAAATAATAAATGCAACATATGATTCTTGTGATGTTACGTGTTTTGGTGTTGAGCTTCTTAACAATAATATATTTATTTATTGCATTTTATAATAATTGTGATGTGTCTGGTTTTATGAGATTTTAATGTTTATGTTTGGAGTTTGATTTTATTGTAAACCGCCCAGAGTCCCTCTCTTGGGGGAGATGGGCAGTAATTAAATTTGAATAATAAATCAATAAAATACGTAATCAAATGAAAGAGTATTATTTGAAGTCACAGCTAGGAATGCAGCAAGATGTTGCTGGTGTTGACCTTTGAAGCCCTTCATGGCGTGGGGCTGGGTTATCTGAGGGACCGCCTCTCCCTGATTTCAACTGCCCGTCCCACCAGATCCAGCAGAGAGGGCATGTTACGGGTTGTGTCATCTAGGGAGCTACATTTGGCAGGCCTTTTCTGTTGTGGTGCCCGCATTGTGGAACCTTCTCCCCCTGGAGATGAGGTTGGCCTCATCACTCCTGAGCTTTTGGAGGTCCCTCAAGACCTGGTTGTGCCAGCAGGCCTTGGGACCCCTGGGGACAGGTGAGCTGGTGAGATGGCTCCACTATTCTTAACATCCCTCCGTTTGTTATTTCCTTTCTGTTTTTAGCTCAGTTTTTATTGTTTTAATGTTTTTAGTAATTATTATATACTGATTTTAGGTAATAATTGTTTTATATATTTACTGTTTTAATTGGACTGTTGTATGCTGCCCAGAGTCACTTTCATAAGTAAATAAAATAGGTAAGAAGAGAGGGAATGGAAGCAAGTAGGAGGACACATCTTTGGAACTTCATGAATGATGTAAAAACCAACCCTTTCCTTGGACACTTTTCCTCTGTTTCCCTCTGAGAGCCAAGCACTGGTTGCCATGACTCCTTTTATGAAGTTTTGTGTATACATCAGAAAATACTGTACAGATGAAAGGAATCCTGGCAGCCAGAATTTGAGTGTTTAGTAGCCAACAGGAGCAACACTTTGAAAGGATAAGTAGGCTATCTCTTGAACTGCTGGGCATGAAGTGGGCTGACCTGATCCTACAGTTTGAACCAGGGTTTCTCAACCAGGGTTCCGTGGCACCCTCAGGTTCCACGAGAGGTCCCTAGGGGTTCCCTGGGAGATCATGATTTATTTTAAAAATTATTTCAAATTCAGGCAACTTCACATGAAAGAGGTAAGCTTCATTCTTTATTTTCAGTTAACTTCTGGCCTGTATTTGAGCCTGGATGGGCAGGGGTTCCCCGAGGCCTGAGAAATATTTCAAGGGTTCCTCCAGGGTCAAAAGGTTGAGAAAGGCTGGTCTGAACTGTGCTAATAGCCTGGTTTGTTTTCTGTCCCACCGCTGAATTGAATGATATCCAAGTCAGCGTACTCTGGATTACAGCACTGTAAAATAACTGTGCAGTAGTCCTTATTTGTGAGAGATTGTGGGGAGGCTAGGAAAAGAATGAAAGAATCCAGACATAAACGATCAAAAAGATAGTGAGTTAGCTGATTGCTTATCTCAGGGTTTTTCAAATGTGGAAACTTTTAAGATGTGTGGACTTCAACTCCCAGAATTCCCCAGCCATGCTTGTCTCATAAACAGTGGCTTAATTCAGGTGGCAGGAAATCTGGGAAGAAGCATTTCAGAGCATTCAGAAAGATTCCCCCTTAATTGACTTGCTATAAATGAAGCTGGGAGTCTACTATTGCAGTTTCCACAATTCTGTATTTAGCCTCAAATAGCATTGCAGATTCTTTTCTGAGATCAGCATCGTTCTTGCCTCTTTGATCTTGCCCAGGTCCTGACATAGTTGATTGCTGAGGCCAGAGCAGCCTTTCCTTGCTGTTCCAAAGTCTTGTGACGTTTCTGCTTTCTTCCCCAGGCTTGGATCTAAACACTGCTTTGGGGGACCTTGTCTTCTATAACTTCACCACCAACACTTGGCATCAGAGAGTGCTTAGCCCCTCCCCAGTAAGTGCCTTTTGATTTCCCCTCTTCCTGAGAAGACTTCTTTGTACATTATGGAAAGGAAGGAGGGGCCCAGGTTATACCTGAGATGCTTAGGCATCCACCCAAAATGCCATGTGTGAATTTTAAAATGTTGTGCCACCAGGGGTACTCATTTGTTGCAGCTCACTGTTGCTTAGTGGCACAAGAATTTTCACTCCCGTCTTCAAGAGAAGAAATGCCAACAACTGTGGCAGAATGAAGAGTCAGTGAATAGTAGTGTTCTTCGATAATTCCTCTCCAGGCAAGGAGAGGACTTGAGATCATTTACAATCACAGAATGAAGCAAAATATTTTAACATTGGACGTACTGATGGATATTCTTGAACAATATCCTAATAACAACTTCCTGGAGATGAGAGCTGTTTGAAAACTATGTGGTCTCTCCTTTGTTTGAGAGGGTTTTGAGAATTTTTAAAAGATTTTTGACCTCTCCATAATCGTAATGAGGCTAATTTTCCTGCTGTGGCAAGATTTGCATTTAGATACCCTTTAGAGCAGTGTTTCTCAACCCAGCAAGTCTGGCTGGGGAATTCTGGGAGTTGAAGTCCACACATCTTAAAGTCACCATGGTTGAGAAACCCTGCGTTAGAGGTACCATGCGGCCTGCTAATTCTACAGTACATAGAATGAATGTGAGGGGGAGGCAAACATGCTTTTCCCACCCCATCAGAGTGATAGGGATCTCCTTTCTGTCTTTTCATTTCCAGACTGCGCGTCACTCCCACACAGCCATGGCCTGGGAAGGCTCCTTGGTTCTTTTTGGCGGAGAGTTGGCCACTGGATTTCTGGCGAATGATGTCTGGATGTATCTGCCGCGGGAGGGGTGTTGGCAGGAGCTGGTGCCCCTTAACACCACAAGGTTTCCTCCACCTCCTGGGTTGGCTGGCCATGCATCTGCGGTGGTAGATGAATGGCTGTATGTATTTGGAGGTGAGTTGCAGAGCCCCCTGTGTGGTTCAGGAATCCAGGGATCTTCTCACGGCTTCAGGAGGAATGTAGTGAGGATGGCTGGAGGGAGCGCATGGGATTTAAGGTTGTCACAGTTTTCATAATGGGAGGCGGGTAATCACTGGGACAGTCTTAAACCCTGAGTCAGAAATGGCAGTAAGAACCAACTCGAGGGATTTGTAGTTCAATCCTCTGAATACATAGTTTAGATCCACAGATAGTTTTGCTGATTTCTTTGTTTTGTATAAGCTTCACCCATGTTTAATTCTGAATTCCCAGAGCTGAGGGAAGGAGCAGACAGTACATTTGTGACAGGAGAAAAGCCATATAGGGAGATTTGTGGAAAAGGAGCATTGAAGGAATGAGCAGTCAAAACCAATGGTAGAGATGTTGCTTCCTTGCAGGGCTTTGCAGCTGATTATGCCATTGTAACTGTTGGTTTAACTAAAATAACAAATGTAACAGCCCATTGCAAGTACGTTCTAGAAATGAGAGACTGGGAATTGGTCTGGGGGCAGCATCTTCCAGGTGAAAAGTCCCACTTTCCACAGGGCGCACCGAGGTAGATGTCTTCTCCTCCCGCATGTACCGCTTCCATCTGAGACAGTGGACCTGGGAGCTGGTGATTCCTTCAGGGGGGAAAGCTCCAGCAGCAGCAGGCCATTCCATGGTCTTCCATCCAGCCTCCCGTGCTCTCTTGGTTTATGGTGGGCACCGGCCCTCCACTGCTCGGTAAGCAGGCAGCTAGGATTGCAATGAAAGAAATAGAGGCGGCGGGACCTGGGGAGATTACAGAAGGACGGACCAACTTGACTTCTTCCACGACTGCAGATTCAGCGTTCGAGTGAATACGACCGACCTCTTCCATGTGGACCTGCGCTACTGGACTACGTTGCGCGCCAAAGATTCACACCGGGGGCCTCGAGAAAGGGCGTTCCACTCTGCCACAGTCATTGGCAATTACATGGTTGTTTATGGTGGGTGCGGGAATTAATTAATTAATTCAGTCTCTTCAGCCACCCAGCTCAGGTGTGTGACTCTGGGCAGTGAACAATCATAAAGTACAGCTTTGCCAGACAGACAGACAGACAGACAGAGAGAGAGAGAGAGAGAGAGAGAGAGAGAGAGAGGGGAGACAAGCACCAGAACAGAAACCCACACACAGTACAGATGGAGGGAGACAAGAACCACCTGTCAGAATCAAAGGAGATTTTCCTATCTCTATGTGTACGCATTGCGGGACGCGGTGGCGCTGCGGGTTAAACTGCTGAGCTGCCGATCGGAAGGTTGGCGGTTCGAAACCGCGCGGCAGGGTGAGCTCCCGTTGCTAGTCCCAGCTCCTGCACACCAAGCAGTTCGAAAACATGCAAATGTGAGTAGATTAATTGGTACCGCTTCGGCGGGAAGGTAACGGCGTTCCGTGAGTCATGCTGGCCACATGACCCGGAAGTGTCCTATGGACAACGCCGGCTCCAAGGCTTAGAAACGGAGATGAGCACCGCCCCCTAGAGTCGGACACGACTGGACTTTACGTCAAGGGAAACCTTTACCTTTAATGTGTACGCATATATCCATATATACCCGGCCACTTCGGACTATTCGAGATACATCTGCATTAATATACACACAGCAATCTAATGTAATAGTGTTTGTCTTTCTGTATCCTTATATGCATATTGGTATACATATATGCATATGTGAAAGCTGAAAGTCCCCCTGTCTGAGTACGGACTCATGTCCTTTGGGGGATGCTGCTTTCGCTGTTTCCTTGACAGAATAAATAAATGTGTGTTGGTTAGCGTTTTCCATTACACATTTATTCATGTTTATTAAAGTACACATTATATTTTGGCACAGAGGATAAACAGTAAGGGCACCACCAATTGTCTTCCTTTGCACAGTTGTTGATTTTATTCCTGCTGCCAATCTTATTCTCTTCTTATTTTACTTCTGGCTTTTTTGAGCAATTGATTTATTTGGTGGTTCTTTTATACTCTGGCCATATAATCTTGTTTATTGGTGGTTATTGTCGCTACCCATTTGGGGTGAATTATTGATTATTTAAAATCTTTTTACTGGGTGTATTTTAGTTGTCTGCCTATGCAGCTGTAAGCCGGCAAGAGTCCGAAATGACATGGCGATATATGGACAGAATGAACTAATGAATAGTAATGTTAATGTTAATATTCATTAGTTAATAATAACGACATTAAGGTTATTATTCGTCAGTTAATAATAATGTTATTCATTAACTAGTGAATATTAACATTAACGTTAATGTTATTTCTTAGGGTACTAAGAAGAAGAAATACAATTGTTAATAATGAATTTGGGTTGGGAAGTGGGACATTGCCCTCCAAGGTGGCCTAGAGATACTTTAAACAAGTGCAATAAGTATTTATTTCTCTTCCTTTCCACCTTTCCCGTCCTCCCGTGCTTTTACTCTCTTCCAGGGGGCAACGTTCACATCCATTACCACGAAGAGAAATGTTACGAGGACGAAATATTTTTCTACCACTTGGGTTGCCACCAGTGGGTCTCTAGTCACGAACTGGCACCCCTAATCACTCAAGGTGAGGGATTGCCCCAGTCCCCACAAATTTATCAGCTTCGGTGAAGGACAGAGCACGGTGGTTCGTGGCTGAAGCGTTCACGGAACTTCCGAGGCTCAGTTTGTTTCCGTTAATTATTTTCTGAAAGAGTTGGAGAACGGCCTTGAGTTCACTGTCCTCAGATTTTGCTGCGAGAAAAGCACTTTTTGCAGTTTCAGGGTAGCGTGTTTAGGATTAATCTCATGTTACTGCCACAATCATCCCATGTGATGAGAGAGAGAGAGCCTGGGCCCCTAAATTACACTATCGTGGTTTGTTCAACAACTCATAATCGGGCTTTCCCCAAAGGCTAAGCCATAGATCACACTGGCTGAGTTCACGCAGTGTGAGAAGCCAGACTAAGAAATGCACATTATAGCTTAATACAGTGTTCCTCAGCCGTGGGGACTTTAAGATGTGTGGACTTCAACTCCCAGGATTCTAGGAATTGAAGTCCACACATCTTAAGGTTTCCAAGGTTGAGGAACATTGGCTTAATACGATGTACAGAAACAGGGACTGGAACATGACTCATGATCTCCCATGGAGCATCATGAACTGAGGACTCCTGGCTTCAGAGATTTACCCTCTACAGCACACTGGTTCTGCAGCAGTGTGATGTCTGGATTAGATGCGTTTCTATGCCACGCTTCATTTACAAATAACCCTGTGCCAAAACCATTGATATCGTAGGAGGAGAGCAGTGTTCGTCTGTGGTACCTGCCACTCACACAAGCTTCTGCCTTTCGATAACATTGGTTAGTTGGAGAAGGTGCTGCCAGACTCCTGATTTTTTTTTACAAAAAGTGTAAAATCACTTGGAAACGAACAAGGTGAAAACAGATTAAAGACCCAATCAGATCAAGAATACCAAGGCAAGAGGCGGTGGAGGTAGGGACTGATTTGTTCTATACATCTCTCCCCAGAGCACGAGTCAAAGACTTCAACCCAGGCACGTGGCCGATATTCCCACGTGGCCACTGTGATGAATGGAAATGTGCTCCTTGTGGCAGGAGGCTATAGCGGGGTGCCACGAGGCGACCTGCTGGCTTACAAAGTGCCCACGTTCGTCTTTCAGGTGCCGTCTCAGATGGTAAGTGAGTTCGGGGTTCTGGCTGGGAGTACTTGAGTATCGCCCACAGCCTCAGTGCCAGGCTCCCCCAGATACCCTTGCAGTGTGGATTTCCAATCTGTACTTTTAACTGGGAAACCAAGTAATTTTACTTAGGTTTGGCAGCACGAGACTCAAACCTAGTAGAAGCTGGGTGACGTTTGTTAGTACAGGTAGTCCTCGTGTAATGACCATTTGGTTGCTAAGCAATGTGGTTGTTAAGCGAATCCGACCTGATTTTACAACATTTTTTGTGGTGTTACTAAATGAATTGCATGGTCATTAAATGAAACTTGTGGTCAGTAAGCAAATCATGTTCCCCATTGAAGCCAGTTGAGAAGGTCGAAAATGGTGATTTCCTTCCTTCCTTCCTTCCTTCCTTCCTTCCTTCCTTCCTTCCTTCCTTCCTTCCTTCCTTCCTTCCAAATTTCTGTCACCGCCCATCTCCCCCCCAAAGGAGATGACCATGGGAACGCTGCAACGGTCATAAGTGTGAGGACCAGTTGCAAGTCGGTTTTTCACTGTTGTCATAAGTCTGAACCATTGCTCAGCGAATGGTCATTAAGTGAGGACTACCTAAAATAACAGACTTTCTTTAGGTATTTAGTATGGGTGTGCAAAATGTTCTGAACTGTTTCAAGTGTGAAGTTTCACAGAACGGTGCCGCCCCCGAGAAATGATTCCTTTAACTGCAAAATGGGATGTCAAAACAACACTCAACGCTCAAAAGAGGCATTTCATGGCATTTCACACTCAAACAAAACGCACGTTCCAAGGGATTAGATACATTGGGCTGCTGTTTTCCAGAGGTGTTGGAATACAACACGCACCATCCCCAGCAGATATGATTGCAATGGAAGACAGGAGTTGTCAATCAGCAGCTTGGGAGAACTAAGAAAATTGTCATAGAGCATTCATTTTAATGTTCTACTTAATTAGCAGTTTCGAACGAGTGGGGTGAATAATACCGACTTTCTGGCTGCGTTCCCACAGGGCGCTATGCCAGGGTTCGTTTAACCCAATATTGATTCTTTCCTAGTCCTACCTGGAGGCGCTAGAGCTGTCTGTAGACTATGTGTGCAAAACAAGCCATTGCTGCACTAAGCTCCTTTAAAAAAAAGTAACTGAACAGATAAAAACAAATAAACCACGCGGTGTACTGCCAAAAATTTGGCAAAGGAAAATGGATTAAGAATACGTAGATTGATAGCTCTGAAACGTATCTGGTAGGCAGTTTGTACCGCCAGAAAAAGGTGTTCTTCTCAGTCGTCTCTGTTATTACCTCCTGGAGTTGGGGGGGCCTCCAAAAAATGTCTTCATATCTTCAGAGAGAGAGAGAGAGAGAGAGAGAGAGAGAGAGAGAGAGAGAGAGAGAGATATGCATACAGTTCGCTAATCAAACAGCAAATCTGTGTATGTGAGAAAGCCGTTGTTCTTTAGACCACACCCAGCTAAGTTGGTAAAAGCAGGTGAGTGGACTAATTAAAATAACACTGCAGATCAGTTTGAAAACAGGCCAAAAATATGTGCACGAGGGAAATTCTTACCAATGGACCACTGTCTTCTCCTGAAGGGTGGGCACCTGCACGCCCTCCTCTTGTGGGGGTTGTTCATAGGACAGCCTAGCAAGACTCTTCTGGCTACCAGATCAATACAAGATGTCACTGACCAGCTTTTCTTCTCTCCTGGCCCCAGTACCATCTGGACTACTGCTCCATTTACACAGAAAAAAGCACCTGTGCCAAGGACCCAGAATGTGCCTGGTGTTCCCGAGGTTGCCAGAGCACTCAGCCCCACAACCTTGTGAGTAGCCTGGAAATGCAGTGCCGCAAATTGCAGCGAATGACATAAACTTGGTGTAAATGTAGCTGCTGCTGCTGGACTACTGCAGATGCGTTGGACTTGTCTGTTATTTTGGAAGGATGTTGGGACAGAGGTCTGCTCCGTTGCCTCTGGAGTCTCTGAAATGGGGGTCAAGGTCGAGCCAAGGATTGTCTGTATTTATCACAAGGCCAAGGTCTGGACAGTCTTGGTGGCTGGACAGAAAGGCCTAAGTTCTGATACTTTATCCAGAGAGCTGTTGGCTGCTCGGTTTCCTGACGGGTGTTCTTTCTCCCCACACCCCTTATTCTTTAGTGCCCCAACACTGGCTGTCTGGGCCTGGCCCGCCTCTTAGTGGACTGCCAATCATGCCTGGCCTTTGGTGGCACCGATGCTTCTCTACCCCGGGCTTCGGGACCCTTTGGCTGGTGTGTGCAAAATGAGACCTGCATGCCCCTCTCAGGTAAGACAGCCAACCTGGACTGTTCTACCTTTTGCCACAAGCCTTCATTTCAGGGATGGGGTTTTATGGTAGCCTGCCCATGCTTTGCTGTACTGTACGCTTGAAGAGAATGTCAAGATAAGGAGCCAGAATCCTAATGGCATTCTATAATTTTTATTTATTTATTTTCTATCCCGCCTTTATTATTTTTATAACTCAAGGCAGCGAACATACCTAACACTCCTTCCTCCGCCTATTTTCCCCACAACAACAACCCTGTGAGGTGGGTTGGGCTGAGAGAGAGGGACTGGCCCAAGATCACCCAGCCAGCTTTCGTGCCCAAGGCGGGACTAGAACTCTCCGTCTCCTGGTTTCCTTTCCAATGCCCCCCTTCCTATTGTGAAAACAGAGTTTTCTCCAGGGAGATCCACCAAAAAACTTCTCTTGCCATAGGAAAGTGGGATTTCCACACATGTGAATGGGGCCTTGGGGTGTTTCCGAATAACCCCCTTCTGAGCCGGGAGGACCAAAAAAGTTAAGATAGTGGCCGCAACTGCAAGATTTAAGTCCCACCTCTTTTTATTGTGTGCTGCGTGTGTCACACATAAATACAGTTTGGGGGTTTAGTTGTGCAGTTGAGGCTGCCATCTTGACTTTTTTGACCTCACTTGCCTCTCTCTAAAAGGCTTCCCTTTCCTTCCCCAGAACAGGGCAGGTGCCAAGTAGGGAAGATTTCAGGAACTTATGGCTGGTGGGGGCCACAGTCCTCCTTTATCACCTCCTTGGGCCAATGCCAGCGCGAAGATTTCTTGCCCGGCCTTCATCTCATTACCTACCACCAGCCACGCAATGACTCCCAGCCAGACAAGGTAAAGGGCTGGAGTGTGACTTCGATGTGTTCCTCTGCCTGGGGAAATACAGAATGGGGGTCTTTATTTGACAACAGTCAAATAAGTTACAATAAAAGTAATGGCAAGAATGACAGGCCAGGTGAAAGCAGAGGGAGGGGTCTCACTCTGCCTTGCCAGAGGCATTCACAGCTCTTCCGAACAACAGCAGGGCGGGGCCGTGTGGATCGGGTCAGGGACCTCGTTCCAGAGGGCAGGCTCTGTGACAGAGAAGGTGCGCTTCCGGGGTCCCAATGGGTGACATTGTTTAGTCAAAGGAGCCCAGGGCACGCCAGCCCTGCAGAATTGAATCGGCCGGGCAGATGCTAAGGGAGGCGTAAGTAATCAGGCCATGTAGAGCTTTATAGGAAGCCACCAGCACCATGAATTGCACCCAGAAGCAAACTGGCAACCAGTGTAGTTCACGAAGCAGAGACATAGGCATAGCAAGGCAGGCCCATCACTGCTCATGCCACTGCATTCTGGATCAGTTGAAGCTTCTCGGTGGTCTTCAAGGGCAGCCCCATGTAGAGCGTGTTGCAGTAGTCAAGCCCTGAGGTGATCAGGGCATGAGTGACTGTCGGAAAGCCCCCCCCCCCAAATCTAAATGTCTGTTAATTGTGAAGTCCCTATTCCTGAGCTATCAGAGCAACTCTGTAACTGGAAAGGTTTAAAGGGTTAACATTCAAAAGGATTTTTAATTACCATCAGAAGGAAAAAGGGGAATGCACTGAATAAAGGGTTTTGTGATAAATTGGTGCATATCCGGCATGACGATCTGGGCAGGAAAGGTGCGTCATTTTTTTGAACCTCAGCAATCTGGGTTTTACTTGGGAATCTGGATTTGTAGTGGCTCCGGTCCTCTATTCAGGGCCAGTCCTAGAAGACGGTGCCAGAAGGCTGTTAGGCTTCTTGGCCTGTGACTTCTAATGGCCCCCCTGCATCCGGAGCCTCCGAAGTGGACTCTGCAAGAACTGGGGTCAAACACTTGTTTGCTTGCCCTAGGTCTCCATTGTCCGAAGCACCACTGTCACCCTTAATCCCAGCACGGAGATGGATGTCTCGCTGGTCTACAAGGGATTCATTCACCCCCTGGTGAGCAGTTCTGGACCTGCTGAAGACATCTCCATTTGGGCACGCATCCAGCGTCTCTTTGTAGTTGCTAAATTAGCCCGAGTTCCTGGTGCATCAGAGCTGGTAAGGGCATACCTTCTTGCTTGCATTGCTGGAAATGGTATTCTCACTAAGGTTGGAAATGTGTAAGTAAAGGTAAAGGTTTCCCTTGACGTAAAGTCCAGTCGTGTCCGACTCTAGGGGGCGGTGCTCATCTCCGTTTCAAAGCCTTGGAGCCGGCGTTGTTTGTAGACACTTCCGGGTCATGTGGCCGGCATGACTCACGGAACGCCGTTACCTTCCCGCCGAAGCGGTACCAATTAATCTACTCACATTTGCATGTTTTCGAACTGCTTGGTGTGCAGAAGCTGGGACGAGCAACGGGAGCTCACCCCGCCGCGCGGTTTCGAACCGCCGACCTTCCGATCGACAGCTCAGCGGTTTAACCCGCAGCGCCACCGCGTCCCCCTGGAAATGTGTAGCAATGGGGAAATTACAGAAAGGGCTGTCTCTGCATGAAAGCATCACTGTGAAAGTCATACTTGAGCTGCAGGCCTGCTCTGGTTTGGAAGAGAATCGAGTCTTTGGTTTTTGGTCATCACAGATCTACAGGTAATCCTTGCTTAACAACCATTCGTTTAGTGACGGTTCAGACTTAAACAGAGGTGGTGAAAAAACTGACCGGTCCTCACACTTAGGACACTGCAGCGTCCCATGGTCACACGATCATCGTTTTGACCTTCCTGGCCAGCTTCTGGTAAGCAAAATCAATGAGGGACCGTATGATTCGTTTAATGACCATGTGGTTTGCTTAATGCCCATGGTGATTCACTTAACGACTGCCGCAAAAAGGTCATAAAATCAGGTTGGATTAGCTTAATGACTGCTGCACTTAGCAACCGAAATTTCAGTCCCAATTGTGGTTGTTAAGTGAGGACTACCTGTAATCAATGGATGGTGGATTTGCCAGCTGAATACCTTCAGGCTTGCCTATCCAAATGCAGTTTTTAGTGTCTCAACCTTTTGTCTTTTTATCCCGGGTTGCTTCTCCTGCAGGAGGAGGTGGGTAGTTGGGCAGTGCATCAAGAAAAAGAAAAACGGTTACTCCAGCGTCCCGGGGCTGAACGCCTCTTTCCCAGCACCGAGAGAGGAAATAAGTATGCGGTGCTGGTTGAAGGCCACCTCAATAACTCTGGCAATGGACAAACCAGCGAATTGACCCTCACGTGGGATCGTACAGGAGTGCCAGGAGGCAGTGTGAGTATCTTGCTTCTCTGTGGTATCAACCTATGAGATAGATCAGGAAACCGCCTGCACAGGAAGACTCTAACTATTTATTTGATTTACATAGCCGCCCATCTCACATACAGGATTCTGGGTGGCTTACAATAAAATAGATAAAACAAAATACATAATATAAAATAAAAACCCATAGCAGCTGAGCATCATAAAATAGCCATCAACAAAGCCAAGAGACAGGCTCTGACACATATTCGGATCCCATAATGTTATGTGAGAATGACCTTGGAAGACGGGGGAAGAAATACTGCCTAGGGAACAGTCAGATAAGAGAGGGCATGGCCCACAGCTGCATAACGGACAGAGAAAGAAACTCAGAAAGGAACCTCCCTAACTTACCAGGCCGTAAAAGAGATGGTGGGAGATTTGTACTTTCAGACTTGCAAGATCTGTTAATGTAGCCTTACAGTAAAGTAGAATTAGCTCATCTGGTCGTCTTTCCTGTCTGGTCTACTTGAGGAGGCTGACATCAATCTTGCAGGAAGGAAGGAAGAAAGATGGAGAGTTGGGGGAGGGATGCAGTCCTGGGAGATAAGGCCAGGCCTACATAGTGTGGTTGGAATATTGGGAACATGACCTCAGCCGGGGGAGATTTTTGATGCTTAATTCTGGGTCGCCCTCATTCCTGAGAGCTCTCCAACCTTCCTTGTCCAGGAAATCTCCTATTTTTTTCTGGAGCCCTATCGATCCGAGCTTTGTGCCACTTACCATTCGTGTCTGGCTTGCCTGGCTGATCAGGGCTGTGGGTGGTGCCCACTCAGCTCCTCCTGCCATCGACGACTGGCCCATCAGGATGACACGGGGGGCTGCGGTGCTAGCAGTGTGCGCCTTATCCTGGTCCCTGGCAACTGCATCTTGTGCGAAGACTATCGTGACTGCCACACATGCAGTAAGGTGGGAAAAAAGTTGGTGTCTTTGGGGAAAAAAGTCTGCACTGAAGGGAAGAAAGGGTTTACGTGCAATGCAGTGACTGGGATATCTGTTGGACTTTAAGCTAGTGTATGGAGAGAAGGATGCCCCTTGGATACATATTTTAGAAGAACTCTTGATTTGAAAAGCGGGTAAAGAAGTACCCAAAGCCACACAAATCTGTGTTGTTTTGTGGGGTAGGATAGAGGCAGGGCAGGTTGCAGCCTTACTGCAGAGGCAGGACAAATTAAAATGCAATATTTGCATGATTCCCTTGACTCCTAAGAACTGATTTCAGTGAGCAGACTTGAGTCAAGGGTTGGCCAGCTTTGGGTTTCTGCAACTGTCAATTTCTGTGGGCTAAATTTCTTAAAACAGCAACTGGTAAAATGCAGAAAACTTTGGGATACCAAGCATCTCCATTCTAAGCATCAAGATTTTTCACACTGGCCTGGTACCTTTGGGCATATTGATTATACATGCGCACCAGAGAGAATTTTGTTCTCTAGGCATGAGCATTAAGCTTAGGCAGTCTAAAGCTAAAGCAAACTTTTGTTTGCTTTGTAGAAGCAGGGTGAGATGCTGTAGATTTGGCGTTCTTCTCCTGTGAGTCTGCGAGAAGCCACCTTAGCTGCTTGCTTTCTTGAGCCAGCTTTGGCTGTTGCGACCTCGTAAGCAGATCAGCTTCATTCTCTCCTCCAGGATCCGTTCTGTGAGTGGCAAGTGAACAGCAGCAAAAAGGGAGATTTCCTCTGCAGTCGCCGAGGCCGCCTTCCCAGCGCCATCCGCTCTCCCAAGGAATGCCCCACACTCTGCAATCAGTGAGTGTGCTGGGAAGCCGGAGGCCTTTCCAGATCTTTTGGGATCTGTCCATAGGACAACTGAAAGGCTGAGGGCAGGGCTGGCCGGGCCAAAGCAAGCTCCATTGGTTTATTCCTCTGCCCGGAACCAGCTCGGGTGGTATTTTGCATGGGGTCCAGATTCAAGTGTTGCTTTTTGGTTTGGGAATTGGTAGGACATGGACGATGTGGGAAATGTTCCTGAGAATACAGAGATTGGCATGCTTGTTTCTCCTCCCTCCTCCCAGGCGTACCACGTGCTCTGAGTGCCTCTCCAATTCCAGCCAGTGTGCGTGGTGCCAGTCCACACAGAGCTGCTTCTTCTTTGCTGCCTACCTGGCTAAATACCCCTATGGGGATTGCCGTGGGTGGTATGACAGGTACGTTGGAGACAGCTGGTCCAAGGCAAGCATTGGGGACCAAGAAGTCACATTCCTCTGCCCCCTTAAGCACATACCTAAGGGGGATCTCTTTCCCAGCTAGGTAGCAGGTTGAGAGAGCAGGGCTCTTAGAGATCATGATGGGGAAAGAATCACCTGGCGGGGTGCTGATGCTCAGCCTCTGTTAAGCACTGGATGAAGGAATGGGCAGTGGAAAGAGGCAGTAGCAGCTAAGGATGAGGTTTTTTCCACAGGGACTTCTTTGGCCCCATGACTGGCTCTTCTCACACCTCATTCAGAAGAGCTATTGAAGATGACCTTTGTTTTCTTGTTGCAATTTCTCTTACATTTTTTCCTATCGAGCCTTTCCCTCTCCTCTAACAGCTCTGCGGCCAAGTTGACAAATCTTATTTAATTTCAATTCACTGATTCTTAATTTTTCAAAACGCAGCATGAATAAAAGGCCATAAAAATCTAACCCTTTTTAAACAGACTTTTAAAAACAGACTTTTTTAATGTCCACCTGAACCAGCGGCATTCCAGTAAGTGAAAGGACGTCTTCGGTTGCCTGCTTCTTTACGTCTGCCTCTCCTTGCCTGTAGTTACGTAGTTAAAGCGAGCGAGATTCTTTTCCTAAGCCGAAACTTGCTCCTTCTGGCTCACTAAATCTGGAGGAGGAGACTATCATTGGCCGAAAAAAGTCAGAATGTTGGACTTTTGTACCTGTGAACAACTGTGGAAATACGAAAAGAAGGATGAGGCGAAGGAGCAGTTGTTTCATTGGTTTGAAGGAGAAGCTGAGATTCACAACCCTGGTGGGTAGTTTACGTCCACAAAATTGCACAAATAGTTGAGTGATTTCTCTTCTCGTCCAGCGTTCACTCGGTGCCACAATGCCTGGACTGCACGCGGTTCAACACCTGTCGTGAATGTTTGCAAAACTTTGAATGTGGCTGGTGTGGAAACTCAGACAACCCTACCTTGGGCAGGTGAGCCTAGCGTTCAGAATATTTCTTTTTTTCTCCCTTGACCTTGTGACCAGGATGATTCACCGTGCCCAGAGCTTTTGTTCAAGGTGAGTGGTTCCAGGGGGGCAAAGAAAGTTAGCACCGAGTGGGGCTGTTAATCTGCATACGCGGATATGGGGATGTCAGGTTTAACTTCAGTAGTTTTAACATCAATTTACTAGTCCTCATGGCTTTGAATGTCTATTCAAAGAGAAGATTTTTGTTTTCTATGCTGGTCTTGCCAGAGGTTGCCAACTCTTTTCCAGCATAGGCTCCTGATTTGGTTGTGCGTGGGGTTTGTTGTTTGTTTTGGTGAGAATGAAAAATCCAAAAGGCATAGTTTATCTCAGTAACTTGATTGATAGGGGGATATTTATATCAATAACTTTATTGTTGGGGGGGGGAAAGCTTCCCTTATTGAGTTGTTCAGAAGTAGAAGACTGTGGCGGGGAAAAAAATGTGGGGGACAATCTTGGGAATGTTGTGAGTTGAATGGCTTCTGTTTGACTTGCTCTCTAGGTGCCTTCCAGGGGACTTCTCAGGGCTCAGCCCCTTCTGGAACTGCTCAGTGGCTCTCTGGGAGTCCCACGGGCTGCCTCCCACCCACCCTGTGCAGTGGTCGTACGGGCAGTGTCCAGATGTGGACGAATGCCGCCTGGGCTTGGCCAACTGCCATTCCTTTGCCAGGTGCAAGAACACGCCGGACTCCTTTCAGTGTCACTGCAACCGAGGTTATGCAGGTGACGGGGTGGCTTTCTGCAACCAAACGTGAGTGGGTCTGGCGTTAGAATATTTGGGGTTGGGGGGGACCCTTTGAACTTGGCTGGTGCAAGGACCAGAGGCGGTTGCGAAGCAGGACGACACCAAAATGGTGAAAACACCTCCATGCTCTGAGGATTTGTGCTATGCTTCTCCCATTTTAGAGAGGCTCTCTGTGTATGGACATCCCCTTCTCCTTCCTGCTGTCGCTGGAAGAGGCTTCTGCATGAACATAGCGCTAAGCATTCCTTCCAGATTCCAGCACTCGGACAGTTGCTGATTACATTTTTCTAGCTTCGCTTCTATGTAGGAACTCTAAAAACAGTTATGATTTTGTGCCACCAAGTTGGTGTTGACTCTTAGTGACCACATAGCTAGATTTTCTCCAGGACCAAGACAGTTGAAAGGGCCTTAATTTAGCTGCTTGCTTGTTCTGAAGGATAGATTCCTCCCTCCCTCCCTCCCTCCCTCCCATATAGCTGTCCATCGTGTCCCCTGTTGTACTTTCCAGGTTTTCCAGAGGGTCACATTTACAGTTTTATCCACAAAAGCTTTGAATCTGTCATGTAGCAAGCTATAATCCATTTCATATTTGGATTTATTAGATGGTACTTTACTTGCGTGACTAGCCAGACTGGTTTTAATCAGGAGATGCTTATCATTAACTTTGTAAGGACATACACTACTGTTCTAGGGAAGGAAAAAAGAAAATGCCAACTTTTAACTTAAAAAAAAAAAATCCATCTATAAATGGTGGGGGGTTTTATTTATTTGGTTGGAAATTCTTATATTTTCCTTTGATATCTTAACAATGTCCTTATGTATTGAGCTTTTGGTAGTAGACAATTTTATTTCAAGATTGATTTTACTGTCTGCCTTTTAATCCTTGGAGCATCTGAGCAACCCATCTTTGTTTAGTTAGCAGCTCTGGTTTTGGATGGTGCCAGGCCCACCATCTAAGTTGAGCGAATTGGACCAGGTATAGAGGCTGATGGGATTCTTCTATGAACCTTCTTTTTCCCTCCCACCTCCAGGTGCTATGATGAGTGTGCCCACGGAGAATGCAGCGGGGCCCCCAACTTCACCTGCTTGTGTGACTTAGGCTGGACCACCGAGCTCGTCACAGGGGCTACCCCTCCACCCAGTGGGGTACAGTGCAACTTGGATTGTGGGTGCCACTTCCACAGCAGCTGCAACACCAAGGGGCCTGGTTTTTGTGATGAGTGCCAGAGTGAGTCCCAGCCTCCCCTGCCCTTGCTTCGGAAAGCTGTTGCTGTGTTTGCTTTCAGTTTTATGGTGCACCATCATAATGCATGGCAGTTTAAAACAGGGGCGTGCAATTTGGGGCTGAAGGCCACACTCCTAGGCATAATGTTTGCTTGTTCGTTTTTAATCCATTCAATTATGTCTGATTCTCAGAAACTGCCTGGACAAGTTCCTGCAGTTATCTTGGCAAGGTTTTTCAGAAGTGGTTTGCCATTGCCTCCTTCCTAGGGCTGAGAGAGAGTGACTGGCCCAAGGTCCCCCAGCCGGCTTCGTGCCTAAGGTGGGACTAGAACTCATAGTCTCCAGTTTCTAGCCTGGTGCCTTCACCACCACACCAAATGGGCTCTTCAAAACGGGGAGAGCAGGATAAAAACAACATTTGGGGTCTATTACATTTCCCTTCATATTTAATGAAAATCAAATGTCATAATAGAGTTTTCCCCTGGTCTGTGTTTCGTAATTTCCCCCTTTGGTTATAATAGTTGCAGTTTGGTTGCAACTTTTGAAAGCCTCAAGGACTAAATTTTAGGAGCTTGCAGGCAGCCTTGGAAATTTAGGGCTTGCAACTCAACGCTGGTAGATTATGAGCAGGTGGCTATTCTGTCCTTCATCCCCTGCCTTTGCATTTCATTCTACCTGTCTGTCTCTCCCCGCCATTTTACTTCTCTGTGCCGGTGTGCCTAGACTGGACTTACGGCGAACGCTGCCACCTTTGCCGGCCAGGCAGCTACGGGAACGCCACCACCCAAAGTGGCTGCCGCGCCTGTGCCTGCAATGAGCACGGCCTGGAGGAGATGGGCTATTGCCACAGTTCCACGGGAGCCTGTTACTGCACCCCACCCACCGAAGGGCTGCACTGTGAGCGCTGTGCTCCCGGCTACTCTGGGGACCCCAGGTGAGAGGCTGGACAGGGACCGCATCTCTCGAATGTCGCTGGAAACAAATGCAGGGCGCACTGCCTGTAAGAGCCACTGAGCCTCCAGGGATGGAGGTCAGCTGTTTCTGAGCCATGATAGGCCAGGAAGAAGGAGCAGAAGAAACAGCTCCTTTCTTTGGGCTTGTCTGTCTGGCTCAGTGTTTCTCAACCTTGGCCACTTTGAGATGTGTGGACTTCAACTCCCAGAATTCCCCAGCCAGAATTCTGGGAGTTGAAGTCCACACATCTCAAAGTGGCCAAGGTTGAGAAATACTGGTCTGGCTCATTGTTAGTCAGCAAGGCAGGTCTGTTCCTGATAAACCACTGGTTACCTTTGTTTTTTCCTGTGTTTCAGTTTAGGTTGAAATGGCACCTGATTATTGCTTAAGCCCACCAAGGTTAGTGGGAAGTGATGAGAGAAGGGCTAACTTTGCTCTCTCCATTTGAACTATGGGCCACAAGTACCCATTTGGAATTTGGTTGAAGCTAATTATAGGTTGGCCTTTCTTTTATTGCCACTTCTAATCTGAGTCAGACTGGAAGGAAATTGCTGCTATAAAATTGTTGGATACTTATAAACCTGAATATGCCTTTAAGCCTGCTGGCTGTTCCTATAAGATGTGAGGCCTACAATCTTCCCAGAAGTCTGATTATACAGCAGCAGACTTCTAAATGTTCTAAGCCTTGGAGCATGTGAATGTTAACCCATACTTTCTGTGGGTTTTTTTTTCTCCTGCAGAAATGGTGGCATTTGCTATCAGGAGTGTGCGGGGCGCACCTTGCTCCTCAACCTCTCTTCCTCTTCCTCCCTGAGCTCTCAGCGGGCTGGGGGGGCCCTCCCTAATGGGCTCTCATACTGCGTCTGGGTGTTGTCAACCGGTACTGACATCCACCCCTGCCGGCCAGAGCAAAGCTGCCCAACAATCACACTCACTATTCAGCCAGACAGCCTTTGTATGGTAAGGACAGGGATAACGTGCATGCGAGTCAGGAGGTTGCTCCTCAGGGCAAACTGTGGCAATTGGTGGTGCGAATTTTGAGTTTGAGCTTGGAAGAAGCCGGAGGAGACAAATTACAAAGCTTGCAAAAACAGAATAGCCAATTTGACCTGAAATGTGGGCGATTTTGCCTGAAAGCAGGCTGTACTTCTTAAAATCATAATGTAAAAGCAAAAAGGCCTGTTTCTGCTTAAAAATCAGTTTCTTAGGCCTCCATGAAGAATGTGGGAGGCTCCTGTGTCTTCCCACTCAGCAGGGAACATTTGTTGTAAGAGCACTGAAACCTGTCATCGACTCTAAGTCTCACCCACAAATTAGGGTTCATACAAAGGATTAATTTGGCAGATCTCCCGTGTTTCCCTCCTTTACATATTTTAGCAACTTCAATCTTCCTTTTCCCATCATGAATGAAACAGACTGGGAAATGTGTGCCTCTACTTCTTGTCGTAACACCACCCAACCCATAGCACCATAGCTCTATCTTACTAATGCTGCATCTGATAGGAACTTGGCTGAGAGCAGGGAAGGTAGAAAAGTGCATCTCTGACACCCGGCCTTAATCCAGAATGCACCATTGAAATCGCAGAACGGGTGTAGGAATTATATGATTTTTAAAGAGAGAGAGAGAGATAGCCACCCATCTCACAGCAGCGATTGTATGGATCTCTTGCTAAAAAAGCAGCATTTCTGGCTCTGTTGGTGTTACCTCACTGCTTCCTCTCCTTCAATTTCTCCTTAGCATAACTATATCTATGTCTTTGATGGAGTGCCTGACTTCCTGGACACGGGCCTGATCCAGCTGGATCGGACTCTAATTGGGGCTTTCTGCGGCCAGGGCCGTCCCCATCCTGTTACCGTTGAAGCAATATCAGGTAGGAAGAAAAAGCGTAAAGCTGAAGTTGGGAGAACTCAGCTCTGATGCAAAACGAGAATCTTTTTAGCTGCTTTTTCAGTAATGGTGGTCTCATTCAGCATTCGGTCTGGGTGGCTCATCAGAGCCTTAGAAATTTTGGCATTTGGCAAAAGACACAGAGCTTTGTTCGGGAAGGTGTCTTACCTGTAAGGGGTTGAAACCCTGTGCAGGATGAGGAAATCTCACCTAGTTTTGTCCCTTTTTGTGTGTTCTCCACTCTGCCCCTTGTGTTCTCCCACTTCAGATGAGGGGTCTGATGCAGTGTTTTTCAACTTTGGCAACTTGAAGATGGCTGGCTGGGGAATTCTGGGAGTTGAAGTCCACACAGCTTGAAGTTGTCAAGGTTGAGAAACCCTGCTTTAGAAGAACATTTTTTGCCCCAGTGCTAAAAGTCTTTCACCTCTGGGGTCCTTCCCTGGTTTTGTCCTTGTTCGAACTTGCAGGCCTCCTGGTCATCTACTATGAAGCCAACTCTAGTGAGGCTTCAGGCTTCAATGCAACCTACACGGTGCACCGATGCCGGCCCAGCTGCCACATCCACCAGGAGTGCCAGGAGGGGCGCTGCGTCTGCAAGAATGGCTACACAGGGCCCAGCTGCAAGTTCCAGGTCTGCCCAGGCAACTGTAGTGCTCACGCTGGGCAAGGAGTGTGCAACAGGGTAAGTAAGGGGTGAGTACATCTATTTAATAGGAGAAAGATCAGGGCAAGTCCAAGCCAGGTTTGGACTTTGGCAGCTGTCAGGAATGCAAGGTCAAAAAAATTATAGAAAAGTCTAGTGTCTAATCACCGGGCATGAAAAGTATGAGAAAATTATGCCATTAAGGTAGATCTGCTTCAATAATGTATCTTTGCCAGCTTTCCAAAGCCCGTGGATCTGTTGCATAGCTGTCTACCCCTCCCTGCAGTAGAAAAAGAATGCATTTTTCAGTGCATGCAGTCTTCAAGCACATTTTCTGCAACCTGTCCCATTTGTCCTTTCTTGGGATTTAATGTCATTAATGCATATTCAAAGGAATGTTTCCATGCCTGTGTCACCCTATTTTGAAGCAACAAGATGCAGAAAACCTCCCAGTTCATCAGACTGGTTGGGGGAAGAATAAATTCATCTTGGTGAGATGGTTTTGCACGCATTCCTTTTAGGAAACAGTAGATAAGTAGTTGATAGAGAAGGTAACATTAGAACATCAGCGCTCTATGATCGTCCTGTGGCTTAAAGAAAAAAAAAGCAGAAGGGCTGTTTGGCTCATTTTTAGAAGGAGTAAGAGTCTGTGGCATTAGCAGTTGTCTTTAGCCAATCTGAGATAGATGGATGTTGACATTTTGGGTTCCTTTTCTGAACAAACCTAAGGCAATGGCAGTGCAGAATCAGCCCTATATGATTCCTCCTGTGGGCCTCCTTGTCTTATCTTCACTCTTTCTCCAGAGACTGGGTCTGTGTGTCTGCAGTGATGGCTTTGCTGGGGCTGATTGCTCCATCCCACTGGATGCTGACAAGATCATTTGGGAAACTTTGATTGACACCCGGTTGACCGCTGTAAGTGACTTCCTTCCTCTCAGCTTGGCTGGGATACAGGGTAGAGGACCGACCTTATTGCAGATTCTGGAAGCTGTTTCATTTTGTGATTGCCCCTGGCAGAGGTTTGACTAGAGTCCCTTTTGTAAGCTTCCTGAAGAGCCGATTGTACAGTTCGTAGGGAATATTTGAGGAGGCAGACTTGGAAGTCCTTTCAGGCAGAAGTGCTCCAAGGACAGGTGTTTTTCTCTTGTTTTCCCAAAGTTTTAAATTATATTTAACTTCTTAGTTAGATTTTATGGGTGTTTTATCTGTTAGTTGCCCAGGGGGCTCTTCAAACGTGTATCTCTTGAATAGATAAATAAAAGGAGCATTGCTGATCTTGAAAATCTCTGGAGCTTGGGCTCGGTGGACCTCATAGCATCTTCTAAACCTGAAGTCTCCGTAATGGCAGGGAGCAGGATGTGGAAGACCTTCATGCAAGAAGCTTTATTCCTGTGTTCAGAAGAGAGACTTCTGGGTTCAGCCTCATCATCCATCCGTCGTCTGTTTTTGTTTCAAGGATACAGCCAGCCGCTTCCTTCACCGTCTAGGCCACACCATGGTGGAGGGTCCGGACACCACGCTGTGGATGTTTGGAGGCATGTCACTGCGAGAAGGAATGCTAGGGAACGTGTACAGGTAAGAGACTCTTCCATCCCCCAGAGGACCTCCCCGAGGACTTGCTGCCTTTGCTGGCATGACAGCCGAAGGCGCTGTGGTTCCACAGGTACTCCATTGCTGAGCGCCGCTGGACTCAGATGCTGGCAGGAACGGAGGACCGAGGGCCAGGGCCCAATCCCCGGTACTTCCATGCGGCTGCCTACATATCCTCAGGCAAGGCCATGTACGTCCTTGGTGGGCTGACTGCAGATGGAGTGGCCAGTGATTTCTGGCTGCTCAACCTCACCACTTTGCAGTGGAGGCTTATGCAGGTAAGAGCTCCTCCCTCCGACTGTGTGCACCCTTGGTGGGATCCTGTGAATGCCAGCCCTCCTTAGTCAGGCCCTGGGTGGGTTTAGTTTGCTCTGTTGCCAAGAGCAGCTCCTGGAAAGCTCTGCCCAACAGTGTGGAAATCTTCCTCTTTTCTGGTAGGAAATACCCAGAGCTGAGCATCTTCTCCAGGTTCTGCTCTTTCCTCCTCTTGAAACAAGAATAGGCATAAAAGCTGCTCTTCCTCGTTTTGCACTCAACCACCTTGCCCATCACAGTTCTATATTAAGTTTTCAGTTTCCTGAGAGAGAGAGAGAAAGAGAGAGAGAGAGCGTGCTCTTCATTTCCTCTTAACTCTTTAGCAAGTAACAATCTAGGATAGCAGAAGGGGAGAGGAGAAACTGCTTGGTCTGCTACCCATGGTGTCGTCTTCCTGAGCAATGAAGAAAGGGAATGGGTATCCATATCCAACCAGAAGCCTGGGAACTGCCTTAGTCTTATCCCTTGATAAACAATGACGTGATTCTCCGTTATAAAGGGGCCCAAACCAAAGGCCTGTATCAGGTTCCTATATCACCAGATGGCTCCTGCTATGGAGAGAACAGAGACTGATCTTCTCTCCAGCTCTCTCTGCTTTTCAGTTTAGGCTCAACAGGCATTCTCTCTTTTCTTCCCACCCGCACTAGGACCCTCTGATCCCAGCTGTAGCTGGCCACTCGCTCACGGCGCGGCGCGGCTCCTCCTTGCTCCTTATTGGTGGCTACTCTCCTGAGAACGGCTTCAATAAGAAATTGCTGGAATATAACGTGGCATCAGAGAGCTGGCATGCCGGGAACCAGGCTGGGACACCCCCGACAGGTAGAAGATCAGGACGATGTCAGCAGGGAATTCTGGGGAGGATCTAGTAGTTATTGAAACAATTGAAACTCTAGGATCCATTACATAGAGCAGCCTTTCTCAACCAGGGTTCCGTGGCACCCTAGGGTTCCACGAGAGGCCACTAGGGGTTCCGTGGGAGATCATGATTTATTTAAAAAATTCTTTCCAATTCGGGCCACTTCACATGACAAGAGGTAAGCCTCATTCTCTATTTTTAGTTTAAGAACACTGTGAATGCATATCTACAGGCCTACCCATGAAATGAATATAATCATTTTGTAACTTCTGGCCTTTGTTTGAGCTGGAATGTGCAGGGGTTCCCTGAGGCCTGAAAAATATTTCAAGGATTCCTCAAGGGTCCAAAGGTTGAGAAAGGCTGACCTAGAGGCATTTGGGAGGTACAAGCCAGCTCTCTTTTTGTAAAAACTTCCAAGAAAGGAAGTCCCCCAAATTCCCCAGACCACACGACGAGATATTCATGAGAGCATTGACGATGTCTGATCTCCACGTTTCTTAAGATCTGTCAGCCAATGAAAGGACAGAAAACTAAATAGCCTAAATAGCATCCCCCCAACCCATAGATGTGTACACCTGGTACTCCAGATTTCCTTTCCAGGTCTGTATGGTCACTCAGCTGTGTACCATGAGGGCACAGATGCCATCTATGTCTTCGGTGGCCACCGCTTCCATGTGGAGATGGTTTCAGCTTCTCCTGAACTCTACAGCCTTTACTATCCCAACTTGACCTGGAGCTTACTGGCCCCATCTCAGGGACCCAAGGTGAGAGACTCTGGCAGTAGAACTAACATGGATGCCCAGATGGGCCTCAGCGGGAGAATGAGAAGATCTTTCTTCCAGACGGATCATTATGTGGTTGGATCTCACAGGGATGGTGGCAGCGAGCAAGATGTTTAAAAGTGGTTTTTATGGTGCTGACCTTTAATGACACCGGCAAACCACTTCAAGAAACCCTAAATAATAGTCCTGGGGTGGAGGTGGAGATCAGCAGGACCCTACCTGGAAGATTGAAGCATCACAAGGGTTGATGTTTGGATGCAAATAGGATACAAAGCGATCCCTCCCTGTGCTTCCTCACTCCCTTTCCAGCCTCTGGCTCATTTCTTCCACGTGGCAGCCGTGCTGAAGGACACCATGGTAGTAATAGGAGGGCGCACAGAACGGGAGAATTTCACCAACCACATTTTCTTCTATCAGCTTAATTGCAATACTTGGATCCTGCCCAACAGCACAGGTAAAGTACAGGAGCAGGTACAGAATGTAGCAGTTTGGGCATGACCTTACAAAGTGAGTAGGCTAGGGACCTCTCAGCCCCAAAACGACCAAGAATCAATCCAGCTAGACTTCAGTTCTTTATTTGCTCACCCTGTATAGACAGAATCTTGCCAGACTAAAGCTACTCTACCTAGCCTGAAGGGAAATAACCTGGGTAGGCTCTAGGGTGGGGCTATCCTGAATCTCTTCGTTTTCCCACTATCGCCTCCTGGACTAATGCGTCCTCTTATCCTGTCCTCCTCCTTGGAATGCGCTCCCTCCTTCCTGAGAACCAGCAGCATTACTGAAATCCACCACATCACCTCCCCCTTCAGAGACACATTCCTAAACAGGACCTCCCTGTCTGTCCTGGTCACAGTTCCTTTTTCCCTACCAAGCCTATCAAAGCAGATTTGAGCATGTCTGTTTAATTTGCTAAGTATTTCCATAGGTCGAAGAACTGAGGCATTTTTAGTACAAAAACTGGGTCCAGAAGGTTTGCTGAAGTGTTAGGGACCCCTCAGGCATAAAGTTTATCCTTGGGATAGAGAGAAATGAAAGAGCATCTCTCAATGGTTCAGGCTTCCCAATTGCTGGGAATCGGGTGGCATATTAAACTAAATAAATACAGCCATGGTATGAGATAACGATATTTGCGTGCACTGCTTATTTCGGACTGGGCCCTGAGAAGTGACCCATGATTTCATGGGTTGCTTCTGTCCCCCTCTCCTCCATTTCTGTTTTGCAAACAACTGTCTCCTTTGGCATTCTGGGCAGCCAAAGAAATGGCAATGGTTGCGAAGCAGGTTTAGGACTCCATGCTTGAGTCTGAACCGGGAAGGAAAGGGAATATTCTTGGGGGTGTAGGCACATGCACGTATTTACGAAGGGAGGAGGACATGGGCCTTCATTGGACCCTCTGTTAGACCCACATATTTGGGGGCCACTTTCCAACTGCCTTGCTGTGGAGAGAGTATCTTTAACTTGTATTGTAGCAGGGTGAAGCCAAACTAAATGCTTTCTCTCTCTTTCGGCTCGCCTTGTGATCAGCACTCAGAGGGGCACTTTGAGAGGAAGGATGCCTTCATTTCTGCGTTTTGATTGGGGGTTGGTACCCCCCACCCCACCCCAGATCAGTTTTGCTCACTAACGGTTTTTTCTTTCCTCTCTGCAGCCGGTGCCGTGGTGGGGGAGCCCATCACAGAGTCCATTGCCCACGCCATGGCTTCTGTGGGAGGCCACCTCTACCTCTCAGGGGGCTTCGGTGGGGTGGCCCTGGGGCGCATGCTGGCCCTCTCGGTGCCTCTCGACCCTTGCCTTATCTTCTCCAGCCCAGAAGCTTGCAACGGCTCGAATGCCAGCTGTATCTGGTGCCATGCCAGCTGTCTCTCTGCTGATGCGGCTGAAAGGTGCGAGAGAGCGGTGCCAGGACAGTGGCCAAAGATAAGAAGTTGGGCTGCGTAACTCTCAGGAGACTGGAGGACAGTGTGCGACCCTTGAGTGGCGGAGGGCTGGTTCCAGTGGGTTTCTGTGTGCTGTGGTTGGGCTAGAGGACCTTTAAAGTCCCTTGCAACTCTGATTCAGAGTGGCCAGTCATCACGGGAATCTGGGAAGAACCCCTGGGCACCTGTGATGGGAAGAGGGGGGGGGTAAAGGAAAGGGAAGGAAAAGAACGGTTGTTCTAGTTGCAAGGTTTTAAAAACTTCATCACTCTTGTCAAGTCGTCATCAAACGCTGTAATCGTAACCTGCTTAATTGTTAGCTGATGGTTTTCTTTCAGAATCTCCCTGTCCCATAAGCGATAGGAAAAGTGATGCTTTGTCACCACTTTATAACAGAAAACTTTGAGGAAAGCAGAATTCTATTAAATACTTCCATCTCTGTATAGATGACACAGCATCCCTTGATTGCCTGGATCCAGGGATTTGCCTGATGCCCCTGCATATCATCTGCCCTCTACTGAATTTGTATGCTCAGTGGGTTAATTTTTAGAACTCTTTAATAACAGATGCCAGGATCATTTAGTGAGGAAACCTTACCTCCATATAACAAAGAATTTCAGCATCACACACCAAACCATTCCTTTAAAAAAGGCGATTATCACCCTCTAGTCCTCCTTTTCAGCTTGCAAAAAAACCTCACAGTGTCTCCACATCACACAGTTTCATACTACAGGTAGTCCTCATCATATGACCATTTGTTTAGTGACCGTCCGAAGTTATGATGGTGCTGAAAAAAGTGACTTACGACCGGTCCTCGCACTTAAGACTGTTGCAGCATCCCCGCAGTCACATGATGAAAATTCAGGCACTTGGCAAATGGCATATATTTACGATGGTTGCAGCATCCCGGGGTCACGTGATCACCATTTGTGACCTTCCCAGCCGGCTTCCAACAAGCAAAGTCAGTGGGGGAAGCCAGATTTGCTTAAGGACCATGTGATTCATTTAACAACAGTGGCAAAAAAGGTCATAAAATCGGGTGCAAGTCACTTAATGACCACATCGCTTAGTGATGGAAGTTCCAGTCCCAATTGTGGTCGTAAGTCGAGGACTGCCTGTATTTATTAATCATTCGTGTTCATTTTGGAATACATTCTTTCTATTTCCATTCATTGACCGGAAGATGAAAGCCCCTTTCTTTAGAGTATTTCCCCTTCGATCAATCAGTATTACAGGGAGTTTGAGGAATTTATATGCAGGTGTGAGTCAGAAACGAATGGGGAGTTTGGTTCACGATCGAAGCTCACCATCCTCTTCTCTTTTTCCTGCAGACAAAGCTGTTCCTTTGGTGGGACCTCCTGCTTCCCCACCCCAAGATCTGCAGATGAGTGTCGTCGGCTCAGAACTTGTAGCGAGTGCCTTGCCCAGCATCCTCGCTCCATGGCCCACAGCCTGGGTATTCCTGTAAGTTGCAGCCTGCCCATGCTCTGGCAGTGGGCCCACCCAGGGACAGTCCTTGGCTGGAGAGGGGCTCAGAAACATTTTGATCCTATTCTCCCTTTCCAAGGAGAAGTACAGAGAGATGGATTAATGGCAGCATGTAAGCCCAACATCTCCAGCACCTCGCTGAAAAGAGAGAATTTTGGGGGAATAGAGGCAGTGGAGAACGTAGAGAACAGTCTGGTGTGTGTGCGCAGTACGTCTCGATGAAGGACCTCCAACTGCGCAAAGGAAGCTCTGGTGCAATCATGCCCAAGAGAGACCCCAGTGCTAGTAAATCAGTCTCGGTTCAGATTGCGGTGATTGGGGTTACAGCAGCCAGACAGACCATGGCACGATGGGTGCCTCCTCCCGTTTTGCATTCTGGAGGAAGTGGGGAACTGAGAAGAGAGGGACGTGGGAGATGGGTAGAAGGATGGGTTTGAGTTAGCTCAGAGTTCCAGACCAGGAATCCCTCCGTCTGTTGGAGTGACAGGGCTACGAACTTAAATTTAGTGCCAGGGAAGGCAAGGATAGGCAGCCCATAGCTATGCTGCAATATTAAGGGAACCTGTTTACAGCCCTTTTTAAGTTAATTTCTGAAGTCACTTTGATTTCTTGCTTCAGCGTTAAGGCTGTTCTGGATCTTCCCCAAGTTCGGCCTCTTCACATTATCTCAAAGAGCTGTAAAGAAAGAACAGAGAAATATAAAAATATTTCCAAGCCAGGAAAGCATTTGGTAGTTTCGGCAAAACCAGCAGAGTCTTTAGAGTTAGGCCTGGGTTAATGGGGAAAGGGAGGGATGACCGCCATAGCTGAGAGGATCACAAGTCAAACCATGCTCAGGGCTTGAGGGTGAGCGCACTTGGGTGGGTTACAGCCACAGGTCTTGTGACTGCTTTCTGCTCCCCAGTCTTTACCGCAGTGTAAATGGTGCACCAACTGCCCTGAGGGCGCGTGCATTGGCAGCACTGGCAGCTGCACTTTGGAGAACGACTGCCGCATCAATCAGCGCGAGATCTTCGTGGCCAGCAACTGCTCAGAGATTTCGTGTGAGGCCTCCGACTGTGCCAAGTGCACGGCATCCGGGAAGTGCATGTGGACAAGGCAGTTCAAGCGCACTGGTGAGGAAGTACCTGTGACTGGAGGAGGAGGGGCGAGAAGAGGGGCCGGGGGGGAGACAGGTGGGGAAAGGGCTGCGGGGCGAGGCAGAGAGCTCTGGGAAAGAAGACGCAGCATCTTTGGAGATACAGGTAGTCCTCTACTTACAACCACAATTGGCGCTGGAATGTCCATCACTAAGCGAGGCAGTCGTTAAGTGAGTCGTGCCCAATTTTATGACCTTTTTTGCCACTGTTGTTAAGCGAATCACACAGTTCCCCGTTGATTTTGCTTATCGGGAGCCAGCAGGGAAGGTCACAAATAGCAATCATGTGACCCTGGGACGCTGCAACTGTCATAAATACATGCCAGTTGCCAAGCAGCCAAATTTTGATCACGTGACCACGGGGATCCTGCAACGGTCATAAGTGTGAGGACCAGTCTTAAGTCACTTTTTTCAGTGCCGTGGTAACTTAGAAAGGTCGTTAAGCGAATGGTCTTGGCCAAGCGAGGACTGCCAGCATGGAAAAAGAAAGGCTGTTTGGGGGGAGGAGGGTACTGTAAAATTAGCCAGTTGGTTGAGGGTGGCGTGGCTTGAAAGACTGGGAGAGACTGAGTCACTCAGAAGCTTTGGCCCCTGGAGAGTGTCCAGACATCAGCACTGTTGATGTCCACCTGCCCAAGTTGTCCTGAGCATCGGTTCGTTTCAGTGGAGAAGAACCCGTTTCTCCCCAGCTGTACCTTTCGCCTCTTCCATTCTTAATGTCCTCCTCCCGAATGTGACGGGCTACCGTGCTCATCTCCGGGGAGAGCGGTGGGGGCGGGCGACGGAGAGGAACGATCCTGGCCTGGAGAGCTCCTGGGATTCACCCTCCTTTCCCAAACGCTTAGGGGAGACCCGCCGCATCCTCAGTGTGCAGCCCACCTACGACTGGACCTGCTTCAGCCACTCGCTCCTCAACGTCTCCCCGATGCCCGTGGAGTCCTCGCCCCCCCTGGCCTGCCCCACGCCCTGCCACAACCACAGCACGTGCGGGGACTGCCTCAGTTCCAAGGGGGCTGATGGGGGCTGGCAGCAGTGTGTCTGGAGCGTCAGCTTGCAGCAGGTGATTGCGGGGGGCGGGGGGGACCGTGAGCAGCGCCACAGAGGCCCCTCTGGGGATGCTCTCCATCTGGCTCTGGAGGTGGTCCAAGGGTCCGTAGGTTGGGGAAGCGCCCCCGTCTCCCCTTTTGATGAGTGTACAGGCCCACCTCGCCTTGTTGCGCTTCATTGTATTGCGCTTCGCAGATACTGCGCTTTTTCCCCAAACGGAAGGTATATGGCAACCCTGCGTTGAGCAAGTATATTGGTGCCATTTTCCCAACAGATGAGCATTTTTAGCAATAAAGCGTTTTGTAGTTAAGATACGTACATCTTTTTTATAGACATAATGCTATTGCACACTTAATAGACTATGGTATAGTGCAGTGATTTTCAACCTTGGCCACTTTCAGCTGTATGGACTTCAACTCCCAGAATTCTGGGAGTTGAAGTCCATACAGCTGAAAGTGGCCAAGGCTGAGAAACACTGGCCTAGTATAAACATAAACTTTTATATATACTGGGAAAACAAAAATGTGTGTGACTCGCTTTATTGCGATATTTGCTTTATTGCGGTGGTCTGGAACCAGACCCGCAATATCTCTGAGGTATGCCTGTAACCCCCTTTTTATAATCCATCTTAAAAATGTGCAGAAAATGTACTTAGCACCCAGGCTTGGAACGGCAGGAGTTAGATCTGGGTAGCATGGCTGGCTGGGGAATTCTGGGAGTTGACGTCTATACGTCTTCTGGTCGCCAAGGTGGAGAAACACCTGCTCTGACACGCACCCTCTCTCTCTGCCTTCCTCTGCAGTGTATGAGCCCAACTTACTTGCCCATGCGCTGCGCAGCTGGGATGTGCGGCCGGGTGCTGAGCGGGTCGGAGAGCTGCACCCCATCCTGCTCCCGTTTCCAGCAGTGCGCCCTTTGCATCCAGCAGCCTCGGTGTGGCTGGTGCAGCTTCCGGGGAGAGAATGGCAAAGGGCGTTGTCTGGAGGGGGGGCGGAGCGGTCCTCGCCACGGTGGGTCCCCAGGGTTCGGGCCACCCTTTCTGAAGGGGGTGTTGAGTGGGTACTGAGCAGTGGGAGGCAGAGGGTGGGAAATTTCCGGCAGCAGGGGGAAGCAGCTGCCGGTGTCATGTTTCTGGCCATAATTGTTTTGAAATCTTGGTAAAGGGGTAGAGTGCACAGCACATGGATGGGCAGATATGCAGGGCCTTTCTTAGCTGTGCCTTCACGGGGGTAGGTGGGAGCTGCTAAAGCAGTGTTTCTCAACCTTGGGGACTTGAAGATGGGTGGACTTCAACTCCCAGAATTCCCCAGCCAGTTATGCTGGTTGGGGAATTCTGGGAGTTGAAGTCCACCCATCTTCAAGTCCCCAAGGTTGAGAAACACTGGGCTAAAAAGAGGATCTCCTTCACAAATGTATTTCTGCAGCTCAGATTCCTGCCTCTCTCTCTGTCACTCCCCTCTGCAGGACTGGTGGAGTTGTGTGGCCTGAAAGCAGACTGGGCGTTCATGTCGTGCCCGCCAGAAAATGAATGCCTGAACGGGCACCACGACTGCAACGAGACGCAAAACTGCAGTGACCTGCCCCAGAGCTACAAGTGCACCTGCAAGAACGGCTACACTCTGGACAAGTCAGTACGACCGAGGCCCCCGTTACGCTTCTAAGCGTGCTCTGTGTGAGGCCTCTGTCTCATAGGGACCGGAGAGTCCGCGGAGAGAATGGTCTGTTATGTGAAAAGAAATCCCTGAAAAATCAAACTTGCTCACTGCGTTCAGCCTTCAGGCTGGTGTTCCCACCTGTGGCTGCTTTTGGAACCTTGACCTTCCCTAGCCTGGCAGGGCACTGTGAAGGGGTGCGTTGCAAAGCCCAGGGGCATAAGCAAAGCCCCTCACCTTGAACCATTAAGGCCTGGTTGGTCTCGTGTGTGCGTAGGGTGTGCAGGCGGTCTTCAGGGGAAGGAATGTCTGTGCGTGGACATGCAAACAGCCGCCGGCTGTTAAGGGACACAGCTGCCTTCAACCTTGCTAGGCTCGGCTCCCCTCCGCACTACAGCCTGCTTGGCCTCTCTGCAGCGGAATCCCTTCTGCCTTGTAGTCTCTGTCGTGGTTGCACGCCAGGGGTAGTCTTTTTCCAACCCCAGAGGATGGGAGCT
Source organism: Candoia aspera (assembly GCF_035149785.1). NCBI lineage: Eukaryota > Metazoa > Chordata > Lepidosauria > Squamata > Candoiidae > Candoia > Candoia aspera. Next base: position 22,323,127 of record NC_086162.1, read on the forward strand.
GGTGCGGATTATTCCTCACTCATCACTGTTTTTTTGTTTTTTGTTTTTCCCCCCAAAAACTCTGGTTCCCGTTTCTCCCTTTACTCGGTTCCAATTTCAGCCTTTCGCTTAATTTACTTGTCTGGCTGACCCCCAGTCCTGCCAACATCTTCTCTTCAGTTTGCTCCTAGACTGTGTCTGCAGGAAGTTAAAGGGCTCTGCAGATTTGGGGGAGTGGCCAGCTGAGGCTGTTATCTGAGAGAGCTCCTTCTCCCCTTTGCTCAGACAGGAAGTCCTTGTGCCAATTTAACTGTAGAAACTTTGGCCTTGGCAGCTGAGTGAGCAGTTGCTCCGCCCCCCCCCTCCCGGTTCTCGAGCCTGGGAGGGGGCCCAGTTCTGGTATGCAGCAGTGAGGTTCTAGGGCTTCGATCTGACATTTGCAAGCGCCCACCTAGAAATTAACCTACTCTGGATGCAGTGGTCAGATATGTCCCGGGATCATCTCACTGATCTTCCCTCCCATTAAGGACATTGCTGCCTCTTTAAAAGACACAAGGATTCACACATTTCACTAAACCATGGTTTAAGGATACACACTATGCAACCCACTAAGCTGTAAGTTGGAAATCAAAGTCTCCGCGTTCATTTAATGTACTAAGCCATTCCTTCGAACAATGTGTGACCCCCAATCACCATATTGACAGGGACGGGGAAGAGAAGGGGAGTTATTGGCTCTGCTGTTTCTGGTGAAATTGCACATGAGTGCCAGAGACTCTGTGACTCCTGTTGTAACCCTCTTGTGATTCTGCCTGTCCCCCCTTGCAGCGTTACAGGGCTGTGCAAGCCGGTGTGCGAGCAAGGCTGTGTGAACGGGACCTGTGTGGAGCCCAATGCATGCCAGTGCCATTTTGGCTACGTGGGTCAGAACTGCTCGGTGGAATGCCAGTGCAACAAACACAGCAACTGTCGGGGCGTGGGGGCCCAAGACCAGTGCCTGCAGTGTTTCAACAACACCATGGTGAGGAGGGTGAAGCGTAGCAGGGGTGGGGCAGGGCTGCAAAGTGGAGGAAAAGATGGAAATATTTCAAGCTAGATTGTCATCTTGGCCCCTCAGCCCCTTTATTCCCTCTGAGGTCCCAAATGCTTCCCTTGCGCTGCCTGCTGTGTCCAACTCTGTCCCGTCTGCTCTTCCCCTTAGGGACAACACTGCGAAAAATGTCAGCCGCTCTTTGTTGGCTCAGCCCTAAACGGAGGCTCCTGCCGGCCCTGCCACGTTTTCTGCCGGGGAAACAGCAACATGTGCATCACGCAGGAAGAATACAAGCGAGCCCAGCAGGATCCGGTCCGGTTTCCCCTGGAGCCCGCCTTGGTGAGTGGAAAGATGACCTGGATTAGGGACCATATACAGGTAGTCCTCATTTAGCGACCACAGTTGGGACCAGCAACTCAGTTGTTAAGTGAAGCGGTCGCGAAGTGAAAACACAACTGTGCTTATGACCATGCTTCAGCTTTCCTTTGCTTTACAGCAGTGTTTCTCAATCTCAGCAACTTTAAGACGTATGGACTTCAACTCCCAGAATTCCCTAGCCAGCATCAAGTTGCCGAGATTGAGAAATATTGCTTTTCAGACCTGTGAAGGTTGTAAATGTGAGGATTGGTTGCAGAGTTACTTTTTCATCACCATTGTGACTTTGAACGGTTGCTAAATGAGTTAGTCACTAAATAAGGACTAGTTGTATAAATGGATTAGGCCTATATAAGTCAGATAGATAGATAGGCCTGAAGTAGTTATCTTAGTGGGCTCAGGTTCAGTTAGTGTAGATGGCAGCAGTGTAGCTACAGCTTCTGTGCCGCCTGCTTGCGTTTACTGCGCCGTATGACCTGTTGTAATCCTCTGTTTGTATGTAACCAGATAGATCTGTACACATAACTGGCTGAGTTTGCATAAATCAGCTTGACTTCCTGTTCACCACCAAGCGTGCCAAGGCACCCACAATCCCTTGGTTCCTGTCACCACCAGCCACAGCTCCAATACCCAAAAAGGTCCCCAGGGTCACTCCCAAGCAGGATTCCTGGTTTGGGACTTGCCTAACAAGCCAGGATATGGAGTTGGCTTACAGGGCATGGCTTGTCTTTGGCATTACAGTTCAAGCCAGGAATTAGATGAAGATGGAAAGCTGCAGTTTTTGTTTTTGCCTGTCACAACTTCTTACCCAAGTTTGTTTGTTTGTTTATCAAATTTGTCACTGCCCATCTCCTCGCACCAGAGGGACTCATTACAAGTTC